>NC_083643.1:15379440-15726940 GCF_963576545.1 Limanda limanda
CACATTTTGTTAAACACAACATAATCAGCTTGGTGTTTTCATTTTCACTCTGTATTTTCTTAAACACTGTTATGTGTCTATACACACGGACAAGGCTGCACACACAGAAACATCAGTTGACTGTGGTAAGATGAGGCTATACATGTGATACATTGTTTTTCTCCCAGCTTCTGTTCTGGTGTATCTGGGCAAATCCCATGGTGATGAGGCGCACAATCTGTCATGGAGAAGGCATAAGCCTTTCATATGCATAGTAGAGATAAGAGGCAGCCATTTTATCAGGCGAGCTGTCTCTCCAACATGCTCGCGTGTTATGTGTCCCCGGGAGCGCCTCCAGAAACATGTCCCTTTAATGACACGGCCCGTGCTCGCCAAGAGGACGCCCAGTTTGTTCTGAGCGCTAACCTGACTATTATGCCAATTACACCAGGCAGCAATGTTGACAAACACACCAGGAGAATTGCCGCAGTTGATTGGTAGCTGTGTTCCGAAGTCCCCCGCTGCGACCTCTTCTGTAATTTAACTAGCATGGAGGAGAATTGCAACGGGGTTTTTAAGAAAATTCCCCAAGCCTTGTGTTCTTTTGTACCAGGGCAGCGTTTGTGCCAGCCAAACATCTCGTGTGATCGAGTGTGTCAATAAGGCAGAGGAGAAGAAATCATTCCTCCTGCTGGTCACCGCTGTATATGCGCTTTGTTTCGATTCATACATGAGTATTTTGCTTCCTGCCGGGCTGGGGCAACATGTAGAAAGTTGTTGTGGTGGATCATATTTCCTCTGAGGATTAGATCCCAAATACTGACCCCGAACAATTAGCTGCTTCTTATGTAACCCTTAAAGAGCACTACTCTTGGCACCTTAGTATGAAGCTCAGCCGCAGATGAAGTGAGCCAGGAGACACTGCCAATATGGAAGCATATTAAAAAGTACAGTGGCTGCTCACTTGCTACAGTGTGAAGTGTGAGCGCTTGGTAAGATACATAAAGGCGTTTTCAGCAAGTTTTTTGAGCAAGAACAGCATTGTACTGCATCAGCCTATTTGCAAAAATTCTGTTTTGATAAGCATGCATGTTTTGAAGAAAAGAAAAAAAGATGATCCCCTTTTATTCCCGAGCACATTTACTTATTGATTCTTCCAAGCACAGATCATGATTCTTTTAATGTATTCCTCAAATTGAGAAAGATACTATATGAGCGCAAATCAAGTTAATCTTAAATATATTTAAATCTATTATTTTGCCATATCACAGACAACCATTTTTTCCCAAAGCCTTCAGTTCTTAATTTTTTTCATTGCAGTAGAGCAGATTGTATTGTCCCTCATGCTGTAGCAGTGCTTTAAGCTGTAATACAACACCTTGCAGGGAGATTTAAAGGCAATAACAACCACAGATTACAGTTTAACGCTGAGGTCAGGAACTGTTCCATAACAGGTCACTTGAGCTCTGGTCTGCTCATGTAAGCATGGGGCTGAGAGCGACCATGCCATGAGCACAGTTTGTGTATCTTGAGTTACCTTATAGCTGGAGTCAGACGTGGTCGATGTGAAGTGCCGCTGCCCACTGCGCGCTCGCTAGGCTTTTTGTCAGAGCACAAAAGGCAGGCAGGGAAGCAGGGCGGGCGGCTGCCTCAGCTGGCCCGGTCAAAGGGAACAGAGCTCAGTCCCAGCATGCTCCCTCTCCCCTCTCTTACATAACGCGCTGTTAAGCTGGAGTTAGCAAACATTAGAGGTCAGCTGGTTATTGGGACAGTGGAAATATAGTCATTCACTGGAGCACTGTTTACAGTAGGAAAAATGAGATTGCCGTGGGAGGTAAACAATGGTTTTCCTCCCTCCATTTTGTTATGAGAGGAAAAAATAAACAGTTTTTTGGGTGCACGACTGATTTGTTATTTAGTTCGTATTCCATATACAATGCCGAAAAAGCTCAAGATAGAGGGCGTGTTGAATTTAAAGCCTGACATGACTTGTTCTATTCTTTCCATATCCACATCCACTCCTCTGTTACGTTCTTTTGATCACTCCGTGCCTTCCTGTTACATTATCGTGTTAGTGCAGACTAACCAGTGCTGCTTGTTAGAAACATCCCTTCACAGTGAAGGTGCCGTGATTTACATCTACGGTTTGAGGGAGAGAGGCCGAGAAATCAATTAGTGTCTATCTAAATTACATCAGCCCAACCAGTGATACCAGCACGCAGGCCTCTGCCAGCTCATTGATTAAGAACATTTTCCAGTGGCCTTTTGTAAGTGGCCCTTTGCATTAGTTCAACAATGCTGCTTTTCTTGTGTTAGTTGTAAGAAGGGCCATTGGTATAATGCAGTTACATGTGTCTCTCTTCGGGGAGAAATACCCTAATGAAATAAAAGCTGCTGAGATTAGACGTCAGAATTTAAACTCACCTTCCTAAAATGGGGATGCAAGAGTAGCTGTAGAGGATAGCACATTTGCACATTATGGTTCTGCACTGTATAAAATGACTTGATCAGTCAGGAGACTCATGAAGAGACATCACATTGTCCAATTAATACCCACGAAAACAACCTTCACTTATATGCGATTTCTGAGATGTTCTCAAGGCATCGCAGTTATTGACAACGCATGTGAAAAACCAAATTTAGCTTTCCGTTGGAAGTCTCCATCTTAATTCAGTCAACTCTTTTTAAACCCCCCTTTGGTTTTGATAAAAGAAGCAGCAATGTCAATCAAGATAACTAATGAGAATGTGCATTTTGTAATTCAGTCAAAGGGAATGGTAAATTGAAAAGAGTTTGCAACCTTTTAACACACTCACACACACCAGCGCTGACAGTCAAGCTCTATTATCTGACAGCTGGAGAGGTTAAAAATAACTGTGCTCCCAGCAAATTAGACGTATCATTTGGCTTCTAAGTGAGAGATGAATCTTTGTGTGGATGCTCCTGCCATGCCGTGACACAGGGGCAATATATCAGGCTGTGTTTGCCTGTCTCTCTCATAAACTCCAAATGGAATTGTAAACAGATGAAGCAATTTTACACCAAATGTATTCTCTCTGAGTCGCCCCTATGCTACTGTGAGAAGCCCAGCTACTGTACACATATACATTACTGCCCCGTGCACTTTCAAGCCAAAGTACATAAATCATAATTTGGCTGCCTGCAGTGTTATTGCTATCGCTCAAAGCCAATCCTAGAAGTGTTTTATATGTTTTTTTTTATTTTTTTTAATCTGACGATAAATCTGATGTTATTGCACATATGTCGGCAAGACTCTTGCCTGTTATTTCTCTACTCTACACAAAGTTCAGGCATGCGCACACAAACACACATGGCTGAGGAATATGAATCTCGATTCTCCCTGTCACAGTCAAGTTTTCCACGTCATTCAATAGCACCTTGCCCACTTATGCATGCATTTTATGTCAGGTGTCGGAAGGTGGGGTGTCAGTTCCCATTTAAGATGGTAAGAGAGGTGTAGCTGTGGGATCCCTGTTACAATAAGGTGAGTAAAGAGATTTCCATGGGAGGCTTAGGTGACAGAGGAGGTGTAGCATTTCCTCTAAATACCTAACAACATCATTGTTAATTCATAGCTATTTAATCACTTACCAGAGTAAGTGCAGGAAGGATGATCTTTGTGTCATCTTGTCTCACAAGGTAATCTCTTGTATTTCCTTGCTTAAGACGCATGCTCTAAATTTGTCACTGACTGTGTGTAGCCGCGTTCAACCCTGAGTTTTAAGATGAGTTTTCTGTCTGCATACTTACTGAGCTCAGTGTGGCCCCCGACTCTGTCTGCGTGGCATGATTTATCTCATCCAGCTTAACTGACAGGTATTGATGTGATACAAGGATAAATGCAGTAGATTGATGGAATTAAAGCCCACCCTATTGTTCCCATGCTGTGCATCACTGACACATGCGAGACTCATGTCTCTCATTAAAGAAAATAAATGCTTCAGGCATCCTCTCTGCAAAAGCATCAAGTTTGTGCATTGGTGTGCGTGCCTGTGTGATTGTGTGCCTGTGTGATTGTGTGTGTGTGTGTGTGTGTGTGTGTGTGTGTGTGTGTGTGTGTGTGTGTGTGTGTGTGGGAAGCTCTTTCAGTTGTTTTCCCTCTCTGTAATCTCTCCCTCCTTGCACAATGGATTTAGTCTGGCCTTGAATGGAAGATAGTATAAATTAAAGCTGACTCTAAACACCCGAGCATTCGCCCTGTTGACAGAACCCTGGACATATGATTATATTAAACAAAGGGGAAAGACCATTGATTATTTAATTAACTTTCAATTAATTCTCGTGAAAAGGACAGGATGTCAACTACAAGCATAGCCGTGCTCCTTTGTCGAGGAGCTGTTGTGTTACGCCCGTGGGCAATCCCCCTTGCATCTTACGTGATGCATCTAAGCCACTAAAGAAATCTAATCTTAACTACACACAAAAAAAAGTGAGCGAGGGAAGCTTTCTCCACTTTCCATGGGCGGCAGGCACTTGGCTGTGTATCTAAATTTTAGGGAGCTAGTGTTAACTCTATATTTGGATTCCACTGGAGTGGATTAAGGATTCTTTACTGCAAACCCACAGGATTCTCAGAGACATAAAAGAGAAGACTGTTTGCATCCATGCTATACAAATAATTGCAGGTTTCAAATCGAGTGTAATTTCAAGCACCAGGCTATAAGGGAGAGAGTGGCCTTTGATTATACAAATCCACAATTCATGGGGGATTAGCACCCCAAAGGTTAGCAGTTGCTAATTACAGGAGATTGGTTATACATATCTAACAAGGCAAGAAGACAGCCTTATTAAATGTGAGGATTCATCAGGAACAAGGATAAGCAGCTGTGATGATTGGACGTGTATTTGAAACAACATGGATTGATGCTCTGTAAGACCCCTCTTCACACAGCGGAAGGAAAGAAGCACTGTCTCCTCCGGTGTCTTTATAAACAGCCTCTTGTGCGATATGGGATTTTCAAGATGCATTTGTGATCGCAGACTTGTGCAATCATATAAATTAACCTCTCAGATATTCTTCCTGTGTCTCTTACTGCAGCAATTTCTCTTTTACTGTATTTTGCTTGAAGCGTTCAGTGCCACATTACCATAATCCTTGGTTCCCTTCCACAAACCACCACTGGCTAAATGAATCTGTTATTTTTGCCTGGAGCCGAAAAGATGCAACAAAATGCAATGCATTAAAGGCACTGAAACTTGTGATAAGCCTCCCATTTTCTCAATAATAGCCTGTCTACAACAGAGTTTTTACCCACAGTTAGAAGTATCAGTCCACTTGACCTTTAATAATATGAATGGTAATAATCGAGTTAATAAAAAGGATTTAACTGGTGCGATCAAACCCTAAACCTTTCCATGAATAAAAAACATAATTCAATTCAGCACTCAGTCATTTAGCCGAGCGGTGGCTCGCCGGCGCTGTGTGTTGTTGGTTTCCTGACCGTAGCGGACCTGGCCAGAGTGGCCTTGTGTTTTCATATGGCCCTAAATTAAACATGTCCGAGCCGAGCCAGGCACTTGCTCTGCCACGGGAAACACTTTTTCATCTCCTAATGAATGTGCCTGAGGGTGTCCCACAGGGTGCTCCACTTCACCCCTCATTAGGCGCTATGCTGTGTCTGCCTTCATGTTGAGGAGCAACCTCCTGGAGAGGGGCCTCCCACTTCATCTGAACATCCCACGCTCCCCTGCCCTGGACCAATGGACTGCACTGCTCTCTCCCTCTCCCTTCTCCTTCTCACTCTCTACCTCTCTCTATCTCCGGCACTCATCACAATCCAGCTCGTCTTAGACCGGGGATAACAGGGATGAGAGGATGGCCCGTCCCCCTAATGTCATTTTAATGGCCTTTCTTGGTCTGTTGTTGTGATTTATTGCCATACACACTTTTAATGTACTCCTTTGTCTGCTTAACTATCTTTTTCATAAGTCAGAGAAGTGATTGTCTAGAAGGATCACAAACTAATCAGACTTCGTTATGGCGTTATTGAGCACTGATGGCAGACATTCTGTGTAGTGTCCTGCTCATGCTAAAAAATTCCCTCCTAGTGCGGTCCACTGTCATGTGGAAAATATTGACAGTTTCCTATCATTGATGAAGCAGTGAAGCACAAACAATTCGTGGCTGTTGTGAGGCAGCAGGAAGGAAGGGATGGATATTCTGTCTGTCAGATGACTCCAAGAGCTTTTGCGTGGCAGCAGAACAGGTTGAAGAGCCGATTGTTATTCTGGGGCTTTTGGGATGTGTTTATGCAATCATTAATCTTGGCACTTGTTTATTTGCCTGGGATTAGAAAACCACCATGCATTCACCGGCAGTCAGGGAACCTGGTTCACCAAAAGGTAGCAACGAGCGCTCAGGCCTACCTCTGTAAGCACAGCGTGCAAGGAGGGAAGCATGCTTTGCGCATGGATGCTTAATCCTGCCATGTTAAACAAAAGCAGGCCAGTGTTTGTAGGACTATGAAAACAGCAGTGCAGGGGGAATGTGCCTCACACGCTGTAAGCTGTCTGTGAACTCTGTATGGCAGTAGACTCTCCTCGTGCACCCCTGTCATCTAGGAATGTCTTTCATACGGTCTGCTACAACTAGAGGAGGAGGATGTCGACAGTGGCATTGCTCAGCAACTTATCCACAGTGTAGGCAGAGATTATTCCTGTAATCAATAGACCAAACAGGAAGCTAAGTAAATGGCCTGGTTTTAAACTATAATACAAGAGGGTTAGATATCCTAGAAGGTGTGTCACTGGACTGCAACAAGCATCTGTAGTAGAACTGTATAATGTGTATTAACATTCATTGCCTCAATATACTTACCATGGTCCGATAACAATTCCTTGGACGGGTAGGTGCTGATCAGGTTACGGCGTAGGGCTCTGCTTAGGGTACACATCTTTGTGTAGGCTAGAGCCTAGCTTATACACAGAAGCGTGAATTGGGCATAGAGCATAACATCTGGGAAGTGATTTAAACCTGACTGTAGCTTAATTGCTAGCTAGATTTTAAAGTATCTCTGGTATTCTAACAGTAACCCAACCGACATTTAAACAGCGTCTCTCTTTGTTACAGTCTATATTTTTTACTCAAATATAATGTTCTTTCAAATACAAAAAAAATTCTAGCTGAGGAAGGGATGAATAAGAGCCACAAAATATTAGGGAAAAAATCCTTTCCTCTCATCGCGCGTCATCACTAGGGTTGGGTACCGAGAACCGGTTCCAATATGGAACCGGTTCCAATACAACCGGTACCTACCCGGACCGAAATGCAACGGAGATTTCGGTGCCTCATTTCGGTTCCTGAGCCAATTGAAGACTGAGGTCTCCGCTCGTCCCGCCTCCTCACACTTCCGCTCCTTCCTTCACGGGAAGCGGCGGCTCCCGCCGGGCCACCGGGGACCCCCGGCTCCCGGTGGACAAACTCTTGTCCCCGCGCTGCCCGCGCCCCGCGTGCGTCAGGGCTCCAGTGCAGGTGGGAGAGGGGGGACCTCTCCCCGGCGCTGGCTGGCCCCGCCGGGCGCATCTCCTCCGTGGCGGTGCGCCGCGGGCTCCGGGTCGGCTTGCAAAGGCTCGGGGCGGGAGGAGCGAAGACCACGGCGAGACATGTTTCATAAAAGCGACCGCATTTTAGGGGGACGAAGGCGGGGGGCCGAAGCCTCCCTGCGACAGCCCCAGCCGCGTAGACACGGGGGTCTCTGAGTGATGGAAAAGCGACCCTCAGTCTTTATTTGGCTCAGGCATCGAAGTCAGAGTCACGAGTCAGAGTGTGTGTGTTTTGTATTTATTTTTATTTATTTAAATATAGTGTAAACTTTTGTTAACAGTTCGTATGTTATTCATAGTTTTAAGTTAAAAAGGGTTTTGTATTTATTTATATTTATAATCTACTTTAAACAGTTAATATATTTGGCAATAAAAAAGCCTTTCTTAGTCAAGCATCGTTTTGTGCGATTTTTTGAAAAAAGTATCGGTTCCGGCACCGTTTAGGCACCGGTATCGTTTTAAAAGTATCGGTTAGGAACCGGTATCGGATAAAAACCAAACGATACCCATCCCTAGTCATCACTGACATATCCAAACAATTTTTTTGCAGTCCATCCACTGGAGTTCCAGGTCTGATACTGCCAGGGGAAAAAATGAAAAAAAAGATTTTTTTAAAACCGCTTTACATATTTCATCTTAACCAAATATTTCACATGGTCACGATCATAATCAGCTTATTCATTTTGCACATTTAGCGGCATTAAGGATAAATGGTGCATGATGGAGGTGTTCTCAGTCACTTATTAAGACACTAATAGCCAAGGGCACTGTATATGGATTAGATAATGGCTCTGTCTCATTTTAATTTGCTCTATGCACCTGGAGGAGAGAGCAAGAAAAAAAGTATTTGAAGGCCAACTAGCAGCTTTGTGTGTGTGTGTGTGTGTGTGCGTGTGCGTGTGCGTGTGCGTGTTACTGCGCATAAAAATTTGCTCTCTTTTAAAGAAAGCAAAATATAGTCCCAGTAAAAAACAGAAAGAGTGAGACCAGTGAAGCAGATTCTTAGAAAAAACTCTTCTACTGGGGCCCCATGACACCAGTGATCTGTGGAAAGGTTGGGTGCCTCTAGTTTCAGCTCTATCAAGCTCTGGATCTCTGAGCAGCGGGATTCAGTATCCCAGCTAATGTAACAAGGCTCATTTGTCTCAATCACACATCCCTGGAAGTATCGGCTGGCCATTGATGTCATTCATCTTCCCTGTCCTTGCCTGCTCTTTTTCAGCTGATGAATACCAAAGACCTTCAAGCAGAATGGCCGAGGTGCTGTAAAAAGTGCGCATCAGCCTGGCTGTAAAAGAAAATAAAAACTGTTGAATAACAGAGGTGCAGTCTTTGTTGAGGCTTGGTGACAATAACTTCCATTGCAGGAAGAGTGGCACATGTTTAGGTAGCGTGCAGGGTTTTTCCATTACTTCTCTGGACTCTTGCCCGCCATATTTTAATTTGTCCCACCATAATGAGCCAACAGTTTTTACGCTGCATTGTAACATTACTTGATGTTTTTTCTCTGTTTCTGAATTGTGAAGCTGTCTGCAGCGCTATTTGCCACGTGTTTGCTCACACTAGAGTCCATTGCGTTTTTACCATCCATGCAGTCACACCTTCTAGTGTCAGCTGCAGTTGTGTGCTTACCCACAAGTTGTATGCAGTGAAGTTCTCCCTTGCATGCGGAGCTTGCCACTCTTTAGTCTGTGTACCTGTCACTTACATCCATAAATTGACTTCTAAATTCGTCTCTTCTTGAATTCTGTGGGGAAAACTCAGACTCCTTCACTTTCTTCACATTTTTTCATGTAACCGCTGAAATAGTTTGAATGAATTTTTCCCCTCATTACTTTTCACTCAGTATCATATGATGACAAACTGAGATAACACTTCAGTATACCTGCCACACTAACTCCACTCCTATCATCACATTTTTTAAAGATAGTTGTTCATTTGTCGTGATTTTTTACGGTGTGGATCGTCCTTTTTTGTACAGACATTCCTGACACAATGTGTTTTTCTCCCCCTCTCCAAATTTAATTTAAAATGTTTTGGAACAAAACTCTTCACTTCATTTATTAACACATGTCCTTGCACAGAGCTGTCTTCAGCTGATGTCAACGCCAGTGGAAATAGTGACTTGCGTCATAACTGGAGGCTTATGCTGCAGCTTCCCTCTTCGATGGAGCAAATCAAGATCATGATTACTATCTGGCCCGTGCAGCCAGTCTGCGTTGTCTGGAAACATGTTTTCCTAAGGAGACCACAGAGGGACAATTACTGTCAGCTGAACTATTCAGCCTGCTCTCCATGTGTGTTCTGGCTGCGTGCCTCTGACCCACTGACCCTTAGCAGCAGCATGAGATGGGACCTCCAGTCTCCCTCCAATTTTCCCCTCTCTTACACCCTCCCCAATATCCACCAGAAGTGAGGCACCCAAAAATGTCTGAGATGCTCACATAAAATGCTCTTTTCTCTGTCACCCCTCCGGCAAAAAGACAATGCAGGAAGTTGTATGGATGTAAGTTTTGATTTCTTTGTGTGAAACAGTAGAAAGATCCTTTTCAAAAACCCACAGCTGAATTCTCAATGTCTTACAGAAATGCATACTAATACAGCAATTACAGGAGGAAGGAAGTTGTACAGTGTGGCAGTAGCAAATTCCCTGGTGCAATAGAACAAGGCTCTTTGTTGTTATGTAAAGGTTTCTGCGTGTAATTGCAGTGGATGTTTTGAAGGATTCATTATTTATATATTCTTGTTTTTCTAAAGGAGCCTACTAGGCTGCCGTCCCTGCAGGGAGATGGGAGGCAGAGAGGTGCTTGACTAAGACACTGCACCGCAATCAGGGCCTTAACCACTGCCTGCTTAGTGCAAGTGGTCAGACTAAAGGTTCCGGAGATTCACCTGAACCTCAGCGAAATCTTAAAATTCAAACTGGAGCTCCTGCACCAGTCAATCAGGTGGTCCTGTGTGATTTCAGCTTCAGTGATTTTGAGTTTTGGTGTATCCCACTGCCTTGCTGCACATTGCATGCGTAAAGCAAAACAGTTCGCAAGCAACTCTGACTCACAATGTGAAAACTTCCATTGATATTCAAAAATACATTTTAATATAGTATATTGCATATGTCATCTCATGCAGGGCCCGAACCAAATTATCTAAATAGTTAGACAAAGGATGTAAATATTTGCAACACATTTTTTATTCCACTCTCCTGGCTTTCTATGACTAACTAGAGGCTGGTGGAATGCGTAAGAGAGCGCTGTCTCCAGATTGTATTTTGCCATCAGAGTAAACAGTATGAGCCTTTCTCCCTCCTGGCACACATGCACGCCTGCGCGCACACACACACACACACACACACACAGAAGGGGCGTGCCCTCCGGTCCCCAGCACCCGGGCACAACTTCACTTGTCACTGCAGTCACAGACGAGAAGGGGATAGGTGGGGGAAGATGGATAGAGGGAGGAAAGGAATGGGGAGAGATTCGAGCTCAGGTGGGGCAGACAGGGGAGGGGAGACGAGCGCCGCACACATGCTACCCTTCATGGTGCTCGTCTGCTCGGTAAACCGGGGCTTTTGTTGTTTCCCCCAGAGTGCAGGCGCGCAGACTCCCAGCCAGGAAGCTCGTCAATCTTTGCCAAGACAACACATAAATTAGTTCCCAAATTACTGTTACGCCGGTGGAGAAAGAGACGTGGAGAGAGATGTCTTGTGCTGTGGTTTGGGAGTACATCCTTCCCTCTCCTGCTCCCCGTCATAGAGGGTGTCAGAATGCACTTCAATAAAACAGTCAAGAAAATACAGGGAGAGACATGAAGAGAGAAGCACTGCTGTGTTGTACAGGCATCTTGAGTTGGGCAGTGTTGAAATATTAATAGGCCTCACACACAAACAAACACAGAGATGCACGCATGAGTTCATCCAAAAAGCAGCCCAGGGCGATGGTCCAGACCTGAGCTTAGCAAAGTCACTGCACTGCTATGAAGAAATAATAGGAAAGGCTTAAAGAGCCCATCTTTTGAAACAGAAATATCTCGTCAAATATAGCTAGTCTCTAGTGAAGGGGGATCACAGCTTAGGCAGCTAAATGATTGGAGGGGAATTAGCTACACGCAGCATAGAGACATCAAAATGTGTCAATTATGTCTTTCCTTGCTCTAATCCCTCTGGTCAGAGTATTTTTTGATGACTTCAGCGTGTTTATAGACTGAATGGAAGCTGTTTAAAGTGATGATATAGAGTTTTGGGTCTGCAGGTGAATTTCTGTACAAACGCTGTGCGCTTTTTTTGTGCTACAAACCAGCCAATGCTATTAGAGCATCTCTCTGGTAATATGCCAACTGCCTGCGATCCCTAAATAAATAACACATTTATACTATTCAGCTTGTGTTCCGTGCCACGACTGTCCTTTGCCGCTGACATTCAAATAACCTTTCTTCTGCTGCATAAATGGGAATTTAAAAAAAAGTATTGTGTCGTGCGACTTCACATGATGGCAGAGCCCTGGCAGATGAAAAGAGGCAGAATTCTGATTCCAGCTCTTGTTAGGCTGTCGTCTCTCTACAGCTCGATCCAACTGTCATGGGGATCTGTTTAGAGAAGACTCAACCGACAGCTGATTTCCGACGCCAAATGAGAGGTTCATGTAGCAAAAAATAAATAGCTGCGCATAATGCCGGAGGATCATTGCTTAGTTCACGTTTCCCAGCCAGCGTTTGTCTGTTGACCATGTGTAAAAGCTCTGTTTTCAAGAAAATCTGCTGCTGTGTAAAGCAGACATGTGATCCTTACAAGCTTTTATATGTTTTTTGTTCCAAAACATTGCAGAAGGAGAATGTATTTACACTGTTTGTCTGATGAAGGGAGAAATTGTTAATCGGCTAATGCTGTGCCCTGTCCAGTTCCTTACATAATCTCTGACATGAGCCCACTTGCTTGCGTCACTCTGTCATTGACAGCTGTCAACGCGACGCAACCGACACACACACACACACACACACACACACACACACGTATAGACTCACACTCACTGACACACTGCCATGCACAGAGAAGCACACATGTTTTTTCTTCCTACCATTTCACATGTGTTCTTTTCAGAATGGCGTGCGTTGTACATCTACCGTGAATCAGAAGGCAATCAGAAAATGATTTAATGGTCCAATCGCGTAATGGGTTAGGCTCTCAGCATTATGATGCTGGCCTGGGCATGGCTCTGTAATGTAAGGGATAATCATAATCCTCCAGCGTTATGTCAGTAGTCCAAGGGTTCAGTGGGAACAGCCAGGAGATTTTGACCAATGATTTTCCATGTTTGCACAAGCCTGTAGGATTTTCACCTCTATTTCATTTTGTCTATGTCACCAGCTATAGCTTACATTTTAGAAACATGAAATTACAGAGAAGTAAATCAAACGTTTGTTTATTTTGCAAACATCAGGTCCTTTCCAGTGTATACTAATTATTAAATTGACAGTGCACAGTAGTATCATCATGTCCAAATATTACACCAATTTTTCACTTTATTTCTCAGCTTCACAGTGTTATCGTGTCTTATGAATGATCCTTTATATCTTCGAATGAGGCAATACTAAGTGTGTAGTGCATAGAAAAAAAAGTGCTCCGTCTGACAGTGTCTTGTTTGTTGGATGCTTATAATAAAATAAAGTATGACAAGGCCCTTGTAAGCTGTTAGCGTGCATTTGGCAAATTGTTCTCAATTTTCACATTTGTCTGTCAGTTTCCAGGTCTTTGATAGTGTGGTGTAGTATCCAGCAGTGTGGGTTGATCTCAGGTCTGTGGAGAAGACGGTGAAGGACACTGGGCGATCATGCAGAGGCCACGCTGCCCTATTGTACATGTGCTCTGAGTGGCACGTCATCCCCTCAAAGGGCCTGAGAGTGTGGTGAATCAGTGTCCTTGAACTGCTCAGCCACAGACAGACAAAGAGCAAGCTCTAACATTCGGCTTGACTGTCTTTTCTTTATGCTCATGCCCATTGTCCAAAACACCCACGCCGGGCTGCAACGCCGGGTACAGGAAATCAGCGTTTAGCGGCTGTCCAGCTCTTACGGTTATGCACACGGTGTGATTGTGCCGCGATGTGATTCACGCATAATCTTGGCGTCTTAGCAGGTGACTTTGAAGTGGCCTGCATGCAGAGGCCATCTCGCAGTGCTGTGAGGAGCAGCAGGCTGCTGGGATGGGCTTTAGCATGTCTCCCAATCTAACTGTGCCTGGCTTTGATGTAGTAAACCGAGCAGGCAGGGCTGGCTGGCAGGGAGGGAGGCAGGCAGTCAGACAAGGAGTCGAGGAGGCAGACGGCCACAGTGAATGGGATCAGTGGCACTGTGCTGGTCAAGCTCAAGCAAGCCAACAGCTGCCTGTTTCACACCAAGGGACAGTTAACTCTGCAGCTCAAGTCAATAGATATTGACTGCCAGATTGGGAGTGCTCATAAGCAAAGCGTTTGACGGGGAATTCACTTTAAATCATCCTCAGTGTCTCATGTGGAGCTGCAGGGACCAGTCACTCAAGAGGACAACTTTTGACTTGATGGTGTAGGTGACTTAATGGTGTATTTGATCTCCATTGTGTCGCTGCTCTGTATTTATTCTCCTGGCCCCCCTCTTACTCTTTTTCAAAGCAGCTTATTCCAGGGCAGAAATAACTATATGTTCACGCTGAGGTCTTTTCTTTTACAAGATACTACAGAGCCTGCCTCAGTCGGTCCAGAGACAAACCATTTTTACTGTTGAGTGCACTGAGCATCCAGGGGCTTGTGCAGCGGTGGAGTGAGAGGGTGTTAGCTGGTGAGGCTCTGTGCACTCAGGGCCTTCTTGCTGCAGATAGGGCTTTGTGAGGCATGCTTGTGTGTGTGCATGCCCTTCCCGGCCTGGCACCCCCACGTCTCTACTCCCACTGCTTTCACCTGATGTGGCACAGCCTCTGTCAGGCCTGAGCAAACGCCTAGCCAGCTTCGCTTCTTCAGGAAAGATGAAGGCATCTCACAGCTATGCTGTGGGGGTGGGGGAAGCTAGCAGCAGCCTAAGCCTGGAGCTATCAGAGGCTGGAGCTCTGAGCCAAAAGCCTGTGGGTTGGATAGGGTGGGTGGAAGCCTGGCTTAACTTGGCAAGACAACCATAGCCACAGCCCTGCACTGCCACCCAATGGCTGGGGCCTTACACTACAACCTTTAGTTCAACCAAACCACAGCTAGTCATAATTACAACACGCTTCAGTTGTTGTGAGTGCATGTCAGAACAAATTATGTAAGTAATGAGGCTGAAAATGCTAAAGGAGTCGAAACACACTGCACTGCTAATGCTCATGCAGGGAGAACACAAAAACAAACAATAGAGTGCACTCATACAACGATAGACCTAACCGAAATAACAAGCAACTGTGCGCAGTAAGGAAAAGATTAATTATAAATTAACCCTCTCAGTTAGGTTGTCGGATCCCGCCTCCTGCCTGGATTTCACTCTAATCCGGGCCGACGAGGTGCAGTGCCCTCTATTGTATGTGAGAATCACAAATCACAGGAGGTGTTGTCTGCAAGAGAATTAATTGTGCATGTTCCACCACTCCCTTTTGTTCATTTTACTAAAATGTAGGCTAATTCCATGTAAACATGGCCGGTCTTGTTGACTCCAGCAGTGCGAGGAGAACAGACACAGATTCCTGAATGAATAGAGTGTGGCTCCGGGGCTAGTGGATTAGAGGCTCTGTGTTAAGGGCCTCTCCGGGGCATGCCTCAGGGACAAGGACATTATCCACATGACACACTACAGGCTCTGAGGCAGCTGATTAAAATGGGCAAGGATCTCTGGATTGAACCCCAGCAAACATACTTTTGATGTTATCACACTGTATTAAATAGGGTGGTTGTTAAGGTATATGAGGGATATTTGAAGCTCCTAGTCTTGGTTAGAGACACAAGGCTTCATAGGCCTGGCTGGAGGGGAGAGGCTGATGTAACACTTTGACATAGTGAATGTACCAGCACTTTTTAATAATTCAAATTTTTAATGCATATTATTAAGGCAAAAATCATAATTTTCTCCCTTAATTGGTATAGACTTGTGTTGCAATAGCTCTTTTGGCTCTGATTGGTTGGCTCCGTGGCTGGTTGGAGCAAAACCATTACGTTGTGAGGAAATATCCTGCAGTGATCTTTCCTCGATTTAGATCTGATAGCAGAGTTCGTCTGGCGCTGCAGTGCGCTGCTGGGATGGCGGGACCGAGATGTTGGAGATGTGGAGGAGGACTGTGAGATAGAGATCTCTGGAGGGAGAGAGAGGGGAAGACAGTGGGGGAGGTGGAGGTGGAGAGGGATGTAGCATCAGTGGCTGCAGTGATAAAGCTGAGAGCGTTGGGACAAGCTGGGAGTTCTGTGCCTCTGAAGTCTGTGTGTTCTGTCTGTTCTGCTGTGTTGCCCTGTGGTCTTCTCCTGAAGAGAAGGCCAAGGATGGATGAGGCCTGTCCTCTCTGTGTTTTGTCCTCTATGGCGGCTGAATCACAAGCCTGTCAACAGCGTAACACCACAGCTCAACCCCCACCGAACCCTTTTCTATAGCGTATAGAGATACACACAAACACACACACACACACACACACACACACACACACACACACACACACACACACACACACACACACACACACTCTCATACAGTCACTGCCATCGCTCCATCCAGCGCAGTGGGCATGTTATGAATCTTTGTGGCCACAGTGGATTTACGCCTGAGGTTTTTATGGTTTTGAAGTTTAAGAGGCTTCATGAAGTCAAGTTTTCCAAGAGGGAATACAGCTCCTCGTGTGGCTAACAGAGCCTTTGTCATTAAAAGGCTAGTATTAGTTCTTCTGTGATATATTAGGGTTCGTGGGCAGTTGGGTTTTTCCTTCTAAGTTGTGTTTAGGATGCAAATTGACACCATGTTTACATTGGCTGCTTGTGAGGACTTAAGATGGCCTCCCTCCCTTCACACACACACACACACACACACACACATGCACAAACAACTCCGTAAATATTCTGTTACGGCTCCGTGGAAGTGAGGATTCAAAAGCCATCGGATGACATGTTTTTAGAAGCACAGTGCTCTTTTATGTACCAACATGGATCCATGGTGCGGGTGTTGTACAGTGACTCGTGACAGCAAGATGTTGATTTTATTTATTTATTTTGTTCCCTTTTCTTCTCTGCAGCTCAAATCGAAATAATTCCCTGCAAGATCTGTGGAGACAAATCATCAGGCATCCATTACGGAGTGATAACATGTGAAGGCTGCAAGGTAAGCATCATGAGACTGAACCTGGGAAGAAGTGTGTGTGTGTGTGTGTGTGTGTGTGTGTGTGTGTGTGTGTGTGTGTGTGTGTGTGTGTGTGTGTGTGTGTGTGTGTGTGTGTGTGTGTGTGTGTGTGTGTGTGTGTGTGTGTGTGTGTGTGTGTGTGTGTGTGTGTGTGAGTGCGTTGGGACAGGAGAGCTGAGAAGGAGAGCACGGGGGGAAATTGAAGTTGTTAAGAAAGTTGCTTGCTAGGAAAAAGATTTGAAAAATGTTGCTGAAGTTTTCCCGAACGTTTGGAGAGGGGACGTCGAAGTGTAAACACCACGAACATGATCATTAAAGTGGTCAAGCACCGTGGAGGACATCACAGAAAACCACAATTAATAGTACAAAGTCATTCCCCTGCCTTGCTCTGTCTCTCCCTGCAGGGACATGTCTTTTCACTGTGTTTTCTGCCTCCACTGCAGCCTGCTCTTCTTGAAATGAAATGATCAAAAGGAGAGTGCTTTGAATTATAGCACATTGTTGGCTGTTTGCTACAGTGTGTTGCTTCAATTGAAGCCGCCTTTTGTACTGTTACAAATGCACCAGCCAGTCATAGAGAGGGGAATTTTGTGCTTAGAGTGTATTCTTGTCCCCGCGCTTGTCACCAGGCACATCATTAGCATTCCTCAGCCAGGCTGCACCTTTGCTGTTTGCTCCTGTGTGTGTGCGTGCGTGCATGTGTGTACGCGCATGTGTGTGTGTGTGTGTGTGTGAAGGAGAGAGAAAAAGAGAGAGAGAAGTTCCTTTCAGCCGTCCCAGCGCTCCGCTCCCTCACACAGGAGCTGGAAGGAACAAAACACTAAAGAATAAACTGCTGAAATCTATCTTTAATGATTGCTAATTAGTCCAGGCAGAGAGGCCTTTAATGATATGTGCGAGTACAAAAGTTTGGACCATAAATCATAGCATTATTAAAGAGTGCTGCTTGTCACTGGCAGTTATAGCCTGTTTCCGTAATGGCCTCCATTATAAAGCAACTTGGCAGCTGTCAGCTGTTTTCTTGTAATTAAACAGCCAATGAGCAGCTAATTAAGACATATGTGTATGGAGCAGTAGAGTGGGGCATGTTAATGACGTGCTGGAATCAATTCATTAAGTCAAAGGATGAGGAATCCAGTCGGTGTGCATTCGCAATCCTTTAGCACCGCACATGCCAGTGTTGCGTAAATCACTAATAACCCCTGTGAAGAAAAATACCATCCACACGTTATCATTCCTACCCAAACACACCTCCCTCATGTTGTACACACACTGCTGAAATGCAGTGCTCCTTAAATGCCACACATTACAGCCGGGAAATACCAGCGCGGTTGTGCTCATAACGAATCTATTTGGCAGCCGTAAAATACAAAATATATCACCACTAGGAATACAATAAATCACTATCAGTCGGTAATGATCTTTATTATCACTAAAGGACTTTGAAGACACGACTTCATCCTCTAGCCTCTGAAAATGTTTCCACCTACACACCAGTTCATACGAGGTGTTTTCGTGCTCTCTCCTGTGCAGGGCTTCTTCAGGAGGAGTCAGCAGAGCAATGCAGCCTACTCCTGCCCCCGTCAGAAGAACTGCCTGATCGACCGCACCAGCCGCAACCGCTGCCAGCACTGCCGGCTGCAGAAGTGCCTGGTGGTGGGCATGTCACGGGATGGTAAGTGCCTTATGGAAGGAGTGATGTGCGGGTGGGCAGATGCAGCAGGGTGGTGGGTAGACAGAGGGGAAGAGCTCAGGTCGAGTCCCTGTGTGGGAAAGACTCTGCTCTGCCGAAGTGCCTTTGAGTCAGGACTTCAGGGATGATGCTGTGGACTCAGGGAGAGGAAGTTAATTCCTTATGGGGAAACAAGTTAAAAAATCACTGTTATAAGTTATTGATGGTGTTAAGTTAAGGATTTTTAATTTTATTATATAAAGAAAATTCAGCAATTCATCTGTTTTTCCTTAAAGTAAAACGAAGGAAGACTGAAACACTTCATACTTTACTTTACTTATTTATTTCTATCTATGTTATCAGCAGCTAATTTGCTTTCTCTACACATTATCTCTGAACTTTATATCACCATTACATTTTTTAAACTGTGCTTATCACTAGAGGATGTTGTTTACTGTGACCTCTGGAATCTTACAGCAGGAAAAACAACTTACTGGTTTAGAAGCACCAATAAAAATGCAAAAATCTGAAGGTGTTTCAGATATAAAGACTGAAAATAAGGGTATATAACCTGAGGAGGGTAAAAAAAACCATCCTAGCTTAACTTGATATTGTTTTTAGCTTATTTAAATTTACAGCCATATATTGAGGTGCTATTGTTAATTGATATCTTGGACAGACAAAGAAAACACACCCTTAGTGGCTGCCAATTTTTTTGAAGCAACATAACACGTCCTGTAAGGAAACCGGTCGCTCTATGTTCACTTCCTGCAGGTGAGTGCTTCTTTGTCTGCGGCCCTAATTTGTTGCTTTGATAGAAACTAGGTTTGATGAAATAGGAGGTTGTCATTAGTGCTGCAGCAGCTGAGATGCAGTAATGGGAGCACACAGGTGGGGATGTGTGCTGGAGGGCTCCTGCTGTGCTGCGCTGGTCCAGACTGGGCTGAGCAGATTCCATCGAAGATGTTTTCACACAGACAAGTGAAAACCTGAACGTTCACGCACAGAGGCTGGCACATCCTCCTGCACACACTGCTCTGCTTTAATTCACTTACACACGTGCATGTATATAATCATGAATATGAATGAACACATAAGTACATTAGCACTTATGAGGGCCTTTGCACAGCCACACACATTGTCACTTGCACTCAGACGCACACACACACACAAACTCGGGACAGACGAAGGTGACTCTCGCCTTCTCTCTGCACACCGGAGCCCATCTGCCCGCACTCTCCTCTGTAAAAACACACACACACACACACACACACACACACACACACACACCAGACATATCCAGGCCCCTACAACTCTTGCCAAGGTGTCTCGTTCTAAGATCTACTGTTTAGTATAGAAACCTTAAAACAGGAGGCGGTGACTTTGTGGAAGGATGGGACATGGGCCAAGGAAGAATCCTTAAAAATGTTGGTACAGATCCTGATCAGGGGCAGATCCAGGATTTGGGGGAAATTGGTGTAGACCCAAATGAAAATCTGTATCTGGTGAATTAAAAATGTGCTTTCACAAGGGGACTGTTGGGCCTTGGCAGAGGTCTGCACTCTCTGAATGCTCTAATAACATCTGCTATTAATGACCACCCCTGAAATATAAAGACTAGCTTTTGTCTTTTTCAAATGTTATCTTATACGTGATTGGAGTAGGATGCTAATAGCAGATGTCTGTAGGTCTAATAGTAACATACCACTTAAATATGAACTGTCAGAGGAGCGCACATATTGAAAAAATGGCCTGAGTGTATAACACAGTTTGTAGCCAGTATGGATTTAATGTGCCTCCTTTTCCACTGTTGTCATTGTGTCTCAGACTCCACGATTTACTTCCTGATGAAAAGAATAAGAATGTAGCCGACACTGTGAGATCATTTGATTTGTCCTCAGAGGAACTCCACAGTTTCAAGCATTTTCCAGACACGAGTGTTACACAAAACCCCACCGTTGAGACTATTTCACACAGTGGAAAGTTTTTCACTTAATGAATCAGGAACTGGGAGGTTGCGTAAGGACACTGTTTGATTTGTCATTGACTCTTTAACTTGGGTTTTAATTTAAATCTGAAGAACAAATGTTGTGTTTAGTGGCTTATTTCACTTTTTTAAATGATATCCACATGTGGAATGATAAAGTACAGGAGCATCTGTTCAAACTGTTTTGGATGTTTCACTGGATTCTCACTCATATTTCTGTCCTGCTCGTCACAGCGGTGAAGTTTGGCCGCATGTCGAAGAAGCAGCGGGACAGCCTGTACGCTGAGGTCCAGAAGCACCGGCTGCAGCAGCAACAGCGTGAACACCAACAGCAGCCTGGCGAGGCGGAGCCACTCACACCTAGCTACGGCCTCTCAGCCAATGGCCTCACGGAGCTCCATGACGACCTCAGCGGCTACATGGACGGTCACACCCCCGATGGCAGCAAACCAGACTCTGCGGTCAGCAGCTTCTACCTGGACATCCAGCCGTCCCCTGACCAGTCAGGCCTGGACATCAACGGCATCAAGCCGGAGCCCATCTGCGACTTCGCCCCCGGCTCCGGCTTCTTCCCTTACTGCTCCTTCACCAACGGAGAAACATCCCCCACCGTGTCCATGGCTGAACTAGGTAAGGAGTGCGAGAGACAGAGAGGAGAGACGGCAAAATGGAGGGGGGGGGGGGGGGGGGGACAACTCAACCGTGGGGCAAACGACACAAAGGTTGCTTAAAATAGCAGGAGGTTGGAGACTCATCTCCAACACTCATTAAAAGAGCCTCTTTTTTGTAATTAGTTTCCATTAATTAGGGCCAATCAGGATCCAGCAGGGCAGGCGTCTGGGGAAATCATTTTTTTAGGCTCCCCTGTGCCCAGGAACTCCTTTTAACAGATGTGTTTTCAAAATCATTTAAATTCTTATACTCAATATTTCTCTCAGAGAAAATGTGACCTTTGTTTCAGTGAGTAACGTGGGACCCCTCCTCCTCTCCGTGCATTTGTGTCATAACTAGATTGGCTTTGCCTCAACCTTAAGCTATGAGCTTCCTGCAGGCAGTAAAAGCAAATGTCAACAAGCCTTTTCCCAGTCAAAAAAGCCCACGCGCATCCGCCTCTCCTCCTTTTTGAAGGCTCAGTAAATAAATCTTCTTTTCCTGTGGCACATTTCATCAGTGAGGTCTTCCCTTTCACACAGCCCTGTGAGTAACAGCCAGATCTCGACTGTGATCTTATGCGTTTGTGACAATGGTTGTGTTACAGAGCACCTGGCCCAGAACATCTCCAAGTCACACATGGAGACATGTCAGTACCTGAGGGAGGAGCTGCAGCAGATGACCTGGCAGGCCTTCCTGCAGGAGGAGGTGGAGAGCTACCAGAGCAAGGTAGCTTGACCAGGGCCGGGGTCTGTGCCGGTGTCCGCAGCAGCTGCAATAATCAAAAACATTCTTTTACAGTAGATAACCCACTCTCTTTCCTTTCTGTCCTTAGCCCCGGGAAGTCATGTGGCAGCTGTGCGCTATCAAAATAACAGAGGCCATTCAGTATGTGGTGGAGTTCGCCAAGCGCATCGACGGCTTCATGGAGCTGTGTCAGAACGATCAGATAGTGCTGCTGAAAGCAGGTATGACAGCCTGTCAACATGGCCTGCTGCTGTCAAACTCACCCACCACCACCGCCCCCCCTCTGGCATTGTCACAAGGGCGTAGCTGACCTGACTGCACAAAGCCCTCGTCTTCACACGCACAGACAGTGTCACAGAGAGGAGACCCTGCCCGGCCTGCTTCCCCTCTCTGTCTGTCTGTCGCCCTCTATTTTCCTCTGTTCGCTACATACACAGAAAAAGATGGACACGGCATTAGATAAGCAACGTGTTTCTGAGCGCAGATAATACCTATCACGACGGCTGCCATTTCCCTCTCTTTTCCCAGACACCAGTGATGTCTGCCTGCGCCCATGAAGACATACTTAAAGCACAGATACGAGTGTGTGCACACTGTCACCTATATTTACTTGTAAATAGAGACGCTCATACGCTCACACACAGAAAACAAACACCTCTCCTGGGTCTCTCCCTGGGCATTATTTACATTAGCGCAGCCACTATGAATAATGAAATAAAGACTGAGATCCCTTGTCAGACGTGGCATTTTAAAACAGTAGCATCTTCCTCAGAGGCAGTAATAGCTTCTGTTACATTTTACTTGATCCTCTTATCCACTCCCACAGAGTGGTACAAATTACAGGATAGAATAGTTCCCTACCTATGTCACTAAATAAAGGTTGAATGAATAAGCACTGTCACTGCTGAATGAAGCTCAATTCTTTATCTTGGCATGTCATTATGGAACAATAGCCTTCTGTTAAGATATTATCATCTGCAGAGGTGATTTTTTTTCTTTCCCTTTGATGGCAGTCGTCTCTTATTTCAAAGTCGTTGTGTTACTCACATTGTTGAAGAATAGCACAAAGCGTGATCATGTGTTTTGCATCCCTGACTGATGTGCAAGTGTTAGAGAGAGAGAGAGAGAGAGAGAGAGAGAGAGAGAGAAAAAGAACACAAAGCTGAGTCTCAGCATCTTGTCTCCACAGGCTCTTTGGAAGTCGTGTTTGTCAGAATGTGCCGTGCCTTTGACTCGCAAAACAACACCGTCTATTTCGATGGAAAATATGCCGGACCTGATGTGTTCAAGTCATTAGGTAAGTGGAGTGGGTTTGTTGCATGTGCCAGTTGGCGCGAGCGTGCATGTGTGTGTTTAAGTGTCCTGCTGCCTGTGTCTCCTTTCTGTGTCTTTCTCCCTCGCTTGGTGTAATAGCCAAAATTAGAGTGTGCTGTTCTGCTGAAGGCCTGGAAACAAACACTGAGCACTGCCTCACCTGGCATTGCTGTCTCTGCAGCGGTTATTTATGGTAGAACAGAGATGTTAGTGAGGCTCGGCTGCATATGGCTCCTGTAACTGCGGAATAAATAAAGCCAGACGGGTAGTCTTTTGGGAGAGAGCTATCAAAACCATCATTGATAGTCTGACATAAAACATCTCCGGCAAAAAAGCAAATAGCATTTGTGTTTGACTGCCATGACATTACTAAGAGTCTCCACCATGGATTCTCTCCCACTTCCAACTTGCTTTTGACGAACAAGAAAATGTAAATGTGTCCCATAGTGACGGTAAAAATGCGGAATTCTGTTTCTTAGTGTGAGTTGGCCAATCCCTGTACCTCTGTGTGCGTGTTTGTTTATGAGTGAGTGTGTGTGTGTGTGTGTCTGTCCCAGTGTCCTGTGCGTCCTGTGCAGAGGGGTCTGCAGCGGGGGAGGCAGAGTGATGGGCTTCACGAGCCGCGGTGGCATCCGTCTGTCTCTCTCTATCCCCAATAATTGATTTAACTAAAAGCCTCAATAGTGACCTCATTCTGGCTTGCATAACACCACCCAACTGCCAAAAGTGACTCGTCTGGGAGGCAAAACTCAGTAAAAGCATTGCCTGTTCTGCTTAAGACGCTCCCATGTGCTGTCAGCATGCCGTTCTTTTTCATTCCTTCCCCCATCCTCTTCCCTCCCTATGTGCCTCTCTCCCAATAAAGATCAAGAGTGAATGTTGTTCTTTGGTCTTCCTCATCCTAAGCCCTCTCTGTGTGTCCTTTGCTGTGGCAGGCTGTGACGACTTGATCAGCTCCGTCTTCGAGTTTGGGAAAAACTTGTGTTCTATGCACCTGTCTGAGGATGAGATCGCCCTGTTCTCCGCCTTTGTGTTGATGTCTGCTGGTAGGTGTCACTCACGGTGCAATGGAGAGAGAGAAAAAAAAACACGTAGACACACGTTCACCACAACAGAGAACTCGGTTGCCCTCCTGTTTCCCCCTCTATCAATTAACAGAGGCACTGCATCATTACTTTTCACACCAGCCAACCTGATGGTGAAGTGACCTACATGTGACTGCGCAGTAACAGAAAGTTTGTGATAATTAACTTTCCAGATCGGTCCTGGCTCCAGGAGAAAGTAAAGGTGGAGAAACTCCAGCAGAAGATCCAACTGGCCCTCCAACATGTCCTGCAGAAGAACCACAGAGAGGACGGAATTCTTACAAAGGTACAGGCACACGCCCCATCCATTATCCCAGAGAGGGGCTGACTGCTAACAATGTTTTACCCTTGTAGCAGTGTAATCTCCCACTGTTTAGGATCTTTATCCACAGGCCATCAAGCAGTTTTAGTGCATTAGATTAAACTGTTTTCAGGGGAAGCATTCATAATGTTACACGTCTTCTTTATCAGCAGAGAAGTGGTAATTTATCAATTGTACCGGCTCCGTAATATGAAATGTCAAGTTCTCCTCGTGTCTGAGCGCTTGTCTCAATATTTACAAGTCTGTTTGCCCCAGTGTGAGACGGGATACGCTGTAGGGAGGAATGTTTTCTCACTACCATTGCTCCATGTCCTTGCCTCCCTGTGAATCTAAACAGCCTGTCTCCTCTCTCTCCACAGTTGATATGCAAAGTGTCGACACTGCGAGCGCTGTGCAGCAGGCATACAGAGAAGCTCACAGCTTTCAAAGCAATATACCCAGACATTGTGCGTGCCCACTTCCCCCCCTTATACAAGGAGTTGTTCGGATCAGACTTTGAGCAGTCCATGCCCGTTGACGGGTAGCAGCCCTGCCAGGTGCCAGTGTGCCCACCGTAGGGGAATGTGGAGGAGGAATCTGAGACACTTTATCGGTGCCCTGCACAAACCAGAGTGGACAGACGGCACGCTGTTCAACTTCTTCTTTTACATTGGAGGGGAGGGCTTTTAGGGAGTTGATTCTCAAGGTTTACTTTATTGAATTTAGTTCTCTGTGGAAGACTACAGTTGGACCCGACACCCCGTGGGACATGAAGAGAAGATGGGCACAAATAAGTTTTGTCTGGTTGAATTTGACCTTTTTATGCACATTTCTAACATGGAACTCAAGACCCCTTCATTTCCACCAATATTTATTGCATTACAATGGTGAATCTGACTTGTAAACATAGAAACAATTAAGGAGCCAGTATTGACGCTAAAACAGCTGAAGACATCTCAAACAGAGACGAAGGTTAACGAATCAACATCAGTATTATTTTTCAGATCACACTCCCAAAACTGCTTCAGAATTTGTTCTTTCTCTTTTCATCCTTGAACACATGCCTGACAAATGCGCACACTTTGGTCAAGTTCAGCCATGTTTCTCTGGCGTTGATTGGTGTCTTTTTTTGAACGCAGTGCTTGGAATGAAAACTCACAGCAACTTTAGGGGGAGGCTCCGTCGGCATGGTGATGCACTCGGCAACTCTCTACGGACAATCGTTTAAAAAAGAAGAAAAAAAGAGAAACATAGAATTCTGGTAATTCTAATGAAACCACAATGATTTTAGCTGTCAAAGACTCCATCCACCATTGTTGCATAGTGAAATCATGTAAGGCCATCTGCTATTAATCCTTCTCTGGACAGGTGCCCAGGAGAAGCGAGGGGCACCAACACAATGAAAAGGGTCCATTCCACCTGTTTTATAATGTACTACAGGGTATATGGTCATAAGTACTTACTATACAGAAAAAAGTAATGTTTATAGAATCTATTTTAAATAACATGTATGATATTAGTAGTTAGACCATTCTTAATTGTTGAATTGATAAGGCACTTTTATTTACACCTTTCTTTAATTTAAGACGTGTATATTTACCTAGTGATGTGTTGCATGTGCACAAGAAATACAAGTTGAACCATGGTCACAGAGGCTAGTCCTGGGAGCAACAGCTGATTCTGGTGTGGAATTGTTAGGGCTGCGTGTCGGGGGGGCTGGCGTGGCGGCTCGCGGGCCGGCAAAGAGGCGTGTGGGAGGAGGCGGCGTGGAGACACTCAAATCACCGGCTCGCTCCGAGGTAGCGAGAGCAGTGGAGCTCTGTGACATGCACACATACGATAACAGCCAACAAACCCGTTCTGTGTCACCAACACTTTGACTGAACGGCATTTGTTTGAACCCTTGTAAAATTCAAGAAAACAGAGCTCACTCTCATATTCACATATACTCCTCATATTTCATTCGGTAGTTTATGGTGAAAAAATATAATTTACCTAGTGAAGAAAATCTCAGTCACGTGTAACAAATCAATCTTGAATATGTGGCTGGACTGGGATGATCACGCATTGATGGTAATCCAATTGTTCCATCTAGTGGAGGGGAAAGATACAGCATGCTAGTTACCAGCCTATTGAGAAACACATCTTCTAACCTAAAAGCACATTTATGAGTCTCTCTCAAAATATTTTGTGGGTTTTTTTATCTTTATTTTCGAGTGTCTCTATCCGCCTCCTTGCCGCAGCCTCGGCCCGGCAACGCCACAACAGGACACAGAGGAAAACAGGGAAGGGAAAGTGAATATTCAAAGCCTTGTCTGGTAGTAAAGCTTCTATTTTTGTAACATGTTTTGGTTAACGAACCCACGAGAAAGAGCGAGGGAGAGAAAAAGAAGTCAGGTAGCACTTAACTATATTCCTGCAATAATTAGACTAGCTGTTGTTTGTACGATTAGGGGAGAAACATAAACATGTTAGGACAAGTGCTATTTTCAGAATGCTTTGTTGTTGTGCTTCTGTTTCGTTGAGTGTGTCTTTCTTGTCAGTGTGGTTAGTAACGTAGTAGAAAAAAAAAAAAAAACCTGGATGTGCCAAACAGTAGTCGTTGCTTCTGCTTTCCAGTCTACTTGTCTGTAACGTAGAATTGATTCCTAAGACATTCCAGCAATCTCAGTAGCGGCGTCGAGAAATATCGTTGAAAAAAGGAAAAACAGGAAAAGAAAAAGAATTAAAAAAAGAAAAAATTTAAATATTATATCCCTTTAGAAACCCAACAAAGCATGTTAACACATCCGTCACCAACCGTAACATAGGATCCAGTTCTTTGTCTTTTGTGTTCTTGTTTGCACACTATCATTCCTCTGCCGTGCAATTTGTGCAAGGTGTTAATGCCTTGTGCTGTCACCCCTCAGGGAAGAGTTTTCTTTTTTTTGTGCTTTGTGTTCGAGAGGACATTTGTTTGTACTCATTAGGTTTTGTTTATGTTTTTGTTCAGGAACGTTCCATGAGAGGAAACGTTTGAATATTCATCACTGACTTGTTCAGGATTTTACATTATTGATCCTCTAACGGGGGCCTCCAGCCACTCACAAAAAAAATAAACAACACAGCGCCAAGTAAAAAAAATCCCATCTCATTTGTATAAAATAAAAGTACAAACCCCATCATTTTCACAAACCGTGGTTTTATGAGTACACACAGCATATTTGTGACACACAAAAAAAAATCTGATTTGGTTTCAAACGGTGTCATCAGGGTCTTTTAAAAAAAATGTTAACCCTCTTTGTTAGAAAAACCAAATATTCTTATGCAATACTAAATCTCTTGTGTTTTGGATTGTAGTAGATATGCTGTACCTAAGTAATAATCTCTGTTCTCATCCAATGCTATTTGGATATGCACAAGCCCTCTATATGACTAGCAAACCTCAGTCTCCCAGAGAAAAAAAAAAGAGAGAGAAACCCGGTCTGGAACCACTGCTAGACAATCCAGGTTGAGCGGCCCGGCAGGAGCAACAGAGAGGAGGAGGAGGTGTGAATGCTCAGGGAGGAAACAGGTAGACGAAGCAGCTCGCTTTCCTCTCGCCTGTTGCAGAGCATCGTAATTAGCTCTTTTGTGAATTTGTGAGCACTCGACTGATAGAGAGAGGAGGTCACGAACAAGCAGTACGACGCACACTGTTCCGAAAACAACCGCGAGACGGACATTCGGCTGATTTCCTGTTATTTATTCGCATAAAGAAAATGTGCTTTTCTTGAAAGTTGTTCGATTCCGTACGAGGTTCCTTTCTCATGAGGTGAAACATTTGTTTTAATTCAGGTTTAAAAAGCTGAGCGACTTGTACTATGTTCTACAATAGAAAACACACAATATGCCTTGTGTTGCAATTACGGGTCTCTACAGTGCAGTCATCATCCTTTTTTGAATTGACCTTTATTCACACGGCTGACGCAAACTAAAAAGTAATAAAACCCCATTACTCTGTTTCCATCGTCTTATGTACTGATACGGCTGCGGTAGTGGCGGGAAATGGTCGTCAAACACATGAACACTTGTGTCCAAGTATAAACTGCACCTTCGCACAGGCCTGTAAAGTGATGTCCTTCTGTATATTCTCACTTGAGAGATCCCGCTCTAAGCAAGGGGGTCGATGCTAAGTGTGCTATTCAATCAGTGTATAGTATACAGTCAAATGTGCTGGTCCTTCTGTCTCTGCTCTGTTGTCTTTGTACAAAGCAATAGTATGTTTGTGTGAGTGTGTGTGTGTGTGGGTGTGTGTGTGTGTAAGTATTTGTGTATAAAATAAACCCCAGACAAGGCTTTAATAATTACAGAGGAACAGGGTTATGTGGATGAGGAGGTCTTGATTTTATTTTATTTTTTAAATAAAGGTTTTGGAAAATGCTGAGCTTGATCCATCCATGATAGGTGTAGGTGATATTTAAAAAAAAAGCATGACATAATGCCTTCAACAATTCATAGGTCTGCAGTTTGCTGTGAATTAACACGGCCCCCAAAAACAGGCTCCTCCCTCCGGCTGTGCGGCCACAGCCTGAGCTGATTTCTGGACTGTAAATTGTTAAAATGAGTCGCAGTGACCATAAATTGTGAAGATGAGTGTTATGTCACGCTTTGAGTTGTGCAGGAGTCTCGGTGTGCACAGTCGTCACATTTTTAACAGAACTCATTTCTCTAAAGCACAGCTGATAAGGATTAATGATTAAAAATACGTTTAAGAATATAGTTTTAAAAAGAAAAAAAGCAACTTCTAGCCATAATCGAATGTCAAGCAATAATATATGTCTGTGTATTATTTTTGATTCTTTTGTGCATAATAGTCTTTGAACATCTGCATGTAAATACACCTCTTATTTATCACTTTATTTTTTGGGTTTTTGTTTTATTTTTGTTGTTGACTTTGTGGATGTTTTTACGTTTCATCTGTATATTTGACCAGTTCTGTTCCCAGGTGGAGAACTAAGAACTTGACATGGCCTGTATGCTGTATCTCTTACTTTCTCACTTTCTCTCTCCCTCATTCTCCGCTGTTTCTTCACCATATTTAATGTTATTACTGATTACGTGTATAAAGGTAGCTCTGTAACTTCTGTCTGTATAGGTAAGAGGAAAATACTGCTACTAAGGCCTACCCAGTGAAACTATTTATCTGTTTATCAATTCCACCATAATGTATGATAACTCTGTTTCTAGTTTGCTCCCCTCCTTTAGGATTAGTTTGATAGGGACAGGGTGTGCTGACCTTTATTTTGTGTTGCCCTGATGTGTGGTGCTAGGTAAGTTAATTTTGTGAACAAAGTATTGATTCCTAAGCCTGGCTGCCCAATTAGCCCATTCATTTCATGGCATATTAATGTATTATTGATATTAGGACTCAAATAAAGAATAAGAGTAATTAAAATGATAATAATACATTTACCCAGCCAGTACCTGTATCAGTGTGCTAGTCCTGGGGTAAGGCACTTATTTCCTTCTGACGTATAGCAAAACTAGTATCCGCTAATTAACAAGCTGTTTAAGGTTGCCTCTCTGGTTTGTGGAAAATATTGATGATGATATTCAAACAGAAACGGCACTATTGTGTTTTCTCCCCCTTACTTTCTTGTTAAAACCACTCACTAAGACTGTAGTTTGTCAGGTTTTAAGATATTAAATATTTACCTCTCTTGTATCTGCACAGCTCTTCACCTGATGCAGGGAAGTGGTGCTCGGATTTCATTTAACAGAGTCTCGGTATGCTTATGTTAATCCCCCCCCTTGTTAGATTATCCCTGAAACAGTGGTTCCTTCAAACCAGTGGCAGAAACGGTCTTGCACCACGTGAAGTGTTTATGAAATGTACATGAGAGAATCGCCATTTGAGGACAAAGTCTCTGCACTCTGTAGCAAATATCAGTAAGAATATACTTGCAATAATACACAGCGTATCACACTGAGTGCCTCTCGGTGTAACAAGATGCATACATGGGTTTGATTGTCTCCTCTTTTTTTGTGGTTTTTCCAAAACGTGTAATGATGTGACAATGTATTTTGTACATGAGGATGAATTCTCACTCTCACTTCAAATGTATTTTTTTCCTGATTCTTCCTTTTGTGTGGATCGTGGGGTGAAGCCTGACATGGAAGGGTTTAAATGTACAGTCGGTCTGTACATGTCATCCCTCACCTAGTCTGAGAAACACAAATGGGAAATTTCATTTTATGGTCAAATAAATGCTCGCAAATAATATTACAGAAAAGTTCACTCCTAGATTGTTTGCTTTGATTAATAATCCGGCATTTCTTCATGTTCTGTTTGTTTTTGTATCAACTTTTTTTATTTTTATTTAACTGAGAGCAGAAGATTTTCTGATGCATTGTATATCAAGTATTTGCATCTGTTTGTAAAAGAGGAAATACAAAACATCTGGATTTCTTTAATGTTCTGTGTTCAATGTGCACTCAGTCGGTCGGGGTAACTTTACATGAGGGGCGTTTGGAGCAGGGGTTGGATTTGGATTATTTCTGTTTCTTTTTTTTTCCATGCAAAAGCCGTGCAAATTATGGGAAAGCCGAAACTAGTGTGTGGTTGTCAATTTCTAAGTCACTCGTTTGCTACTGATGTTAAAATGGGGACAGATGATCATGTACCTTTTTATCCAGCTCTTTTGAACTCTCTTTAGCAGGTAGTCTATTCACAAATGTAGTTTTGCTCCTTCTTGTCTGATTCTTAAATATGAAAATAAGTATTTTGATTCATTTTGTAAATACAGCTGTAAAGAAAAATAAGAAATTTAATGTTGTCTTTTAAATACTTTTCATTCTAATATGAATGTTGTTATATTGTACTTAGAAACTGTACCTTTAATATTACCTTTATTAAAAGTGCATTGGACACATCGATTTTAGATGTGCTTTATGTGCTGTTATCCCATAATAAAATTTACCGCTTGTAATGGGCTTTTATTTCCTGATTCTTTCACTGTCTATTGTCCCCTTCTCTCTCTATCCCTATGTAATACAATTAAACTGAATATTACAATTCACAATAATTTCATTAGGCCTTAAACTTCAGGTCTAATGAGAGACTGAACCTAACAAGAAATTATCAGCAGTTTAAATCATATTTTAATATCTTTAATTAGAAATGAATATAAAAAATATAATGTAAATATATCAGTCAAAACATGTAATGTGTTTATCCTAACACATTAACACTTTAAGCTGAGAAACCATTTCAAAAGATGCTGACTCAATTGTTGTGATCATAATATATATTCAATTTTTTTTATTCAGACCTTAATGACATAGTTACAAGATTCAAAAATGAAAATAAATCGAAACCTCAAACCTGTCAAACTGTTGTGATTGAAAAGTTTTCTGGGTGAAGAATGGTCCAATTTGTCTGGAGGGGAAATGGACACACCGTCAGTGGTTGTTTCCTTGTTTAACTTAATTTTCCTAAGTAATATCAATGGCCATTTAAAAGAAGTAAAATAATCCCTTGCAATATAATGATCTTCAGTTGCAATTTATACAAAGTTAGAATTATTTCTTCCTTATTTGTCAGCTCCTTAGAATATCAGAACATGTGTCATCATTTCATCATTGGTCTAATGTGGAAGTAAACCTTGAGAGAAATCTTTCTCTTCCAGTGTGAGGTGTTGAGCTGTTTAATCCAGATAACACTGTGTTTCGAGAAATAGAACTTTGAATAGAATTGTTCAAATGTGTTATTAATACCTGGAGGAGACGTCGCACAGGTCCACATTAACAAACAACAGAACCTGAACCACATCTTGTATTTTTCATCCCTCACGGAGCAATGGTGGGTGAAGAGAAAAGAGGAGATAATTAGAAGCTGATGCGAGGAAGCATCTGCACTAGAGCACATTTACTCTGATTTGTCCCAGTGACAGAGAGCAGCTCAGGACAGTGGTTGGGATTATATACTTCATCCTCCTACAAACAGGGATGTGGCCATTTTAACTGTTTGAGAGAAACTGACGACAGCACAAAATGGACAAGAGTAAGAATTCATGTCGGGGTGTTCTTCAGCCAATACACTGAAACAGTTTATTTTAGCAGTTATATTAATCTTAATTATTATTGTGATTATTATTAATCATAATAATCCTAATGTCAATAACAATTAATATTGTTATAATTATACACTATTTATGCAGCACTTTTCAACACACAATTACAAAGGGATTAAAAATATTCAGAAAGAAGGCAAATAAGATCTGGGAATAAAATAACACCAAAATAAAACAATTGAAAAACAGCATTAAAAAAAATCATTTTTAACATCTGTTCTATTTTTATTTCTGATTCTAACCATCCTCCCTCACTCTCATGCCTACACACACAAACACTCACACCTACAGTACACACACACACGCCTACACACACAGGAATCACACACACTCCAATCTTTACTTGTCTGTAATCAGTTTTTGTGTGTCCTCCCTCCTGGTGTCAATCCTGAGGGTCTGTTCATGTCTGGTTTTGTTCTATCTCACTTATTTTGTTTTGCTTCACAACAATTAAAAAAATAAATATAACAATAAAATTATAAAATAACAAACTCTTGTAGCCAATAAAAATGTTATAGTCTGATTAATAATTAAAGAAGTGATTTAGAATATGATCGCCTCACTCTAATAACTTTGAGTAAATATGTGTTTGTTAAACCTTTGTTTGCTTTAAATTAATAAAACATTATCAGCTTCTGTTTCTGGGGGAAATGTTTGAGACGAGCACCAAAGTTTTCTTTTAACCAGTAAAAACACGGGTGGAGTGAGGTTAATGTCCGGTGGGGGGCAGCAATGTACACAAAGCTTTAATATCAACATGGAATCACCACACGAAGAAATGTCGCCTGTCAAACGCTTGTTAGCCGGCTAATGCTAACTGATGCTACACTAACTCTGATGCTGGATATCGTGCTTTCGGTGACCAGTGATGGAGATGCAGTGGTGAGCGGTGTTCAAAAGCTTCTTCTGTCACAGGTGTTCTCACAGGTCGGACATTTCAACTGACCTGCTCTCAACGGTAGCTCATAGTAACCATCAAACATGCTGGTTAGCATGCTAAGCTAAGCCCGACTGAGAGCTGTTGTGGCTGACAGCTAACAGCTAGCCGTGCTAACCAAACATCGCATGCTAATATAACATAAACCAGACAGTAATAAGCACCATGATGGTGTTTGTAGCTTAGTTCTGTTCGTGTTGGTTGATCTATTGAAACATGAACGGAGAGAACTAGAGAAGAGAAGAGTCCCAGGCTGGGACAGGGAGACAGGGACTCCATCACAAGTTTACTAAGTGAAGAGCTATCATTGGTTTGTTGTGGGAGTCTACTTTCATTCCTCCATCACTAGTGACGACATTAAAATGTTAAATCACCTACCTCAACTCAAATATCCACATGTACAGTGTAACATCTGTCATCATTTAGAAGTGGACATATTGTTTATACATATATAGTTTAAACGTGTCAGATTGCTACAGATATAATATTGATCACCAAGTTGATAAAACATTGTAAGGTTATTGAAAGCTGCCAACTAATAACCAAAAACAATCATAGGATCCTCTTTTATTAGTCCCACTGTGGGAACATTTGTAAGATGTTAATTGTAAGTTTAGATTATTTAATACAGACCACGTATTTAAATACATATATAATCAAATATAGATTTACTTGCCTGCGTTCTGCCCAGTATCAATATATACTGGATAAATGTATCTATATCTTAATCCTTTTTCTTTTTTTTACTTTATATATTTCACTATGACATTTACTGTTACATGGGTGTTACAGGAAATATTAAAGTCGTTGTCATTGCTTTTACTCACTTCAATTCATCCCAGATGTATTTTATTTAACAGAAAACATAGAGTAACTCTCCCTTTACAGTGCACACCAGCCCATAGCAGCAACAAACGCCAATTGAGTTATTGTATTGTGCACGTCACAAGAATGTGAGTCTGTCCCAGTACAAAAGCGTGGTAATGTAGAACTTTGTTATAAATCATTTACTGATATCATTTCCTGTCTGTTTTTAACTTAAGGGAAGATCCTCCAGTTCCTGATGGTCCATTCTTCACCAGAGATCTCTATGATAAATATTCCCTTGCACCTAATATCAGAGAACTGTGGACATTTCTCCAAAGGTATGACAATAAATTAAAATTGTATTATACTGTGGTTTTACAGTCTAACCAATGAGACTGAATTTAAGATTTTTCTCTGACTCAGTCCTGAAGAGAACATAAAAGAGGGAAGTGATGTCGGGGCTGCGCAAACCTCCAGCTCTCATCCTGCAGAAGTCGCCGTAGAGTTTAAAAACAAGAGCTGGGACAGCTGTGACAGTGATGATCCATTTGCAGACAATGGTGCAGAAGGTCCAGGAGAATGCAAGGGTGCCAATAAATCCAAAGTGAAGGTCAGTCAGGTTGAGAATGAGGCCCGGGCTGCTTTCCCTGAACCCAGACTGCCCTACCCGTGTGTGTCCACCCTGTCCAGCAGAGACCAGAACGCGTATCTCGGCTATTTGATGAGTAAGAAAACCATGGCTCCTCCACAGGTACCACCTTACTGGTTTTTAGATCTTACCAGTCTCTTTTGCATTGCTTTACTCTCATCATCTGCTCTTATATTTCAGTTTCAGGGTTTAAAGGAACAAGTAAACCAAGAAGTGATGCAGTTCATTTGTTACTTGCAAGATGTGGCCAGAGTGTGTTTTGATGACTACAACTTCATATCACACGGAGCTATGCAATATTCCGAGGTACTGATGCTACAAGAATTGATTCTGTGGTCAGCTCAGTGTGAGGTTTGTTCACCAATATGACGACAAAGGGCTCAAATGGTTTTCAGGAATTCTTCAGGAGCTGTTTGGATTACATGACAACGATTCCTCAACTCTACCAAATCCACGAGATGACGAGTTTGACGGGGGGCACGTTCAACCCAGGGCTGACGCTGACCTTCGAAAAACAGCTTCTAATCATGGTAACGCACTTTTGGTCGTGTACTTGTGTCACACCTGAGCTGTTTCCCTGCACTTCACTGACTTCACTGCATAAATGCCATTGTCCACGGTTCTGTTCAGCCTTTGAACTTGAAGTATTGTATTGCAGAATCAGTCTTTTACTGTTGATTCACTTATTCTTTTTTTTTTGTTTCCACCCTTTTATTTCTCCAGGGCAATGTGGATATTACAGACCACAAGATAGTGCCTGCTGATGCACGGCTTGCATCGGATTATCACAGTGTTTCATCAGAGAATCCTCCAGCTAAGAAGGCTAAGGACATGCACGCTGTAAGCAATTGTCTCGCTTTTTTAATTACTCCAATAAAGTTACAACGATGTTTTACTGCTAGAATGGGATTCATGACCGCAGGTCTATTGTAACTCCATTCCAGCTCTTGCAGTTTTCACAAAAGACACCAGAGGGTGTTCACGTCTTGCTCAGCAAAACCAGTTCTAATTGTGTTTCTGAGTGATTCCAAGTCAGACTGTCCAGTTAAATGTAGACACTTTTGTATCCACTGGTGTGTGTTCTTTGTTCTTTGTTTGACTCTTTGATACTGTGGTTGTTCTGGTGTGACCCTGTCTTTTTTCTCTACAGACAATCAGCAGTGATGGTAATGCAGAGAAGCTGTGTGCACGTTATGAGCCTCATGTGTGTATGACTCGAGAGGCCTTGGTCAAGCTACTGGACAACCATGGTCCTGAGTTTGGGGAGCCGTGGGAGCTGCCTGTTTGGATCAAATCAAATCCAGGAAAAGGTACAGCTTCGTCATTCAGGAACTCGGGCTGTCATGGGAGAGACAGTTTAATTAGGAGCAATTTAGGGATAAAACTTCCAGTGGGTAAAAGTGCTTTAGATGACTTCATGCCTGTAATCCCTCTTCTTTTTCATCTTCACCTCTCAAATCATTCAAAAATAATTAACCTTATCCCTGATCCGGATCCACACTAAAATGTAATGGTTTCCTGACCCACATCACGTAACTTCCAACAAGTTTTGTAGAAATCTTCTTTTTTGTGTAATCTTCTTACAAACAACAATCATACAAACCAATTAACAAAAAGACAGAGAAGGGTGAGGTCATTGTATATAGATAGTTCACCTTACCTGTGTAAATATATTTAAATAAGTTAGAATTTTGACTTATGGCAACTATACCTCTGCATAGTTAATAGATTTAAACAGTTAAAATACTGTTCAGAAATCGAGTAAAGGTTTGAATTTGACGATGCATTTATATCCGATTTTTATGTGAAAGATGAAAACGTCTTCATGTTTCTGAAAGAAAAACAAAATGAAGCAGTAAGTAAAGATAAATCACAGTGTGCATTGACATCAAATGGCCTCTTGGTGGCACTGTTTGTCATAGTCCTGTATATCATATATCATCCACAGGCAGTAGTCTGAAGAAGACGGTGTACATAGACTCCCCCCTGCTTAAGACTGAAATGACAGTGAGAGAGAGGAGTCGCTTCTACCATGAGGAGAGTTTGAAGCTCTCCATCACAAAGAACGGAAGAAAAAAAGTCTTTCATTTAATGACAGAACTTCCTGTCAGTGAACAGCAACCCACTCCGGTATGTTGACGCACAATTAGCAGTGAAAAAACATGTGATATGTGCTTTTATATCATTGGAGAAATGTTTTTCTCTTTCTAAATCAGGAGAGCTCACAGAGAAATGTAGTGTCCTTTGAAAACGAGAGTCTCGATTTTGAGATGGACCTCACTGACCTGGAGACATTCGGGGAGACGTCGTCCGTTAAAGTCTCCAAGAAGCAGAAAGTACAGACTGAGCAGCATGTCGGTGTTAAAAGTACAAAAGCTACAAGTGTCCCAGCTGTAAGTAAGAAGGAAACGTCCAGTGGGGATCCTGCAAACAAGAGCAGCAGTTCACTAGAAGAGATGAACGATGATCCCGTGATGAAGGAGGCAGCTCAGCAGGTGCAGAGTGAGACCTGTGAGCCGCAGACTGAACAGCTGAGACACGACTCTGCACAGACAAGTGACCGAGACGTCGCTTCTACAGGAGAATCTGATGATGAGAAGCTGGTCATTGATGATTTGTCTCCAGCTGCACCAACCACATCACAACCTCAGCTGAAGGCTTCACCATGCTCTGCTGACCCCCCCGTGACCCCGGCCTCTGAGACCCTCCCCGTGAAGTCACCACAGTCTTCCCCTGAGAAATCCACGAGGCAGACGCGTCAATCCAGAAGATCTCAGGCCGGCGACCAGCTGGGAGAGATCCTACGCATGCAGACAGCAATGTTCCACACACCAGGCAAATGCTCCACCACTGTGGCCCAGGAGAGCGCCCCATGCACGGGACCCCCGGTTCACTCCAACCCAACGTCTTTGGTTAAACCCTGCGTGTCCTCGTACTTAGAGAGAAACCAGGACCAGGACGGAGAGACCTGCTCCACTCCACACACATCTGCACCCGGGGTTCACGTCAACACGACCGAGCACAGAAGTGAGTTTCAAGTAGATGTTTATTGATGTGGATTTCAATTGTGGCTGTATCCTTAATTAACACATTAACACATTAATGTCATGCAGAAATACTGTCACACGACCTGCAGGCTGGCGCAGAAGATGAACAAGACTACCAAGCTCCAGAGGAGGGGAACCTGCTCTACAAGCTCCACAGTCTGCAGGACACGCTGCTCCTGGTGCGCAGCTCGGTCTCACTGACTCACTCAAGACAAGTCGGCAGCCAGAACCAGGTAGACGTGTTAGTTTACACCCGTCCTCCAGAATGTCATAAAACTCAGGGATCCGGACGTTCTCTCCAGTTTGCCTTTCACACATGAAGAATTAAGCAGGTGATTCTGCAGTCAGACACGTTCACGACAACACAGAAATGTTGTTCAGACGAAGGGAGGCGCAGGAGGCAGGACATGATTTATGCATTCAAGACAGGAGCGTTTTTGTTTATAGTGCATTAACTCAGGTGTCAGCCCTTATCACCAAAAGCTCTGGAATCTCACCGTCCTTCTAAGTTGACATCTTTGTCTTCTACGTGTTTGACACCTCTTTTTACACCCTTATTTTTTCCAGTTGTGCTTCTATGGTTTGTTAGAAACATCATCAATGTGCCCACTTGCTGGTGGTGAATCCTCCCGATAATCCCCTGCTGTATCCTCGTGACTCACTCGGACATTATCCAGAGGTTTTCCTAGGGGGCATGTAGGAGAATGCAGTCTTATGTACAACCCCTCCGGATAATCTCCTGACTGCATGTGTTGTATTTGTGTATAAAATCAGTTCATGATATCTGATATCTTTCCTCTGCTTTCTGCTCCAGTAGTATGTACCAGTGCACGTGTTGCCCAAGCTGGAGTACCAGTTGAGTTATGGTGTGGAGTGTTTAACTCACAGCGAGGCGTGCCAGCTGTGGACAGAGACATTGCTTCACTCCAGCACAGTTTCATTCATAGGTACGACTTTTACTGCCATAACTGCCACTACTTTACTTGAGATCAATGCAAAATGTTCCCAAATCGTTCTCAGTTCTTGTGTAATTCCAGTTATTTTTCAACATAAAAGATTAGAGAAAGGTTGAAGTAATTTGACTCAAGAAAAAGAGTTTTCTGTTCTCCTTCCCTCACGGAGTTCAGTAGAGTCCATGAGGCATATCCTCCCACCAACCAGTGGAATATTCTGCAGATGACTCACCATCCTGCTGCGACTGAGTGGTGTTTGAGTTTACTTTGTTGCCATATCAACAAGCCACATCTGATTGTGGGGCATTACAAAAACTGCAGTTTGCCAAGCTCAGCTAAATGTTGTTTTTAACCTTGAATAACTTGCCTAATGGATTTATGATCTGTTGCTCACTCATTGATCAAGATTAAGGCAGAGACACCACTGTCTTCACTGTGTGAGCTGCTTTAACTTCTGTAGATGATGCATTGGAAAGTATTTTTTTCTTAGTCTCTAAATTATAGCCCTTTGTCTCTCAGTACACACTGCGACAGAACAAGCTTATCTACTGGTTCCTTCAAGGCCGATGTGATGAGGAGCTCTGGCAGAAGTGGAAATAACTCGCAATCAAGCATTTGAGTTTCCTTTTTATGTTTAAAAAAACTTTTGTTTATCTAAAAATGGACAAAGTGTCAGAGCAGGATTAGAATAGCCGGTTAGAAAACAGTGATGATACACTAGACTGCTGTTCCCATAATATAGATTATCTACTGTTGGATGGCAGAAGACTTGGCTGATATAAGAGTTCCTTCTTTATTCAGCGGCTCCCTGTTCATCATGTGCTTCATCATGTGGCTTCCCAATTGTGTATTTATGGCTGTGCAGGCTTGCCGGCTCTAAAATAGTCTATAATTGAAGGAAGGCCTTTTTGAATTCTAAGCCGGGAGTGGGAGGCAGCAGCACAGACAGGACCAGCGAGCGTTTCTTACCCCCCCCCCCCCCCACACTCAAAGCTTGTACCAACGCTGGCAAATCATCAGACTAATTACTTTGTAAGCTCCAGGAGAGTGACTGATGAGGAGGTGAAGCTCTCCATGTGCACGCTCATTAGCTCCTTCTCTCAGCACATCCCTTGTTCCTCCCTCTCTGTCTCTGTAGCTCACATCAATACACACTCATCAGAAGTAGCTCTGCTGAGGAAGCTGCCTGACAACTGGAAACAGAACATCTCCTGTGGGTTCACGTGAGTGTCGATTGTCAGCTCCAGTCAGTCTAATCAATAATCCTGATCTTTTCGTCAGTGGTGTCATCGCCTGTGTTTTTGTTATCTGAGTCAGTGTTGAGGTTTCCATCTCGACCAAAGTAGACAGACTGTAATTTGGTGATATCTGTGTTCCGCCCACAGGCCGTCCAAGTGTCTCAATATCCTGCACCACCTACTGAAAAAACTCACCGGGTAAGTTTCGTCATCATAGGTTTGTTTGTACACGTTTATTGCTGAGCTACTTTCCCTTATTTTCCTCTTTTTTATATCAGATATGATCTTGAAAGAATGTTTACAATGAACATTTCTGCAGAAAGAGTAAGAGATTCTATTGGTTTTACTGCAACACAAGCACAGGATTTTGTTTTGATATTTGGAGAAGGGTGGGGCCTCTTCGGAAACTTTTTCCAAATTGGAGAACGTGATTTGATTTGTCTGGGCACAGATTTCTTCACGCTTGGTTTAGGATGATGACGTTTCTGTACAGTCAGGATTGATAGCCTCGAGCTGAGGCTGTGACGTTAGCATGCCCTCGTGTTTGTGTTGGGGGGGTTACACAATCAATTACTCAGCCCCTCTTAAAATATGTGTCATCTCCATTCTGTATTCACCTGTGTTCCAGTCATTTGGCAGGAAGCCAGAGATTAGTCAGGGGTCTGAAACATGTTTGAATATGTGCCTTTTTAAAGCAACACACCCTCAGTGAATTTTTAATTTTTTTTTTTTTTCAGGTTGGATGAAGGACAGTACCTGATTGCACACAAACCAGGGGAGCCTTTTGTGACCTTATTGAAAGCAGCTACTGGGAAAGTGAGTCGGGGGGCTTACAACCTGCAGCAGGTCCACGGCGCCGTCCCACAGCCCCCGGCCTCGGGCTTGTTGCCATGGGTACCTGTTGATCCAGCTGTGGTCCTTCCTTTCCACCATGCACACGGTCGTGTTCCCTGCACCTTCCCTCCAAAACCCTTACCACAGGTGTGTGCTTCATTATTATCATTATCAACAACACTATAGACAGATTACACTGTGACAAAAATACCACAACAGATTCAGAGACCAGGGCTGGGAAGGTAATGACAAATGGATGAAAGGTTAAAGTGTGACTGATTTGTGGTGAAGTGTAAGGATGTCCACACCCTTGGACCCACATAGACGTCCCTACAAAGGAATTCTCTGGAAGCTAAAGTAGATACAATGTGCAAAACACTTCGTTCATTTATCAGACAGGCTGAACCGGCACACTACTGCATAGTTTACAAGCCCATAACTAACAACAGGGACAAAAGAGAGTGTCACAGTTTCAGCAACAGCTCTGTGTGGTTTGTTGGTGCAGACGTTGACACATTCACAGAATATCTTTCTAAAATTCCACTCAGTGAAGACGTTAACTCATCTCTTGGCTCAACACACAGCTTTTAATAAGACTAGTTTTCTCTCGTGTATTCAGCCACTGACAGATCATCAGATTAGCAAATAAAAACATTGTTAATGTGGATATATTGTAGCTGCTTGAATTTAGCCCCCATTTATTCAGAGATCCATTTTTTTCTCCCTTTATCCAACAGATGGTGAGAGATGGGTCATCACAGGCCAACGGCCGAGGAGCTGGTCAGTCCAAGAACCAAAATAGGAATGCAGGAGGGAACGTGAAGAACAAACGAGGAAAACGCGCGGCCAGGCGCAACAACTATATTAAAAAGCTCATTCAGAAGTCAGTTTAACATCTCATTTGACATCACAGGTTAATCAGAGGACAGAACACCAAGAACCTCTTAAGATTTCTCACTGGAAGTACAGTGTGTACTTTATAGTGAAGCACTTTCTACAATGTAAATTCTACACTTTATATTTTTGTATTGTTTTGATATGTTTTGTATATTTTGTCAGTTGAAATGTTTTGTATAAAAAATAAACTGTTCATATCAGTGTTTGGTTATTATCTCTGGAGGAGGAAATCAGGTTTTGACATCACTTTAATAATCTCCTGAAAGCACAGAGCTCTGGTCGTTTGTATGTTGTCGAACTTGAACAAAGCTTAAAAAACCCTGAATTCCCTCTCGTGAGCTTCCAGTGGAAAAGGTTGGATTCCAGGAGAGAGGAGGGAGTCTGAGCTGGGGGCGGTGAAAGGGGAAGTCTTTGTGTGTATGAAAAGCTAAAGCGTCCACACCCATCTCACTTGAGTCGCCTGGACATATCTCTTTATCATCTCAACTTTTACACCTCAGGTAAGTTTAGTGTGGTTTTTATATTTTGATTTAGAACAAGAACTCCTCACTGAGATTAACTTGACAGAAAAGTTGAAGGGGACGTTCCAACTTTAGTCATGAGTCACAAGATGATTTCCACATAATTTCAGTTCAGTTTCTGTTCTTGTGCTGCGTTTGTGCTCTTTCTAGTTTTCTCTTAAGTTATAAAAAAAAGAAGTATTCCGGCTCTTCACTGTGTATTAGTGTGCACTAATACACAGTGAATACCCAGCCTGATGTAAGGTAGCAATTTTTCCAGGGTGTGTCTCTTTGGGGTTACTGTAGAAAATGTGAGTCATACTGAACCAGGGATTTGAAAATTAGTGGTTTCTCAGTATGTAAACGATTAAGCAGAGCCTTCCCAAACTGTAAAACTGCAACAGTAGAAACTTGATTAGATTAATCAACTCTCTGAGGAGTTAAATGACTGAAGTCATTCAGACTTGTGCCTCTGTTTAGAAGCCACTGCCTTAGTGGATCAAGTGATAACGTCTTCAGGCAAAACAAACGTGACCCATTCAACTCAGACATCTGATCTGAGAACAGTGAAAGCGGATTGTGTGTTGACAGTTTTGTCATCTTTTTCAGGACCGTCAGAATGGCTATGGTATCAGACTTCCTGGGACAACTGTCTCTCAACGTTGCGGTAATGCCACACTTCTCTTCTCCTTTTGTCCAATATCGATCTCAGAAATTATACAGCACATCACACACACTGAAATCTGTTTGTCTGATCATGTTTTAACCTCTTCGACTCTGAATTCTTAGACCAAAGAGCCCAAGTTCCCCACTGTGGTCACTGCAACGGACTTTGACCCTGACAGAGATGCTGCCAGAATTGAGACAGCCATCAAAACCAAAGGCAAGATTATAATAACAGTGCATGACTCTCTAAAACAGCTTCTGCAGCTTCTCTCCAGTGGCTGGTATTTGTGAGTCAGCATCGTGGCTTAAAATCGTTTGACCGTGCTGGGAACACCTCCAAGTCTGTGCCTCAGTGTTGGCAGAGCATTGTTCTGGACGCTGGCTTAGAGCTGCTGGCAGCAGTCTGACCGACAACCCTCCCACTCTCCACCATTTTGTTGTAGTGACGATTCGAATGAGTTATGTGTTGAGAGATTTTTCTTTTCTAGAGCGGGCGTGAGTAGGAAATACCTTGTGACCATGTTGAAGTGAGCCTGTGTTGTTCTACAGTGCAGAGTTGATAAACATGTTGCTCTCAATCTAACTCTGGTTTTCATAGGACACTTAATAACAGGTGAACTGTCTTCTGTCCTATTATAATGTAAAATGTACTTTTGAAAAAGAAAAAAATTAAACTAAATCCACGTTCAGCCAGCCGTTATAATCCACAAGTCTCTGAAAGAGTATTAACATTGTTCTTAAAATACAGCTCATTAAGTGTATTCCTAAATATTCTTTAAATGTTTTATCTTCAAGCATCTTTTAAAAAATGTTTTGCAATGTATACAGCAAACAATTAAAAATACATATAAACAGGACTTGGGGCTGTGGGACTGATCAGTTTTTATGTTGTTTATATGTTTTATTTCTCAATTCTTCTGTAATTTAATCAAAATAACTTCAATATAGTTTTAAAAATATATTTAGTGGTTGAATTCCCCGTTGTCTCATTAATGTGTGTTTGTGTTTCTTTTTCATTAGGAGTGGACGAGCAGACCATCATTGATGTCCTGACAAAACGGACCTACGCTCAAAGAAGAGATATCGCCTTCGCATATGAAAAGAGGGCGAAGAAGGTACAGTAGATACTGTATGCTCTGATCATGTGATCATGGGCAGGGACACATCTGATGACACTGTGCCATTTGAATGTTTTTAGGACATGATCACAGCCCTGAAGGGGGCGCTGTCTGGATCCCTGGAAACAGTGATCCTTGGACTGATGAGGAGCACGTCCCAATATGACGCCTCAGAAATCAGAGGATCAATCAAGGTGAGGACTTGGATTCAATGAATCCCACTGAAGGATTAGACTGCCCTCTAGTGGACATAAGAAAACATGCCTTGTTTTTCATGAGCCATATAAAGAGGTGGTGAATAACTATGAGAATCTTTTTGGAATGAAGATTTCTGTCTCTTCAGGGTTTAGGAACAGACGAGGAAACACTGATTGAGCTTTTGTGCTCACGCAGCAACGATGAAATGGTGGAAATCAAGACGGTTTACAAAGAACGTGAGTTCAAAACATCCCAGCTGCTCATTTACCTCTGAATGTGGTGCTCAGGTCAAAGGGACACATTTCATACTGAAAGAAAAATGATCCATGGATGAATTTAGCTTTAAACCTTGTGTCCATGTGCTGCAGTTTATGTCCTTTAGAGACAGAATCCCTCACTGCACCCCCTGTCTTTACCCTCTGTAGTGTGGCATCAATGTTATTTCTGATTATTCTAATATTTATTCTTTTTTTATCAAAGTCCAGCACATCAGAGTGTAGGTCACTTCTTCTACTACATCCCTCCACCAGCAACATGAGCAAATTATTCTCTGATAATAGAAGATACTTAGCCACAGTGAAGAGGAGGATCTTTAAGAATATGTAATAAATTCTGAATATGAAAGTAAATTTGAATTAAAATATTGACTTATTTAAGGATAGTTAAGGCGGTAACTCAGCCGTTATGTGATTGCTGTGGTTATGGAGCTGACTCTAAAATGAAATTATGAGTTCCCACAGTGTTTAAGAAGGATCTGGAAAAAGACGTTGCAGGTGACACCTCTGGGAATTTTGCCAAGCTGCTCTTGGCTCTGGTGCAGGTGAGATGTGGCATCTGACATTCTACTGTGTGTATTAAATAAGATCACATGTTGAAACTGACCTGAGCCGTGTTTCATTCCTGCGCAGACCAAGAGAGCTGAACCAACCTCTGTTGTAGACTTTGAAAAGGTCGATATAGATGCCAGAGTAAGTTGCCATTTTCTCTTTGTCTGGAAATATTTACTCATTAATTTTAAAATGTTAACATTTATCATAAAATGAGCAGTATTCATCATCTTTGAAATGTGGATTTGTTAAAGTTTGAAGGTGAATTTGTGTCCTTCATCTCTTTCCACTGTTTTATCCTGAGATCAACGTTATGATGGTTATTTGAGTCGTGTTGGATGTAGAGGTCGATTGAATATATTTACTGACTTCACCAGACTTTTAAAATCTGTGTTTGGCCAGTGTCACACTTTAGCCCAAATATGAGAATAATTGAGTTGTTTTATTTAACCAAACTAAGTGATGTGGAAATCTACTGCAACGACCAAACACATTTGGAAACCGGGGCTAATTTAATTAAACATTGTGTAACCAGTTATTTTCATTGCAGACTTGTTTACTAGTGTTTTGTTGGTTTAACTCAGAAACTCTACGAGGCTGGAATACAGAACAAAGGAACCGACGTGGTGGCCTGGATCTCCATCATGTCTGAGAGAAGTGTGCCACACCTGCAAAGAGGTGATCGAAGAGTTCACCTGTGGAATCATTCAGTGTTGTTTTTTGCTTTGTTTTAATCATTTCATCTTCTGCTTGTTAGTGTTTCAGAGGTACAAGAACTACAGCCCCTATGACATGCAGGAGAGTATTATGAAGGAAGTCAAAGGAGACTTGCAAAAGTCCTTTCTGGTGCTAGGTACATTTATCTTTTATCATTGATTATTAATTTCAGTTAATTGACAGTGACCCTATTTATTCAGGTTAATATCAAATAACTATTATATTGGTAATATTAAGAATTAACAATGTACAGTATTATACACGTATTAAATACTTGTATTATATAATTGTATAATAATTCAAATTGTATTGTGGATATTTATTCCGATTTTCTTTCTTTTTTTCAGTTCAGTGCTTTGAAAACAAACAGCTGTACTTTGCCAAGAGACTGAGTGAAGCCATGAAGGTAGTTACAGCGCTCTTCTCCTCCTCCTGTTGAAACTTGGCTTTTTTTTAAAGCCCACACTTTCTTTCTTTCTTTTCGGAACAACTGTAAGAAGTACATCTGTTTGTGAAAGTTACATTTTGCTTCAGGATCACAGAATCCAAAGTTGGCAAAAAAGTCATCTTACAGCAGCGTTGCATCAGCTGCTGTGGTTAAGTTTAGAAGGTCTACGAGTTCGGTAAGTGCTGACTTGTGCTCGTCTGTGCAGAGCAAAGGAGCCAAAGAGAAGGTGGTGACCAGGATCATTGTGTCCCGCTGCGAGGTGGACCTGCAGAAGATCTGCTCCGAATACAAGAGCAACTTTGGACAGACTCTGCAAAAGACTATTTTGGTAAATGAATAATTCAACCTGCCTCAGATCCATTACTGACTTACAGACTCGCTCTGTCATGCAGCTCCTCTAACCTGCTCTGTGTCTGCAGGAACACACCAAGGGAGACTACCAGAAGGCAATGCTCGGCCTGTGTGGACCAGAGCAGTAGAAATCAATCATCAGTATCAAAAGGGTTTCACCTTTCCACCACTGGAGAGGTGAATATCACACTTCAGAGGAAACTCTGCGGCTAAAGCCCATCCAAGTTATTCCACACAAACGCACACACACACACTCTCACAGACACACACACACACACACACACACACACACACACACACACACACACACACACACACACACACACACACACACACACACACACACACACACACGCACACACACACACACACGCACATACATACACACCTAAAGGCAACATTTAAGAAGATAACGTTTTTTGCTATATGAAGAATCTGTATTACAGCTTATGTTTGTCGGAACAAACTGGAAATAAAGTTACATTGTTGAAGTATTAAAGCCCACTTAGATTGTTCTTACTTGACGTTTCTATAGTTTTCCACTAGAGGGCGCTGTAGGAGCATTAAACACAGCTGTAGGAGGCTCCAGCTCCTCTGTGGCCTCAGAACATCTGATACCTGTGATGAAAAGCAGAAAAGTTTCAACATAATGAAATATTTCATCTCCAATTGTTGTTTCATTGTTTTCTTTTCCTGCTAATTAGAGGTCATCAATGAAGTGAAAATCCAAATATCTAAGTGCTTTAAATATTTTACTTGCACATGATAAAAATAATGTTTTTTGTATCTTATGACATTTAAAAAACAATCCTGGTTTATATTACTCCTGAGAAATTTAAAACTTCATGTGTGTAAAAGTATGAATGATTTTAAGAATACAGTATCATGATCCATGCAAATACAGATAAATCTTCCTCATTTTCCACTTTGAGCTTCCGTCAAGATGATTTAATCATTAGTGTGTTTTTCTGTGTTTGTTTGGTGCTAATATTTTAATTAAAAATGTTAATTTTACCTCTGGCAACGATGATTTGCATAACCACTAAACAAGCATCTATACAGTGTATTTCTGCTGTTTAGTTTGTGGTCTCTCAGGATGGAGAAGTAACCACCACAGTGTTGTCAAGGCATTTCTACTGAAGTATAAGGAAGAAATGGCCCCAAAAGGCAGGAGCAGTACTGCTGATCTATGCAGCGCTGAGGAAGAGGATGTGAGGGGGGGAACACGGACCCAATAATCTAAAGAAAATGAAGCGGTGTACTGTAACTCAAATATGAAAGCAGATCATCTATTATTGGGGGGGCAATTGCCTGATAAAATAATGCTTCTGTCTAATATTTTCACTGGTTCAGTAGCTAGGGAGAAAAACGGCATCAATTTTTAACAAGGCGCTGGATTTATGATCATTTTGTAATAATATTGATGAGAACATTAGCCCTTTGTGATGGTTTATGTTTATTGGCAATAAAAAAATAAAATATAGTGTAAAAGAAGGTAAAACAGTATTTTTCCAAGCTGGAAGTGGGATTTATGCGTGAATATGGTGACAGATTAATCTCTGCATCATAAAGAGGAAAGTAGCCCCATATTTTTCCCTTTTTTATATGGATGTACAACATGCTGTTCTGTTCAAGGCCAGCCCACAGGGACCTGCAGCAAACCCAAGGGGAACTCTCCTCTCGATTGAAACGATGCAATTTACTGTCCCAAACGCTGGCACTTCATCATTCAGAGGACTTTAACCCCATGAATGTCAAACACAGAGCATGCTGGGAAGGAGATGGAATACCACGCATTACCATAACAACTAGAGGCAAATGCCAATCACTCACGAGCCTAAAAGGTGAAGAATAATACCACATAATCACCCAGTAACGTCTGAATTTGAGGATAGATCGATGAGATCATTTAAAACATTTCTTAAATAATCTAATATACCCACAGTGAACCAGTGACCAGTCCCAGCTGTTAGTTCACTGTGTCCTGGTGGTTTTAAAGGTCAGACAAATCCTGTTCCATTTTTCCAGCACTTGTCCCAGTTAGATCGAACATGTGGGACCCCCCCCCCCCCCCCCCCCCCTCGCTTCACCTCAGAGACAAAGCCCGGGCGGCGCTGCAGGCATCCAGCAGCATTAAAGTTTCACAGTACAGCTGTAGAGCTGCTGCCGGCCCGCCAGACATACCAACTGCACACTGGGAAGATATTAGTTTGTGCTTTTTATTAATTCATCACATCGAACAGAACTCGCAACTTAGAGAACCGACAGCTTCTTAGCGTTCCTTCTCATCTCTCCCTCTCTCTCCTTGACACGTGTGAACCTGGCTCAGTATTTCTGTGCAGGGCACCAAAGGGTATTTAATTATAGAGTAGTGGGCCACCAAGGTCTTCTTTTAATTGTGTGCATCTGTGAGTGTGTGTGCATCTGTGTATGTGTGTGTGTGTGTGTGTGTTTGCCTGCAGCTCTGTAGGTCGCAGGCATACTCCTAAATGAGAACTCCTACAGGCTCAGCTGGAAGAGCTGCTCCCTCAACACATCTTCAGAGCCGCGAGAGCCCGAGTTTGATTAATATTTTCTTAATTATCATTATTTAATTCAGCAAAACCAAAGCTTTCTTCAGTGACAGCGTGGCCTTTGTCTCTGTGATGCTGCAGATCCCAGCTCATTAAGGCCATGCACAGATCCTGTATATGGTAAATAAGAGGCAGTGTCTCAACGTGGCCGCCCCAGGGAAAGTTGGCACCACAATGAAGGACATCTCCTTCTGAAGAATGGCGCTCTGCTGATGTTTCTCCCCGCTCAGACCGCAGAGCTGGATCCTTCGCCTCTGGCAGCGTAAGGCCCGCTTCCTTTCATGAGGCTCAAACTGAGACAACAGCGCAGGAAGACGAGCGATGTGCAGCCGTCCTGCCATCAGGCTGCCTCCTTTGTGCGGCCGACTGGTGATTGAAACAACACAAGAGAGCAGCAAAAGGCCTGTCTCCTCTCAGGCTCCGGCTGCAGTCAGTCCATCCGCAGACGAGAAAGTTTATAAAAGAGCTTTGTGGACACGCAACACAATGTATGTCTTTGAAGAGTTTGGCTTCTGTCATCTCGAGGGTTCCAAAAAGGTTGTACGTGACGTGCACTGCTTCGTTTCAACCTGTTTCCTACAGAATGTACACACAGTGTGCAGTTATTAGCTGCACATTAAATCAATCACGTCTGGTTCGAGTCACAATCCAGTTTGTTAAAAAGCACGCCCTGGAGACACGACTGGGTTTTATGTAGTTTATCAGATCAGCAGTATTTGCAGCTCAGGGCTGGATGGGATGCTGAGTTTTCTCTTTGCTTGAAGCTTCCTCTCCATTTCCATGTGCTGAGGGGATGAAGAATACCCTGTGGCTGGTTAACCTACATGCTTTCTACCTACCATATATCCACTGTCTCCGCTCCTTCAGCTGCTCCACAGACCGATCTCATCCCCTGAGCCGATTCTGCCACACGCCACTCACGCAGGAGGGAGTTTTCTGTCAGGGAGCCGCTCTGAGATTGTAGTGATCCTCTTGTTTTTGATCAAATGTCAGAGACTGGATGCAGGGTTTCTGCTTCATGTCATACAGGGCTAGTGAGAACACTGTGTGTGTACAGTTTAATCTTTTGATGGGGCTTCGTGGCCTCCAGCCAGATGCACTAATGATAATTTTCTGTGAAGTGCTTGTAATGGTCTGGCCCTGGCTTCAGCGGCCCGGCCGTTGTTTGCACATGCCACCGAATCAGTTTGGGTTTGTGTACTTTGCGGCGATGATGATAATATACCAGGAAGTGTAAGGGGGAGGACGGTCTTTATCAGGGTGGCATATTAATGTTTATTTACACCATGGCTAATAAGATGTGTGCTCCGCATCTAGGTGAGACAGAATGATGGCGGGTAATTAAACTGCTTTGCTTTAGATTCATCCATTATCCATACTCCAGCCTGCATACATAATGTAATAATGTAAAATAAGGCTTGTAGCAGCGGCGGACGAGGTGACCATTCCGAGGTGTTTTCATCCTCGGAGCACGGAGTAAATCACTGCGGCGTGTCACCGTGTGCAGGATGTATAGAGATCAGGATGATAAATTTGGGAATTGTCAAAATATGTGTTGACGAGTGAGTGAGATATGATCCTTTGCATAATGCAGTGTTGCAAGAACACAAACAGGCCGACAAGACTCATTTGCGTTGCAGCGTTTAGCTTTCAGCCTCTAACCTGTTGGTGGCTCTGGATTGACTGAGTGGGTCCCTAATCCATATTAGCATGATGCTTAATCCCATCTCAGGCAGGCCCCATCACCAATGTCCTTGTGGAACTAGCCACTGGACCCTACACACACACACACTACACGCACGCAAACACACACAAACACAGCCTCACCTTCATGCAATGGAGATTGAAATCAGCTAGGCAGACACTCAAGCATGAACCAAATGTCAGCGACAAGCCACAGGGAGAGAAGAGGAGCCCATGTTAATTATTACAGAGAGAAATCACAGTGTTTCACCTGCGAGACACGACGTCCAGGATATCTGTGGATCATGAAGTCATTTTCTTTTCTTCCCTCTGGGGGATAAACCAAGAGGAGACGCAATTTCAATGAGTAGGTCTTTAAAAGCAGTGATTAACTGTGTGATGGATGTGGTGGTGGTGGGTGGGGGGGGGGGTTCTACAATCTTCTGCTCATCACGAGAACTGTGTATACTTCTCTAAAGCGGAGAGTAATGATTTTGTGAGAGTTTATCCACTGAAAGATCAGCGAGTTTGAGAAAGCTGCAGAGTTCTTTTGTTCGTGAGGTTGTCACAGATTACAGATATTGTTTGAACCCGCACGCTGGATCTCTGACAGGAGAAATGCAAAGTTTTGAAAAGGTGTCTACAAATTTCTTCCCTCTGCACCACTTCTCTCTCATTTGGCTTTCGAACGTGTGGGGAAAAAACTGCCTTCCTCCTCCTCCTCCTCCTCCTCCTCCTCCTCCTCCTCCTCCTCCTCCTCCTCCTCCTCCTCCTCTTCTTCTTCTGACAACACGTTTCCCATGTGACACTTAACCTTTGGAGATTTTCCATTCTCTCTGATCATTCACTGTTTGGTTCATGTTAATTAACCCTGGAGCACAGCAGAGAGATACAGGCTTTGAAGCAGAAGAAGAAAAAAGAGAGACAGACAGAAGTAAAAGCACAAATGCTCTTGTTGGTTTTCTATTTTTTCAACAGGGTGATTAATTCCCCTTTGCCTGTGAGACTCTTGGTGCTACAGAGGATGGTGAGTGGCGTGGGTGTTGGAAAGGGTGCAAGACGGTTTGTGTCGCTGTCCCCGTTACTTCCTCTCCCTGTGAGGAAGTTGGCCGGAGCGGCCTGGCCTCCCTCAGGTGGCCATGGATATGGAAATCAGTTCAGAAATAGAACACAAGATGGATTTTGAAACCTTCAGCTTCTTTGAAAAAAAGGAAAAAGGATGTTTGTCTGTTTCTTTTGATTCTTTTTTGGCTCCCGGCAAAAATGGTCTTTTCTGCGCTCGCTTGAATTACACAAAGCACGTTTCCCAGTGAAAAGTGCCACTGGTGGCAGGCAGAGCTATATTGCCTGAGCCCAAAGAATATGCTGTGCATGTGAAATGATTTTGTTAACTGTTATCTCGTCTCTACTGGTTCAGGAGACGCTCGGAGTGAAGAGTGTACAGCAGGATCTAACCTCTGGCCTTCATGCCTCCTGTCATCATCAGCCGTGTTACAGCTAAAAATATACCATCAGGTGACATACAGCACATTTACTCTGGCATGTTGAACTCTGAAAGGGTTTTTTTTTCTTCCCCCCCTCTCTCAAAAGAACCTTTTTCTTAAAGCGGCAATGGGTTGAAATCCACCACTCCCAAACAGTGGAAATATTCATGAGGCAATCCGCTGGAGAAGACGAGCCACAGCACAACCAGAGGCTTTATTCTGCAGGTTCTCGGGGCAAATCTGTTCCTGTGCTTTCTATCTGACGCTTGTCTAAAGCACATAACAAAGACAGGAAGTGTGATTAGCCATGGAGAATAGGAGTACAGCGCTCCCTCCAGGATAAGTCTTGAGGTAGGACTGATCAAAGCTATGCCCAGAGACAGAGGGAGACTGAAGCAGCACTTTTTCAATGGCTATCTCTGCCTTAAGACACAGGAGGGGAGGGGAGGGTGGGGGGGGGGGGGGGGGGCTCTATACATATTTCCTTTTCAACGCCTATGTCGGAAAGTTGTTAATACTTTCTTGCAGAAGGCTACAGAACAATCAGTTCAACAAACTGTCACCAGAACAGAAATTCTTATTTGTCTTTTGCAATTAGATTCTTTTGTAAATGACATGATTCCTCATTAGGTTTCCATTACAGTAAATGTCTGCAAATACCCAGTTTGTTATTTTGTGTGTCTCTCATCAGTGCAATCTTACGTTTTACGATCTCCACGTCATGGGGCACGGTGACTCCAAATTCATAATACAGGTGAGAAATGTCACACATAACAACTTTATGAGTTGCACGTCCTTTTAAGTTTGCCCGGTGTCTTTTAGTGCAGGAGAAGAAGAGATGCAGGTACGTTCAGTCGGCCTCAGGGTGTGAGAGCGGCAGGATGAGGCTGTGGCTGCTAACTGAGAGGCCTTCATTATATCTGTGTTTAGAGCTCACCTCTGTGAGGCTGCTCATATCAAAAGCACGGCTTTGATTTCTCGGCCTCAAACACTTATAGGTGTCGCATGACACCCGCCTGCTGCTGCGGAATTCTTTGTTTTTTTCCTGTTGGAAGTTTCTCCACCATAATCATCAATATTTGATTTTTCTTTTTGCAAAAATCTCCATATACCTATATACATATCTATGCATGTGCACACTGTTTATTTTCTTTAGTTATATTTGTAAATAATCTCTTGATAGCAGATTGATACCTTTTTCGTCCGGAGAACACAGATGATGGAAAAGATCCAAATGCATATTTTAAATAACGTGATTATTTTTTGTTAATTTACATACTGAAGCTTCACACTCCTCCAGCGAAGCTAAAGAGCAAAGCTCACACACTGTTTATTAATACATTGTTAGCACTTTGGCAATAGCCAGACAACCGTCAATATGCTTATTCATGAAAGCACAAATTTGAATTTCTGCCTTGGCCTGTAAGCCTCTGAACTAGGAGACTAAATATATACTTACATTTTATTTCAAAGAGTGCGAAAAATCCTCTCTGGCAAAAAGACTGGCTATGAAGAACTTTACTCAAGGATAGGAAGCACATCATTAAAACGAGGGAGAAATATTAAAAAGGGGGGATATGAAAGCGTGAAGATCTATTCGCCTTTGGCTACTCCGAGTCGTTTCAAAAACATCTTGAGATCTTTCCCTCCCTCAGACCTGCACTCTCCCTTATTATTTGACTTTATTTGCTGGCTTCACACTGATTCCAGCTTCGGAGTTTCCCACTAAATAATCAATCACATGGAGCCTGATAAAGGCAAAGCAGTCCCTACGAGGAGGCTCTCTCACTGCACGCAGCACCAGGCGTGAGTGATTGGGCACAAGTGCTGCGGTCCCTTCATGTCTGCTTGACACCTCAGCTTTCATCAAAGTCCTCGAATCTTCGTGTCCTCAAACGCATCCCCAGACGGTGGCCTGGTCGGCCTAATTATAATACACAGAAATATGATTGCTGAGGGGAGTCGCCTTTATACAAAAAAGTGTAGGTATGAGGTAATTACCTGTTTTCGCCACCCTCTGTCTTTTGTCTCTCTTCATCTGTGGCGTGGACGGGTGGCGTGCTGTCAGCTCACACCAGAAGACGAGGCAGGAGTGAGGGACATTAACACATTACTCCCGCTCCCTCATGGATAATGGAACACGGTTTCATTTGAATGATAAACAAAATGACTTGGAGACACTGGGAAGATCACTCGCACCTGCCCCTCCCTGCTCCCATGCAAAGCTGTGTATTATGCAAAACAAGGGTTTTTGCTGAACTCATCTGTGTATCTCCCAGGCATTTTGGACAATTATAAGTCAGGAAAAGTAACTCCACCTTGCTAATGTTATTCAGTGTTGTGTTCACTGTCCTTTTATCAGAGCTCCGCCACTTTCATCTGCAAAGTTCTTCACCCAGTCCTGTGTTCTTCGCATTAGCATAGACGTGTAACTGGAGCCCCTTAATCAGAAACAACAAAGCACGGAGGCCTCGGTGTGTCCAGGCTGCTAAATAATTCTCGACCTTGTCAAAACAATCAAGTCAAATATGAAAAAAAAAGACCTTTTATATATTGATGTAGCAAAGTATACAGAGTAAATATATGTTCATTTACATGGGAAAGAATATTCGGCAGCACATAGCTGCAGCGGTGTTTATTTTCATTTATGAAGACTTTCAATTCAAAACAAACTGAAGTTATTTTAGTTTATTTTGCTGCCAATAAACAGCTGGGGGGAATGTTGTTCTGCAGTGACGCTCCCACAAACAAAAAGGTATTTCAAGTCTCCTGAAATCTGCAGCGGTGCGGCTCACGTACCGCTGCCGTGCTTGAAGAGTGACTCCTCAGAACTGAGTCTAAAAAGGGAGCATTGAATATATATTGGTTAACATCCTTTAACGGCAGCTACAATTAATGTGTGAAGCTGCGCTTGAATTCCACTTTGTGCCACACACCTGCCAATCACGGTGTTTGTAGAGCTGGATCACAGTGTTGTTTTCCTACTGTATTCAGCTCTGTGTGCATTTCCACTGGTGTAAAGAGAGATTGTATTTACTGGTCTTTTGAAGATGAGGCGGAGCCGCACTCACTGTGCAAAGACTCGCAAATTGCAAAAAGGGAACGGGAAAGGAAAAAGGGAGATGCAGAGTTGGAGAAGCAAACTGTGTCTTATGCGCATTGAAAGACAGACGAGACAAACTGTTCCCACCCTTCGCTTGCACAGACTCTGTGTTTGTGTGTCCTCTTTGCAGAGTCACCATCTTGTGTTTGTGCGACAGGAGAGAAGCCGACTGCAGCCACAGAAAAACTCCCTCTAGATGTGACAGATTAAAAACTCAAGAGAGATCATGATTACGTGTGAAACTCCTTTTACAGTACTAGTGCAGTGTCTGTTTTAACCCTGCCTATTTGGAACAGGCTGTTTACTTGACTGGTGACAAAATGTGGAGCTACTGCAGAATTATTACCTGGCATTGGTGATCATCAAGTTAGACAACTTTGTGTTCATCCTACCTAGTTTATCTGCAATTACTATGTTTGAGTCAATAATTGTCATCAAATGAAACTGAATTTGTTTTCGTACTATTCACACATATATTTTTTATATAAGATTGAATGATGTATTTAACTAAAGCTACTTCTGCACACATTGCCGATCAGCTACTTCAGATCAGTTCAGGTCTGTTTAAGCAATAGACATAATCTGAACAGCTTTTCAAAATAAACGCGTTGTATTTCAACTCAATATAACGCATTGGAGCAACAAAATTATTACACCTTTTAATGTCTGTGTCAGTCCGATATGTTGACATAAGAGGAGTAAAATTATCAAAATGATCTGGTGATGATTGAGCCCCAGTTTGACCCAGTTGGTGAACTCTGCTGTAGTTTATCCGAGGACGTAGAAGAAGACATTTTAACCCTAACCCTTTTATTAATATTGATAGTATCATGTGACCAAATCGCAGCTAATGTCACACTGCACCTCCCTGGGCCAATAAGAATAAACATGTGTGAGACTGATCAGATGAATGGTTAGCGAGATATGCTTTCCTCATACAGACATGCAAGTGATTTTAGAATTAGATGTCGAAAAAAAAATAGTCTCCTCCTCAGCTTCTTTCATTTCATCCACCCAAAGTGTCTGTTAAATTGACTTCCAGCATCTCTTTTCTCTGCATGTCTAAAGAAGCCTTTGGTGTGTGTCTGGTTCTACAGGGAGCTCCAGCAGTTCAGGCTCCACAGTTCTCCAGTGGTTACAGCCGTGTACCCAGAGAGGTGCCAATCCAGACGTCTCTCACCCTTTCTGATACAGAGCCCACAAGGCACGGCGAGGCACAAGTCCCTGATCAGGACATGCTACCGTCTTCTATCAATGTTGACCAGCCACACTCCTCGTGGCTCTGGCACAGCGGCATCATGGGAACTTGTCTAATCCCTCTTCTTGATTATCTCAGGTCAGTAGATGTGCTACGTTCCCACCTTGAGAATAAGACAAAGGAAACACACCGAAGGTATGTAAAGAGGAAACACTCCGAACCTGTGGCTTTTTTTTCTTCAGTTGATGAGTTCAAACTTTGCTTCTCCTGAGGTGCGAACCTTTTCCGAGAGACGCCTCGGCACGATCTGATCTGACATCATTCCACTTATTTCCAGGCTGCGTCGGGGAGGTGAGGATTAAAAAGATAAAACGCGGGCTTTTATGTACAGGCCACTTTGCTAATTAGACGGATTAAATTGCGCTCTGTGAGGGGAATTCATTTGCAAGTGAATGGCAGTTAGCAGGCGAACGTGTATGGCAGATGACACAAACCCCCGAGGGTATTCCATGGTTAGTTTGGTACAATTTAGAAATTACACAACTCGTTTACTAAATAACAGGCTCATTTTTCCCTGAACTGCTTCCTTTAGTGGCTCACTGTCACTTGACTTTCAGATGTGTAGAAAATAGGTTAGTCTATTCCAGTGAATGAAGCCTCCTGGTAGCACCACTCACTTCAGTAATAGATGGCCATTTATAATTCATGAGGTGGCTAGTCCCCCAAGTTAATTTTGCCCAAGGCACTGTTTATTTCTGCTTTGTACTTTGTTTAAAGTCAGTTGTTGACAACTCTTGTACATGTCAAACTATCACCGCTAATAATTGCTTAAGGAGATAGAACTTTTGCAAATGTTGGTTCCACCAGAGGTACACTCGCCTCGCCCGATGCAGAACTTCTTCAGATGAATTTTTGATTCATCTCCTTCTCGCTCTTGACAAAAAAGTCCTCTGTAATTCAAAGCAATAGCTGTGAGAGGAATTATAAAAAAGAATAATGTAGTATGCTCACCATAACATCCTAGATTTCATGTGAGATCGGAAACGTCTCTCTCACTCTCTCTCCTCTCCCATCCCACCCTTTCTTTCTCCAGCTCGCTGACAGACATTTTTACTTTTTTGCATATTGACCAAAGAGGAGCTGCGCCGGTAGACGATGACTGTCACACGCTGTGGATTGACAGGATCTATTGTAGGAGAGCGACGGCCTTGGGCACTACCTCTGTGGGTCATCCCCGTTCCTCTCACCGTGCAGATACAGCGACATTCTCTCAATACAAGCAGTCACTTGATTAGTGCCAATTATCCAGACTGTCACTTTCCCTGGTGAGGGCGGCCCAGGATGCGCCCCGTCCCCCACACTTCCCGTCTAGAGCGGACGTGCACTAAAAGTCTGCACTCGTAGCTGTAGGCTGTGGGAATGATTTCGAAGGCAGAGACGAGGGGGGGGAATAAAAGAAATGCGGGAAGCAAGTTCTGAGTTTGACAGTGTGATGGCATTGACTTCCGAGACAGTTACAAGGGGAGTGTCACTTCTCCCACAAAGACGTCTCCCCAGGGCTGCACCGTCTTCCATCAGTCAGTCAGTCGCTAACTTAATATTCAGTTGTACACTGTCTACAGGACCCAACTGGGTTACATTCACTAAGGTATACAGAGTTCACTTGTAAGTCTGTTGGTTTTATGCGAAACCAGAGGTACTAACTTTAATATAAATGTGCAGAAATGTAGCACGAGTGTTAACAAAAACAGTCAACTCTACCAGAGCATAATTCATGTGGCTGACGGAAAGAAATTCGGCAACAATTAGAATCGTGAAGTAGGAAGGCCGTAAATCTCTGGAGCCAGTAAAATCAAATCCAGTCCAAACATGTGTTAACAGCTGGTGCCAGACCTGAACAAACACGGCAAACAAAGACAGGGCACAGAGGTCATACATGTGGCCTCGAGAAATTCAAAAGAATGCAAATATTATAATCAAATGACAAATTCAACAAAGGGTTTTTATGGGCCACTGAGCAAATCTTCCTTTTTAATGTCTTATACTTGTTTCCTCTGTTCCTCAACCTCTTCATTTAAATGTCAAAAGTCAGATTAAGTCCATCCTCGTCTCCTATGTGGTTCCAGCCTCACTCTCCACGTCTTGGCTCCACTATTTTCCCTGGTTCCAAAAACACAATCCCAGTGTTTTTTCGAGCGCCCCTCTTTAAACAGTGCTGCTGTGTGTTTACTGATCTATTTCTTGACGCTTTTATGTTGTTACTGTGTCTCTTGTAACTTCTCAGTATTCAGCGGCGGAGAAGTGAGACGCAGAGCAGAGCTCCTCTAAACAGCAGAGGTTATCCTCAGTATGGATGTCTGCAGGGGAGTAAACACCATTGGAGCGCGCGAGTGAATATTTTGTATGAGAGGATATTAATTATTCATGCCCGCCTCATTGTGTATGATGATGTGTCAGGATGTTTGCCAATAAACAACAATATTCCTTGTAGGATTGATCCAATATGAAAAGTTGTTGAGCTAGTTCTTCTCGGTGTGAAGAAGTCTGAGGAATGCAGAATGTGGGAGAGCAGGCACTGGTACTTATTTATGGAAATATCAATATTGTATCATAATGCCGTATCCTCTCCTCTTAGTATAAACAACACCATCAAAACGGGCGCTTCAAATCTGGACTGTGAGAATGTGGCGTTAATATGAGGATTAAGGGAGACGGGAAACCACTGTGTGCAAAGCTGTGTAATCAGATCGATTTGAGGCAGGAAACTGGGTCAGTGTGGTTTCTGGGATTTTCGGGGATTGGCAGAAAAGTGCACACTTACGAAAGGAGACACAAAAGAAATACCTTGTTTCTGAGGTGTTTATTCTGCTCAAACAGAGGCGCTAACTACGAGCAGCACATTGTTGGCTCTCCGTGCAGAGTGATAAGCCGGCCTGGTTTGTCTGCAGGGGGAGTTCTGCTCTCTTTCATGGTAGCGGTGCCCCCGCCACCGTCTCCCTGCGCCGCCCGGGGGAATACATCACCACACGGGCAGGACAGCAGGCCGGCACAGGCGTTATAATTGCCATCTCCTCCTAGTACACATTGTGCACTGCAGAGCACGGTGATTAAATCAAAAAACTCCTCTGCATCCCAGCTCTTTACCTTGCAGGCAAACAGCAGGCTCCTCTGGGATGGGGTCATCATGGCCCCCTCTGTGTTCTGTGATCTTTACAAAAAGGAGGAGGGGAGGGGGGGGGGGATGCAGTCTGCTCACTATTATGTATCACTGCAGAAAAGAACCACGAAGAACTGAATGGGTATTAAAATCAATATTCATCTAAAGCTTTTCATTCACCTGCAATGATGAGGTGCTGGATACAAATTTTAAACGGCGGAAAGTAGAATTGCTGCGTGTGAACAACAATTTCACGTCGTGGAATAACACCAAATTTTAATTATTGGTAACGTTTCCATTAGCTCCTTTTATTCCTGATGAAACACCGACAGTTTGAGCGCATCCTCGATCATTAGCATCCTGATTTAAATGTGCGTGCGATCATTAAAACACAGATAATTCACCTGGAGCCATAAAGAAAATTAGAGCAGGGTTTTATTCAGAGTTATCGTCCTTGGACAACCCGCACATACACACAAAACACACCATTATCACTTGGGTTAATGGCTTTGTTAATTTGAAGACATTAACAACTGCTCGGCTGTCCCCAATGAATGTGTCATACAAGCCAGGCCTTGTATTGTTAAATGGGTTGCTAAGTAGATTGATTTCTTTAGCTGCAAAGCGCAGCAGTGATGTAGGCATGCAGGTTAATTAAACATTTACACACAAACACCCAACAATCTATTGTGCACCTTTAATTTATGACATGTATATGCACTTTCATCAGGATTTTCTTTTGAGAGCATATGTTTGCTTGCTCCGTCCTAATTGGCACCATGCCGGGTTTTTAGCACGCTGCTGTTTCTGAGGGGTGACTGGGATTGTGGAGCTCTCCACACTCGCCCATAACAGGGACAAAGCGGCTTCTCCTCTGCGCAGGGAGGCACCAGAGATAAAGATTCACGCACCTGCACCCACACCTCCACCTCCGCTCCTTTTCATCTCAGGCACCAAGCACAAGCAGAGGAAACAATAAAAAAAAAACACTGATTCCTAATCAGCTCTCTGCACATGCCTCCACCTCTCAGCTCCTTTTCAGCACACACACAAACGTAAAGTGTACACATTTGTACACAAAAACACACACACAGTCCACCACAGAGACCTCCACACGGGGCTCTGATGAGTAGAAGTGAGCACCACACCTTCAAAAGAAATGTGTTTTTTCCTTCTTATTCAGAAAACTCATGGGGTCACGAGGACGGGGAAACTTCTTGCGTTTTTTTTGTTATTTTCGAAGAATTTCTACATTTGTGAGAGCAATGTGGGATTTGGGGCCAGGGGCGCTCGATGGTTTCCGTCTTTCATGTATCCTCTGCTGACAGAAGCTGAGCTGACAGGAGAGCAACAAGGGAACAATCAATCACCTTTCTTCTCAACTTTTCTTTCTGGCCCACATATGTGTTGGTTAATTTGTTAACACTGGGTTTTTGTCTCTCTCTTTTTTTTCGTACTTTTCTTTAGTGGTTGTCTAAGTGATGGAGCGTAACACTCCTGCACTGCAGCAACAGTGAGCTATGATGAATTCCAATCATCACTCCATATGCCAGGCCTCATTAGCTACGGATGTGTTTGCTTACAGCTTCGCCTAAATACCTCAAGTAGTGGATGCATGTTGTTTTTCTCTCCCCTTTTAAGTTCTCTCCCTCGCTTATTCACACACACACACGCACACACACACACACACACACACACACACACACACACATGCACAGATACACGACGCACACACACCCTGGAAAAGCCTTTAATACACTTGCCAAACGCGGGCCCTGGGTAAGATTCCTTGAGGGCAATGTGTATCCACAACAGTGTCTCTCCCTCAGACATGTGGCATGGGTAAACAACACAGTTAAGCCTAAAACAATGTGCGTCCCTGATGACTGCAATTATTTATGAAATCAAACACAATTCAGCTCTTCGCCAAGTGGGACAGCTCTCCTGATCACTCAACAAATCTCCACTCTTTCACTGCTCATGATAATCTCACCACTCGGTGCAGAAAGGGTCGTATTTCTGTTATCGTGATCATCAAAATCATGATTATCAGCACACTTACCTTTCACTTGCATTGATCCTGGACGCATCTACATTAACGGCATCCAGACCAAGCTGAACATGTGTAAAGAATGCGACCTCGAGGCCCTTTCTCCTCAGCCTGTCTTCGTGGGATGATCGGTGGTGACTTCCACCAGGGCGATGGCTAAATTATTCAACCTGAGGTGTTATTGCTCCAGATCGGAGGAGCAGAAATGCCGGTGTCAGGACAGTATGCGTGGACTGGAGGCATTAGCCTGCAGTCAGCAGATGCTGCAGATGGAGAGCTCACTTTGTCATCCACTTTCTCAACACAACCTGTGAGGAGCAATTAACTGCCGGTGCAGACAACACAGAGACGAACTCACTTCATTTCCAAAAGTAAATTAGAGAGGTGGAGTGAGGGGCGAGGTCGTTCATCACACTTGCTCCTCTTCATCTCACACTCTGAAGAGTCTCAGGACTTTAATCACACAGTCAACTCTCCAGACCTTTAACACCGCCCGTCAGGCGCACACAGGTGCCGACAAGCCGCTGTCACCCGGGATCTTTCCTCAATGTTAAGGTCACTTAACTTCGTCTTAGCAGTGATTCTCTTTCAAGTTGTGTAATTTGAGAATGTGTTTGCACCTCTTTCTCACATGTAAGTACAAGAGCGCCTGCTTGTACACCGTGTGAGAGTAAGAGTGTTGGTTCAACAACAGCCAGGTCAGTCTCAGAGTCAGGTTACCAGCGGAGTTGTTTGTAAAAGGTGAATGCTCACGTAAATGTTAAAAAAACAATAGGAAAAAAACAAGCTCATCAGAACTATTTAAGACATGTGGTATTCTTTGTATTTTTACTAAAGAAAAAATCTATTTATATAATTTTCTAGGATTGAAAGGTGTATTTTTCACATGTAGAAGGAATATGTGCAGAGAAATGTAACGTGATGTTCTCCTCAGATCCTAGGTATTAAAAACAATACATAGAAAGGATCAACATTAAATATTAAAAAGTTTAAAATACAATTTAAATGTAAATATATCAAGTCCAAATATTAATTGTCCTGCAATGAGAGGGATCTGTCAGACATACAGACCATTCTGATGGCCTGAGGAATGAAGCTTTTATATTTTATGACAATACTGATTATGTTATGATGCCATGCTTGCTTTTGAATCCCCCACCAGAAACAACACAAATATACACAAATGGACCATTTGTAAATAATCATTATTTATAAGCGTTATGATTAATCAAAGGGAGGAGGCAACACTCTCGCAACATTGCATGAAATTCCGTGGACGGACACGGCAAAGCGATACCCTATATTTGCAGCACATATAGTCGAACCCCATAAATCACGAGCAGAAGATAAATATGGGAGGGCGACTAAATTAAATGGTACTTAGCCTTGTGAAGTGCACTGTAAAAGATCTGAGGAGGAGGTTTAGAGAAACAAGGAGGTGCGCGTCCTCCTTTCTCCAGCCAGCGGTTGTACCCCTCAATGATCTCCCTTAACACAGAGGAAACCAAAAGATCATAACAAGACCTTGTGGAAACGTATCTCATTAGCCGCCTGCATACCTCTCCCATCACTTCACGGAGCCCTCCCTGGGAATATAGAAAGAGGGCTTTGTCTGCTCCGTCCCAAAGCTCTTGTCAAAATCTTCTTAATTATGATTAATTACGCAGCTGTAAAGAGTTCCTCTACCTACCACGTATACAAATAATAGAACACTCTCGCTAAACACTACATAATTCATTAATTATAGGGCTGTTTGCTGCAGTGTTAAAAAAAAAAAAAAAAAAAAAACCTGCTCACAATGTATCGCTTGTCGAAAGAACAATGTTTTTCATATTTTCACAACGACTTGAAAAACATATCCATTTCTGAGAGAAGTATGCCCTCGCTCCAGGCTCCTCTGCATATTGGAGGTTTTCCCTCTGTGGGCTCAGTTGTTATGGATGCTGTTTATGGTGCTGTTATGACAAGTGTGAAGGGCAGGCATGGTGAAAGATGTATCGCTCGCTTATCTGCTCAGTGTCTGCATATGTTAAAGGATTGTAAATGACCCTGTATCATGACAGAGACTCACAACAAGCACAACCTGTTTTTTTTCCCACCTTTATTCTCTATGATAACTTTTTGACACGGGGTGACAAACACAGCTCGGGAGCCTTAGATGTCAGTAAATTCATTGAATTTGTGGTTGTTGGCGGCGGGGAGGTTGTTATTAAACACTCCTTATGACATCAAATTATTATTATGTTTTTTTTTTTTGTTTTGCCAAAAATTCCCACTCTCGATAGAAGTTCCTCGCGAGTTTGCAGAAAAGTCGACGAGCGAAAAACAGCGAACTGTGAGTGAAATAGCAGCAGTGAGTGACATGAGGCAGACTAATGATAAGGTTTATAAGTTTTGATAGTTTTTACGGCCTTTTCGCGGAGCTGAGGCACATCACTGAGATGTGCTCTTGAGCTGCACAGAAGAACAATGTGCCTTTGAGACACACTCGCTGCACTGAAGCAGCCTCGTCCTTCTGCCTCTTGCTGCATATGCTTTATAGCCGACAATAAACCATTTTAGTGCAAAATAAATTGGGATCGTATTGAAATGCCGGCGCTATATATGTCATCGAAGACATACAGTTATTTTTTAGCAAAGCTGGGGCATAGTTTATCATCATGTGAGTGCCGCGACGGGTCTGTTCCACATCATTGGCTTCTCTTGCTTAGTTAGATTGTGAAGGTCAGAGTTCTCAAGCCTTTTATGGCTGTTTAACTTTGGAGAATTATCACATGGGCAGGACTTGGCTGATATATGCTGCACAGTCCTACATCAGCACCGGCTCGTATATATTCTGCTTTTTAGGTAAAGGATCCAAAGCCATTATTTGGACCGAATCTTCACACAAAGTGGATACAGAGGCCTGACCTTGTCCTGGAACATTTGCATAAATGTCTTTACTTGCCAAATATAAAAAGGAAAAAATGTAATTTGTGTTTTAGTGAACACAGAAAAAGACACATACATCATCAGTGTGGTGTAGAGTTAGGCTGTGTTTGTGAAAATGATCTCTTTTGAGGATCAGTCCTCTAATTTCTGGTGTAATTGAGACATTAATTGGTTTTCTTCTGATGGCAATTAACTGGACTGTGCCTTTGTAGAAGTCTTGTGTGCTCAAGTTAATCTCATTATTTACGGACATGTGTTGGTTGTGTCAAAGGAATATCTCTGTCAACATTTCCTGATACAAAACTTAAATTAACAGCGACTCTGGAACAACATATTTGCCGACTTACAATTTTCTGGTAAAACTATTTGGCTCTAATTGCTTTGTTGAGTTTAAAAACTTTGCAAATATAATTAACAGCCCCAGTAAATGAAAATGGAATTAGCTCAGAGTACAATCAGAAAATTACCATAAGAAAGACTTTAAAAGTTCTCCAGATGAAGGCTTGAGGGGAGAAGGCTTCTCCCCTGAAACGGCAAGGTGACATTTTATTTCCAACTGCTAATTGATGTTCTGCTGATTAAAGCACATTTTATGCTCATGACCAGGGGGGGTGGGCTCTATTTCTGTAAGCTATCAGTTTGCAGGCATGGATTGCAGCAGAGTTACAAGGAAGGGCCGAACCTCAGGTCTTCTCTTGTATTGCATCAGAGAACCTGTTTCTTCTGGGGAGACGGCAGATTTAAAGAAGTGCAGGATTAAAGAAGAGAGAAGCAAAATTAAGTTTAAACCACAAGTCCTGCATCATCTGAAAGTCTCACTGTGACAGGGACAGTTTTATTGCTTTGGTAAAGACTCCTAGTTAACTTTATTGCGCGTGAGTGTATTTGAGGCATATTATATCATATACAGACCATTGTATTGTAAAATTAATGATCTTAGTTCACTTCCAAACAACCTGTGTGATTAATCACGGCACAATATTTGTTAGAGCACAACAGACTAATAATTCAAATGAGCGGCATAACTTATTTATGGAAGTGTACAATTGATAAAATGCCAGGAAGGAGTAATCTTTTAAAGCACCTCTTACAAAAACCTCTTTGTCAGAATAATCAACACAATCTGCATAATTTACATTACTTACTTAGATGCATGTACAGCCTGAGCTTAAAGTAAAGAAGTTTGTTTTCTCATGTTTGTGCCTATTAGCCACAAATTAATTAATCTACCATCCAAACCCCAATTAAGCCACGAGCTATATGAATACATCGCCCGTTTCCCAGAATGCAGCGGAAGCATCGCGGAAGCTCCATTATTTTCACAAACATAATCACATTTTGTTGCAACACTCGGTCCCACGAACACAAAAACGCCCGAGCTAGTGTTATAATGTATTCAGGAGCTATCCGAGCTGTTTGGGTAAAGAAGTGAAACCTGAGCAGGGAAGATGATTTTAAGTTCATGCAGGGCTGATTTGTTTTCTGCCACTAGGGGGGGATGTGCTCCTCACAGGTCTCCCCACAGAGAGTAATAATGTGCAGCTATAAAGTACTGATGAGGCGGCTCAGTGAATACTTATGAACAGTCCTGTGTGAGAGTCACTCTCTCAGCCTTGGTCATCTTATTCAAAACGCTCTCGCTCCAGTTTATAGCCCATGTATAACTACACGGCCCGAGCACCAATCATATCATTACCAATGTCTCAAACTCAAGTGTTCATTCAGCTCGGCCTCCTTCAGCCTTTCAGATTCCTCTATCCATCAGCGATGTGAAAAACGTCAGCTCCTCCATTTAATATTGTTTGTTTTGTTGTTTGTCAACACAACGGAGGAGATGTGCTTTTCTAAAGCTCAGTGTTAAAGAGGCGCCCCGAAGAAGAATACACACAGCGTTGCCATGGAGCCCATTGATGTGCAAATGTTTTCATTTAAATATTTTTAAGAGGATCAGCTCAGATTACGCCAAAGTTTGACAGAGATAATTCGATGGCTTGTGTAGCAGCTTTGTTTGTGGAGACCATCATTCAGGGCACGTCAGACCACCTTCACAAGCCTTCATCGCCTTTTTAATGAAGTTTACTTTGAGAAATAGACCAAAGCTACTATGTTGTCTTCACTAGATTAGAAAGGCCTCTCAGATTTCACTGAGAATGGGTGTTTTTAAAAGTTAATATTTTCAGCATAGCAGCACCGAGAAGCTTGATGAGGAAGAAAGAAACTTTTAGTTAACTTGCTCTCTCATTCCACTTAACAACGCTGAGAAACAAAATGCCAACAAGCCGTTATATTGTAGCATCCAGTGGATATATTTGCTCTTTTTCTTGCATTATAGATAAATGTGCCATGGAGACCCCCCAGTATTTGGGACAAGGGAGAAGAGCTTAAATATTTATGCCTAAGCCTCTGGAGGCCCACTATTAGTAGTAAAATGTTTTACTTTCTGGGGCTGTCACTCTGCTCTGGCTCCCATTAACAACAGGGCTGACAGGGACCTCTGGGTCAAACACTTTGAGGCAACAAAAGACCCCGATGAAATCACTCAGTGAGACCCAAATTACTTCTGTGTCATTGCTGAACAATATTTTCTCCCCAAAGCATTCCTGCCTCTGTTAACGCCATGACCCCGTCCACTGCATATGGAAAGGATTGTTTGTCTATCACACTGGGGGATGGAGATGAGGAGAAGTTCATGGACAATGTTCCTGGCTGTGTTCGCCCCTGCGAGCGGCGAGGCTGCCCTCCCTCTGTTTTGTTGTGCTTTGTGGAAAAAGTTGATAAAAACAGGTTGTAAATGGAGATGGGCAGTTGGAAATGAACATGTTGGGGTGGAGCAGTGAAGCGGGAAATCCAAATATACAAGACCTCAAAGAGAACTGGCCAAAGCAGTGAGGGGATCCCTGGGGACGCTGGGTGTAATGAACTGAAATTCAAACTATAGGAGCAATTGAGAAAAAATTGTCCACTAGTTTTGTAGTAAATGTCAAGATTGCTGGATGTGCTTGAGAAAAGGAGAGCAATATTTTCTTATTTAAGCTTTTTTCTTTCTGTTTCTGTTCACTCAATACAACTTAAAAGAACAAATTTAAATATCAGACATTTAATTAAATGTGCAGAATTTGCATAGCTCCAAGTGTTAATTCTATATTTGCTCAACCTCTGTTTGTTATGAACTTAACTATTAACATGATCATAATAAATCAGGAAATCCTTTACGATGTATCCACATACACATTGTTATCATCCCAAAAAGAAGATTGACAGAGGGAGCTTTCTTACAGAAAGCCGCCGAGTAATGTTGAGAGAGGCACAATTGGATGAGCCGCAAACAGCATCAGAAAGGACTGAAAAAGGAAAGAGCAGGCAGGGAAGCTTCAAATCCCCTCTCAACCCTAAGTGGGTGGTCCTTTCACTGTGGGTAACTGTGCAGTCGCCAGGCATTCGCACGGATTTTTTTGTGGAGGACTGGCTCTCCAGACGCAACATTCACCGTCTCAGGCCCATACATCCACAGAATTAGATTCATGCTACACTGACTTTATTTAAGCTAAGAGTCCTGGCAGTGGCCGCATTAGATGACAGCCAGTTCTCTGGGCCTTTTCTCTGGATTAAAGGATGATTCAGGAGAGGGAAGGCAGAATGGCTTAAGAAAGAATTCACTCAGGGAGAAAGAAGTCCATAGTTTATCTGAAAAAAGTAACAGAGCGCTGCGGAGGTTGCCAAAGTGTATTGAACACTGTGGAGATGTGTGAAGATTGACAGAGAAATATGTTGTATAGCCTCCCACCTCTCCTCCTCCTCCTCCTCACCACACACACACACACACACACACACACACACACACACACACACACACACACACACACACACACACACACACACACACACACACACACACACACACACACACACACACACACACGCACACACACACATACACGCACACACACACACACACACGCCTATCCTCTCCACTTTTTATATACAGAGGTTCACATGTTAAAATATCCCAGAATAAAATACCCCTGTATCTCAATGTGTATCAACATAAAAAATGTGTTAAATCTTTTGGAAATTTATAATGATTTAATCCATATATAATACACTTATATTAATTTACATTATTCTTAAAATTTGCTCTTCATTCATTTTTATCAAAGCTGCAGTGTATTTTAGATTTTGTGTAACATAATCATACTTTCTTCATTCATATAAAAGTATAGCATTTTAACACCTGCTTTTACCTCAATACTTAAGCTTATATTAAGAGTTGAAATATAAAAACAGCATTAAGAAAGAAAGTAGCCAATAAATGTCAAACATTATATTTTTTGTCATTACTATCAATAATCACCAAAGTGTTCTTGTGAGAAATGTGTCTTGGGTAATACAATTATAATGATTAAGAAAGAAATAATAGAAAAACAAGATTATTTTAAGTTTCGGCGCCACTTTTTCTCCATTAACCAATATTTGAGCGCCTCCCCGACCTGGAATGGAAAGGAGCCAGCCCTCAACAGAACTGTTTAAGTTGGCCCCACAAGTCATACATTTGAATGATTTCAAAGAGGCCTCCAATTAAAAGCTACAAACATGTCTTTGGAATGCGAACTAACACAATTAAAAGTGCTTCATGAGTGTATTAGAGGAATAAGTTGTGAATTAGCACTTTGAATACACAATGCTGTTTTCATTCCCGAAACCCTTTCAGTCGGTGAAGAAGCAGAGGGAAGGAGGTCTTTTTGAAGTCACTCAGCTCTCTTTCTCTCTTTTTTCTCCCTCGGAGCAAAAGAAGATTGAGTCAGCCTAATCTGCTCCTTGTACATTTGAATGTCTTCTGCAAAGAACTCATCCTGGCCGCTTGATAAAGGCCCAGGTGCAGAGACAGTGGCCGTGCCTAACTTCGTCTCTGTGGGGGCTGTAAATCACGGGGGGAAGCCCACCCTTTGAAGATACGAGCTTGCTTTCCCCGCTGATTTGTGGCCAGAAGGGCAGGCCCCCTTTTGCAGCCCTGCACAACGCTCTCGTCAAACCAGCGCGGCTGTCAGGGGAAGGTAGACTCATAACTCGTCGATATGCTCGAGGACCCTCGGGACAGAGCGGGGCTCCTGGCTGTCAAAGGTCAAGTGGAAAGGGGCTAAAATGACACCATGGGGATTTAAGCACAGTCAAAAAAATCATGTGCAAACAAAAATGTTTACTTTCCTCTTAAATAAAGATTATGTATGAAGTTTGAGCTGAAAAACAGGTGTTGAAGGCGGCTAACGGTCACAAGGAGGGCTTTTTGGACACGTAGAATGTCGTAACTCTACAAAGAATGAAACGCAAAACAAAGATGTGAATCTTGCGCAAGCTTTACACAATAATTACTTGAGATACTTTACATGGGAATCGTAAATAAGACTTAAAATTCATTCATTGCTTCAGGGCCTTTATGCAGTGTCAATCATATGTGTCAGCCATTTTCCACAAGATGTTCTTCAGCTAAGTGGTGTGAATAAACACTAAAAGACAAACTGCCATGTCAGAAGACATAAACAGTAGCTATATAAATTACTCGCATTGTGTAAAATCAGGCTCTATTTATATATTTGCACACTCTACAATGTAAACCACATTTAACATACCATGTCACATGTGAAAGACGTTTGTCCTTAGGTTCCTGGTTCACATTTAGGCCTTTTCTGTCTTTATAACAAGGCTAAAGCCATTAATCCATCATCATGACACAAACACACACACACACACACACACACACACACACACACACACACACACACACACACACACACACACACACACACACACACACACACACACACTGGCCCTGCTTTTCATTTGTCCACTACAGTGCCATCTAATGATGCCAAAGAAAAGAAATTAGCCGACCATTGCACGCTCCTTTTGACAGAGTCATTAAGGTGGCCAGTGCAGGGGTGAAGCGGAGCCCTCTGAAGCTCACTGTGACACACAGGCTTGCATTCCTCTGTTTGTTATTTAGATCCTTATTTACACTTGTTGTCAGGGACAGGCTGGAAGCACAGCAGTGGCTTCCTCCATGAGCTGGCTAACAATGAGCTGTGGGGAGCAGCCCAGCGAGGCATTTAGCTCGGCCCTGCCCCGTCTCGGGAAGAAGGGGCAAGGAAAAGTTTACTGCCTGTGAAACTGAGACTTTCACTCCCCGCCACACAACAGCCTTCCTCTCCTGCTGATCTCTGTCCATACTGTCAAGTGCTAGAGACTAAAGTTTGATTCATGTCCGAAAAAATGAAGCCTGGCAAGTTTATTCTCACCCTTGAAATGACTCTCTAATCAGAGATATGGTGACACATAGCAAGGCTGGACAACCATAAGAATAAATAATAGTCATTCTTCTCATCTGCTCCACTTTGCAGTTCACAGCAAAGAAAGATGGAGGCAGCAAGGCAAGTAGATTTCATTTGTGGTTCTTAAAGTGCTGCCCTGGCTCTTTCATCACATTTCATCACTCTATGCGTTTGCTAATGAATTTAATGACCCAGAAAAGTAGAAAATGAGAGAAACACCACTTTTTAAATGTATCATCACAAAAACTGCCACAGACAGTTGGCCTCCTCAGCACACAGTTTTGGAAAAACTCAACTCTTAATGAAGATGATATTAATTATTTGGGAAACTGCTATCAGGTTAAATCTGTGTTTGCATAATTGCAAATATTCTCTGTCTTTACTTACATTTCAGAAGATACGAAAGAAACGATAGATGAAATAATTATAGCTAGAGGAACCACAGAACCTTGAAAGCGTTCTTAATGACAGCACATTACATCATTCGTAAAGAAGCCCAATTCCCAGGTGTATTGGTGACTCTTATCATTATTGCACTTTAGATTAATGAAGTGTGCAACCTATGATAGGAGTGCACAAAAAAATCAGTTTAAAAGTGGTGTTATCTGAGCCTTGTATGGGTGTGTGCACCCATTGTAACCTTTTTGTTTGGCGACTTCCTGAGAAGACAAGCGGTGTGTTCGGAGGTATCAGCAGCTGTGTGCTACGTGCCTCTGATCCAGGCAGCTATTGACTTCCTGAGATTTGAATTAATTACTTGCTTCACAAGAGAAACTGGATTGTGGTGGAACCCCCTAAGAAGTCCACTCATTCTTCGGAAACTGCCCCATGGACTTGCAGATGGTTTCACTGAGATGTGCTTTCCCATAGAGAACAATTACACAGGGGATTGTGGTGCTGGTATAAACCTGGAGCACATAGTCTCCATTCTGAACATTTCAAAACAGCCATAGGGGAGGTTTGTGACTTAACATAAATTAGACCACCAGGGAATGGGGGAGATGTGAAGTGGCGGAAGGGCAACATTGCAGATAAATGCGCTGTGCTGAGAGCTTCTCCGCAACAGAAGAAACAGAAAATTACACTGTGACACCATGGTATCAAATAAAAACCTCATCAAAGCCTTTTAATGTTTAATAAACTTGATCACTGCAACCTTTTCTGTAAGCGCATCCTGACGCTGTGCTGCTCTTGTCAATACCCTCTGTGTGCTCTCAGTCTCAGAAAGGAAACGCTGACGAGAGCAATTAATGACGTGAAGAAACAATTACAGTTGATACTTCTGGGGCCCGTGTGTTAGTCTGAAAGGGATTAAGTTGCTGTCGCGTTTGTATTCTGCTAACTCTCAATTGGCTCAAGGCCTCGTGTTTGGTCTTGTTAGTGCCAGCGGCCCCGTTTCCCAGTGAAGAGTACACTTCAGCTGTGATGAAGTATCCAAGAACGCAGAGGTTACCAGTGGCTGCTAATTAACCTCGCATTGTGTTCGCTAACAAAGACACAAAAGAACAAAGTGGAATTTCAATGCAGGAGATTATCACAATCACAATGAGCGTAATGCTGGATCATGCACTTAATAGGGATTTTCACACTGGCCATGACAACATGAGATTGGATCAAAGACAGATGAAGTTACATTAACAAAACAATGCAGCCTTGTTATGCAATAACAAGCAGCCATCTGGGCCTTCTCTGGGTTAGGGACAGACTCCAAGTGCACAGCTACGCCGGAGCAGTACGCCCTCCTCAGCAACTTCTGCGAGATCGTATTTGATTGTGGGAACTTTATTGCGGCTTTGTTGTGTCAGAGAGGAGGTAGCATCCTTCCTCAAACACATCAAGACAAAGAGGAAACGGGCTGTGTGTTCTTTGCTGGTTATTGTTGCCTCTGTTTCTGTCCCACCGGCTGAATGGCAATTACTGTTGACTTCCTATCCAGCACAGAGCCCTGGCCGCTGAGGGTGCCCTGACCCTGCAGTATCCAGAGGGGAGAGACAGGAGCTGTCAAAACTCGCACCTCTCCCCTGGTCCCGTGGGGAGTGCTCCTCCAGCTGCTGCCCCACGGGGCTCACTGCACACTCCTGCTAATCAGCTCCATCTCATCTTTGGGAGGAACTGGCCTCAAGTGGATGTAGGCCCTTTTCTCACCTCTGCTACCTAGTGCACCTTTGAAGTCCTGTGTAAGTGTTAGTTTATGGCTGGAGAGGGTACGATAAGATCCCATGGAAAGGTGATAAATTAGCTTTTCGTCCCACATTTAAAAGGGGAAATAGCGGGCTGCTAAAATCCACAGATTCTGTTACAGTTTTAACACCTAAGAGCTAAAGCACTTGAGAACCAAAAACATCACAGCGTCAAAACTGTTAAGTACCTTCATTAAAGCAACTTGTTTGTATGAGCACTTAGCTTCCACTCTGAGCTTCTGCATGAACAAGCATTTGGTCCAAATCAAACAGCAGGTTTTTTTTCAGATTGAAAGATAAATATAATTAAATTTAAATACCCTGAAAGTGTTGCAGATTCATTAGACAAGATCAGACAAGCTGGGACACAGCAGACACTTTTGGCTCTCAGAACACGCCCCTAACAGGCATGCCATATTTTACAATGAGGAATAAATATATATATCTTCATCGTCGTTCATTTGGACACAACAAAATACTTCCGAAAACCTAACTGACTTTAAGAATTTGATGAAATCACTTTGACAGTGAAATGAAGAAGACGCCAGTGTAACTTAGATGTCAGATGTAATGGCTGGAGGTTGACAGGGCTGGAGCCTGAAGTTTGATGAATGGTTTTCAGTGGGTTGTCTGTTTCAACCTGCCCAACACTTGCTCACATTCAGGAGCCGATAACAAGAGATCCATCTACATGTGCCGAGACGACACAGTGTTGCACCACATATTGTGAACTGGAAATGGAAAACGTGCCAGTGACTGTCTCTGTGTGGAGCTAGTATCCAGCTAGAAAGATATGTAAATGTATTATTCAAGTAAAGTCTGTTTTATTTACATTGCTGAAAATCACAAACTACAGATTTGCCTCAATGAGCTTTACTGTTGAACAAGGTTATCTGTTTTCTGAGACTTTACTCCCATTGGGACTAATTTCCCAAATAGAAGAAAGAAATTATGGAGAAATGTCAATGAGAACAACAAAGGAGGGATTACTGTTTACAAAATGTTTTTATCCAAACCAACATAGAAAATGGAAGTTTTCACCTAAACTACCATAACAAAACAAAACAAATAGTACAATGAAATGTTGATAACTAGATATTAGGTCATTCTAAATCCCTAGTAGTCAAAGATTTGATAATTCTTTATTTATTCTGTTTTGTTGCAAACCAATTATGTGATCATTTGCACACAAATAAAGATTTTCTATCAGGACTAAAAGTAAATTATTGAACAGAAAGATGTGTGGTAAAATCATCCTCTGATGGCTTCAGAAATGATCATTCTGTGTCCTGCTAGATCTTAGCACTCTATTTAACACCATCGACCACAAGATTTTATGACAGAGAGTGTTTCCGGAATTTGTTCATGTTAACACAAAATTTAAACAAGGAGTTCCACATGTTTCTGTCCTGGCTGGGGGCAATACTTTTCTGCCAATATAGTAGATGCTGTTGGACAATATTTTCAGCTTCTATGCAGATGACACCCAGCTACATTTGTCTATAAAGCTGGTTGAAATTGACAAGATATTTAAACGTCAGGAATGTTTTAAAGAAATATACACTTGGATGACCTGCACTTAACTTTTAAATCCAGACAAAACTTATTTTGCCCACACCACATGCACCATTAATGTTACCTTTTGACAAACTTTCTGTTGGACCATCAAGAGACAGATAAGCACTCTAATAAATGGTGGAGTTTAGAGATAATAGCTTGACACTAAGCCTGAGGTTCGTGGCTAGCAAGGTGGACAGAGGAAACTGAAGGTGAAACTCAGGGTACCAGATCTCAGCTGGATCTTGTAGACACCACAACAGCTGAGCGAGGGTAGGGCACAGGTAAGCAGACAGAGGTTAACCTGCAGCACAGGAAAAACAGTTGTTGGCAAGAGCAAAAGAAAACACAAGGAAATATAACTCAGAAGTGTTTCGCTGCAGTGTTGTACCACAATTGTGAATATATACAATCTGGCCAAGAGTGTAGAAGATCAGGGGTTTCAGGCGCTTTTTGATGAGTTGGTCAGTGGAAGATATGCATGGGACAAACTTGAGCCACAAGGAAGAGGAAAACAGCCGGAACCCAAGGAAACGCAGGAGACGCAGTACAAATACCTGACGATCATCTAAACACATAGTAACTTTGGAAAGCATTACCTTGGCCTCAAGTCCTCCAGTAAGAACATCTTTAGGACAGCCCCTTTCCACCTATGCAATATTGTGAAAATTAGAGACATCCATGTCTTAGAAGAATGCTGAAGAACAAGTCCATGCATTTGTTGCCTCTAGACTGGACTGTGTGATCCAAAACGCTGCAGTGCGAGTACTGACAGGAACAAGAAGTAGAGATGATACTTTTTGTATATTCTCCGCATTGACTTCCTGAAAAATCGAGGTAAAAAAGAAATCGCACTCCTTACAAACAAAGCCCTTAACAGCCAAGCTCCAATGTATTTTAAGGAGCTCATAGTACCTCATTATCCCAATACATTGTTTTGCCTCAGGCTCTGTAGGATTACTTGTGATTCCTGTATAAAATGGGAGCCACCTAAGTTTATAATTTTCATCATTGCTGATCAGAGCCAATAAGAACTTGTTGGACCTGGGAATGCCCATTAGATCCATTCCCATTGCAGACATAAACCAAATGTTAGTGTTTTTTTTACCAGTGGTTGAACTGGTGCAAATGCTGCTACTTATATGTTATCAGGTACCAATTGATACAAACACATTACTGCTGTATAGTGGCAAACTTACACTCGTTGTCTGTTCATGATATTGAGATATTGCTTTGACTATCCATGAAGACTTACATACATCACTCTTGAGGGTAACATCTATCATGACTGATAAATGCCCCATGGAAGATGATTTACTAGTTAAGGTTGAGAAAGGTCATGGACTCTACACACTGCCTCTTGATGTCTTCCTGCAGGAGTTATAAACTTCCCTTGCATTCTATGAACATGTAAGGAAAGACAGAAGTCTATTATGCCTTACTTAAGCTATTTCTCATCTGTAGTTTGTGTTACACCAGATAGATCTATAAACTCTGCAAATGTATTACTGTGTCCATTTCTTCTTGAATGCATGATGAGAACAAGCATTGATCCAGCGCTTCATTACTGTGCCGCAATTGAGAATTATCGTCTCTTTTGTCTTCCTGACTGAAGAGAATCTTCTTTAAACTCGCTGAAAAAACACTGACCATCGCCTTGTATTTTACAATTGTACTTATCACGTTTAAGCATTAAATGGCCTTGCTCCAAACTACATTGATGACTTATTGTGACTGGGCATTCACTTCAATTAGTATGGAGCTCTGCTTTGTATTCCTAGATCAGGGATATAGTGACTAGACCATTGCTGTTTGAAACAAGAAACACCTTTAGTGTATTTCTTTCTACCAGAAAGATTTGATGAATATTTGACAATTATATGTTCTATCTTCTTATGAAACTTCATTTTACTCCAATTTGTTTCATGATATTCTTTTTTTTTATCTTAAATTGCTGCTTTTAAAACCTTTTTTCTTTTCGTTAAGCACCCTGTAATTTAATCAAAAAAAGTTATATAAACATAGTTTATTATCATTCTATCTTGTTATGATTATTATCATTCGCCTATTATTTGTTATTTTATTGACCTTTATTAATTTGTGCTTTTATCATTTCTACTGCTATAAGGCTATTGAAATCACCATATGGATATTGTTAGTATTGTTGTTATTACTCTTTCTCTCTCTGGAGTCCAGATCTATTGAAGTTTTCTTTCTATCAGAGTTTTTCTCACTTTTTCTCCCTTTTCTCGTTGTGGGAACTGTTGGGGTTCTCTCTGTGTTATAAGGTCTCACTCTGTAAAGTGCTTTGAGATGATATTTTGTGATTTGGTGCGATACTGATAAAACTGCATGGAAATTACTATATTATAATTGAACAAAAAAACTATACTTCCCGAACATGAAATCCTTTGGTACAAGATCCTTGTTTTGCTGCTGACAGTGGCAGTGGGAGCTCTCTCATTTGCACCTCACATCCCGTCTGTGACAATATGCATCCTTGTCTTGAATAACAATTATCACCCCATTTCCTAGAGCCATTAGATCTTCTTTACGACACCTACTTGCTTTAAAGAGCTTGAAAAGTCCCCGTCTGCAGCTCAACAATGGGAAACACAATTCTTAAAGATATATTTTCACTCTTTTTTGGGAATGAGTTGGAGTGTGAGCTGAGAACCTCTATATGTAATACATTATAAAAAAAAAACTTTCAACACAGTTTATAAAAGTGAATCTATGGCCTGAAATAACTTCCATGTAGCCACTGTCTGCTGCAGCTCAGTGGAGTTTCGCTGCTGCCACCCGCTGACATAATTTGTTTCACAGTCACCACACAGCAGCATGAATCAGATGTTGACACTCTAATTTCATGCACACATGGGTGTTTGGCTGAGGCAGCCTTGAATGCTGCTGCATTCCCCTGCCTCTGCCTCCAGCTGCCCACTATACCTGCCCTTTGCCCTCCGACACAGCCATGTAATGTATTTAGCCTGGAAGTCACACATTATGACTGATGATTTAACCATACACTCTTATAATGATGTGCTCTGTCAGGACCAGCGTGTGGCGGAATTTTACTCCCACTTCTTATTACCTTTTATAAATTCGTGTGAAAAATAACATTATTTGGAGGAAATGTTGTATTATTTGCAAATAATGATTAAAATTCACAAGTTTAAAAGACATTACGATAGTAAAAAGTAGTAAATATAAGGATTTCATTCCAACCATTGGTAGAGTGACATGTTGCTATATTTACCGCTTAAATAAATCTGTTTACCATGGTCCACTGCTCCGTTTGAAAATATTGGTTTTACTTTGTTGTTTTTATAAAAAACAATATATACTTGCAAGAAATCCTGTAACATAGCCACTAGCCATGTTCTCAAATGTCAGAGGCTTGTCAAAGATTGACACATTTGTGGAGCATAATTAATGCAAGTTTTTGCCTATCGCTGATTATTCTGCTCCTTTTAAAAGTCGGTGCTTGACAGCGTGCTGCTGGAGAGAGGAAGAGCTACCTCGTGTCCACGTCCTCATTCTGTCAACTCAAAGAACCAAAATAAACTATTTAACTAAGTTATTCAAATCCAGTGACCTGCAGGATGACTGTGAACATACAGATCCTCCCAAAAAACTGACAAAAAGTGAGGGCAATTCCCAATATCTTTCCCTCACCTTCTCTTGTGAGTGAGCATAAATCCACAAGATAAACACATAAACATAAGTTGTTTGTGTGCAGTGGAAGCCGGCTAACGGCCGGGTTTTTATGAAACCCTTCGTCTTGACAAATATCCAAACAATAAACACATAGTAAATAACAGCACCCTGTCCATATCAGTTGCCTACTCGAGGTTAAGTTGAGTTTATTGCAGAGGCCACTGCCTGCATGCATTAAGCAAATCATAAATTATACATGCTAATTACCCAGGGCCTCGGCTTTAATGAATTATTTTAATTAAACTACAACATTGGGGTTTTGCATGTGGTCTATATTTCATCCCCTGCCTAAGATGACCTTCTTCTTTGTCTTACTGGAACATAGTTGAGAGAACAAGGACAAGACTCGAATCAGATGCTACCGAGCGGTGAAGAAATATCATTCTAAAAGGGTTAGAGCTGATTTTATTCGTACAATGGAATAAGAGCGAAGCTGGAAATTGTAAGATGAAAACTTTGTGGTCGTGTTTGCAGAGGAAAACATGTGTCACAACAGGTCTAGTTTTTATTCAGAGAAAATGATATTTCCAGACACTTTATTTCAACCACCTGTCTGTCAGATGGAAGTTTTCAGTGTTGACCTTCTGTCTCACCTGCAACATTATTATACAAGTGGTTTTGTTGTCTCTCGGAAAGGGTTCAATTCGTTATATCACTTGGTCAGGAAAAGTTTAGAGTGTTTATTTATTAAATTTGTTTAAACAAAGTCCTAATGCTTCTCCTGACTGACTTCAAATCACTAATTTGCAGCATTTGTTTATTATTATTTTTTATATATCATTCAGCACTATGCACTCTGTCTTTAAACATAACTATAGATTGCACGTTGCTGTTAAAATGATGTCATCTGATTTGTCTCTCTCTGTGAAGCACACCATGCATCTAATCCAGCTATTTTTTACATTTCACATTCTAATATTAATTGACAAAGAATTACCTCTTATTCACATGTTGTTCTCATACATTTATCTGTATATTACATAAAACATTTACTTTACAGTGCAATACATATCGAGTGAGACAATGTGAAGTACTCTGAAATCCAAGGTTAAAGAAAAAATACACAAATAAAACTGTATTCATGTTACGTTTCTTTTAGTTTTTTTTTTATCTTTCGTGACTCAAATGTTAATTGGCTTAGCTGTGCCAAGGTGCTCAGTGCCAAAAAAAGTTAAATGCGTTCTTAAAGTGGTTTTAATGTAATTGTGCATGTAAATAAAATCTGATTTCAAATTAAAGCTTCTAATCTGGCGTTGCAGTTTGAATTAATGTAATCATCCAGAGTCCGAATTAATGTAACACACACAAATGCGCCAAACGGGGAGAAAGAGAAAAAAAAACTAACAGTGTTGTACAAACAGTCCGTGGGGGAGGGGTGGATTTAAATTCCAAAAGGGTCTCCCAGCTCGTTTCCTAGTTCCCCAGTCAGCAATGTGTTTGTGAAAAATCAGTCTTTTTGTCTTGCTGAAAAAAGGCTAAATCTACATTGGTGGCCCAGTCTAAGTTTGCCATTCTTTACTCTTTCAATTCAAGTGAATGAGGGAGAATGAAGTGGCCCGAGACCTTTTATTTGTTCTCGTGGATTGTATAAAGTGACGGAATTCTAATGTATTTGTTTAATACCCCGAAGTAGGCTGTTGCTTTCTACATGGGAGGCAGATGAAGAGCGCCCTTTTATTTTATTTTAGCCTCTGAAAACAAAATAAAAATAAAATACTATAATATATTTCGCTCTTAGGAGGAAAGGAATAAAATAAGAAATCATAAGGTTGCACTGACAGAAAAGCACTAAACACGACTCTTGTTTCGTGCTTCTTCTGTGACATTTAAAATATATAACAATATATTTTTTTTAACACTGTGTGTTGCTTTTCTTAATGTTTATTGTTGGGCTTAATTGTGTTAAGCCTGCAGCTTGATGAATGAGCTCGGTTGTCTGCGCTGTGACCATGGCATCGCAACTCCATGCATTCTAATGGACCCACTCCTCTCACTGCAACTCTCACTCTGAAATCATACAGGTTTGCATCGAAGAAACACCCATCATCATCACCTCATCCTTATTATTATTATTATTTGTATTATTATTATTACCGTTATTAATTATTATTATTATTATTATATGTTTATATGTTATATTGATTTCAGTATTCTGCCAAATAAATAGTGTGTTATCATTGTAATAATAACATGTAATAATAAGAACAACAATTAGGAACAAGTGATAATAACAAACAGCATGTGACATTGTCTTAGATTAAATCTTCAGAAGCATGTTTGATTGTTTGATTCACTTTTAATGAGAAAATATTTCGATGACCATTTTTTTTTTCCAATTCATAAATGCAGACTGTTTGCACACTTTTCGAAAGCACGCATGCCTGCAAAAAAAACAAAAACAAACAAAAACAACATCAATAACAACATCAGTATACCAACACAATTTTTTTTTAGAATGCATGCTTTACCTAAAAAAAAAAGTACAAATGTACAGCATCTGAAACACATGGTCACCACAGCCTTTTAAATTAAATGCTTCACAGAACATTTTCTGGAAAATAGATATCTAAAACGTAAAACTAAAAAGTGCATTTTACAACATTTCGGAATCACTTTTTGCAATATTCACATCTTGCATTTTGAGGACGTCTCACAATAATACTTTTCGATTTTGAAAAGGTTTGATAACTCAGTTTGCTTTCTATTTTTTTGTACAGGGATGGCAAGAACAAATCTAAATCCTACTCCTATTTGGTATTTCCCTTAGCCATCATTCCAGTAGTAAAAGCAAACAACAGTTTCATTGACATTACAGTGGTCACACAGAAACGGTGCAAAAGTTTTGCTGTTAGATAAAACAGAATAAAGAAATTGCCACGGGAACTGTAATCAGAATGGATGGTGCCCAAAACAAAGTCCCCACTTTCAACACTCACGTTTCACAATCAACTGAAAAATAGAATCATCAAATAATTTATATTTTCAAGAGCAAATACTTCGCTGTGCGATTCTGTGCTGGACGTCGTATGACACAAGTTTTAAAGCGCACATTCAACACATACACAAATAAATCAATATGCAACTGCAACTCGCCTTGATAGTTTCCGACGACAGAAAATATAAACTTTGGGTTTGGTGCGAGGGGCCCGGGAGCCGGCCGGCAGTTCGCTCAGTGTCCGGGGGGCTCCTGCGGTCAGTGCACGGCCACAGACTGCAGCGTGGACGGGCTCGTCAGGGTCTCGCTGGGGGTCGCCGGGCTGCTCTGGCTCGTCGCGGTCTGTGGAGACGTCGGGCTCAGAGATTGCGGAGAGTTTGATAGAAACGCGGGGATGTGTGGAGGGAGCACCGAGAAGCCGGCCATGCTGGTCGGGGTGGGCTTGATTGGCATCGGGATGGCCGGTAGCGACTGTCCCCCGTGACACAGGGACTTGATGGGCATGCCGTAGGCGGTGTAGTCGCCGCCCGCCATGGAGATCGGGGCCGACGTGTCAATCATGCTGGTGTTGTACATGTGGGGCCAGGCCGTCGTCAGCTGGTTGTGCAGCGGGTACCCGGCGGACATGGACTGCATGGTGGAGAACGCCAGGCTCCCCGGGACCTTGTACTCTCTGGCGATGATGTTCTCGATGGCGAACGGGTGTTTGAAAGTTGACGTCTGGGACACTCCGAGGTTGTAGGTTGACATCTGGGGCAGGTGCGTGCCCGTGGCTGCCAGGGCGCTGAGCCGCAGCTTGGCTTGCTGCTGGAGGTAGTGGGCAGCCTCCGACTGCTTACTGGGGGCCAGGTGGTCGGACACACCCAGCAGTTTGAACCTTTTGCGGCGTCTCAAGAAACTTCCATTCTCAAACATGTCCCCGCAGCTGGGGTGCAGAGCCCAGAAACTTCCCTTACCTGGCTGGTCAGGGCGCCGGGGGATTTTGATGAAGCAGTCGTTAAAGGACAGGTTGTGTCTGAGGGAGTTCTGCCACCGCTGGGTGTTTTCCCTGTAGTAAGGGAATCTATCCATGATGAACTTGTAAATTTCACTGAGTGGCAGCATTTTCTCCGAGCAGCTCTGGATCGCCATGGCGGTGAGGGAGATGTAGGAGTACGGTGGCTTCTGGTCGCTGTACGTGTTTCTCCCAGGACGAGGCATCCTCGATGATTTTTTTAAGAAAAGCAATAAAAAAAAGTAGTCTCCCTTAATTCCTTGGTGAAAGCTGGACGCTCTTCGTGAAAACAGCCAGTGGAGAAAGTTTCGGTTCAGGCAAAGCCGGAGCTGCGTCGTGCGTAAAGCAGCAGCCAAGTTGTGCGCCTCGGCTGTGTGCAGGCGGGCGGATGCTGCACATTTATGGAGTGACGGCTGCTGTAAGTCTTTCTTGCAAAGTAAGTCAGCTTGTCCCGCTAGCAGAGTTGAATAGACTTCATTTGGCGTCCTTGATAAGACGAGCTAAGTGGATGCCTCCATGGCCTTCCTCTAACCATCTGATAGTTTTATGTAGTGACATGAGCAGAAAAGACCCCTGTAGGGGCGCTCCATTAATGTGCCACCTCTTTGCTATCACATGACAATTGCCATGGGAGGAGGGGGCTGGGAGGAAGGCATAATCTGGTTTCATTTACACCTATTTACATGGACACCTTGGGCCAATGGAAATAATTTCCATTTGAAGACAGAAAAAGGGGTGAAAAGGCTCGGCAGCCGGAATTGAACTGCGATGGCACTGAGTGTGTGAAGGTATGCGCTAACACTTCTTCAGCGGACTTTGCAGCTCCTCTTAAAATATGGGATGTGGGTGAAGGTGGATATTTTTCTGCGTATTGTACTCTTCTTATATTCTGTAACTGTAATTGTGTATTTGTTTCCAATGTTTGCTGCAGCTGAGAAGGATGTTTATGTTTTTTTATCTAGATATTGATTTATTAAAATATCATTTTTTTGCGCAGTTGTGTGTGTGATGAGTGCAGTTTTACAAAAAGCGTTTTATTGTGAGTTTCACGCAGTTTTGTTTTTATGATGTGGGCTTGAATGAAAAATGCTAAGATGCTGAAAAGATGCATTCTAATCTTATTAATGAAATGCACAGGCCAAATAAAATAAATTGCCCTGAGCAAGTTTGTTGATGAGCCCACTATTAGTTTTTCTCAGCTAATTTTGCCCAGAGCTCAGCGAATGAAGTAGACGATATGGAAAGAAGAAGAGAAAAAAAATCAACACAATACAAACAATGCTGTTCAAACTGAAACTTCATGAGGCAATCAGGTCTATTGTGTTTATGTAAAGAACATTCAAAAGTACTTCAGAAATGCAAATAAACCCTTGAGGACGGGGTGGTGAAAACTGTATAAAATATCCATAAGTCAATTATATGAATGTGAAGCCTATTTTGAGCTATTGCCATTCAAGCTTTTGGCCAGGGCCACCTTTCCGCTTGGAGGGTTCGCAATGCCCGGACCACACACGCACACGCAGATTTGCTCATAATTTATGCTAATTTCTCCCCATAAATCCACAATGCGCCCCATCACCAGTCTGACGGATTACGAAAGGAATCGCATCGCGGGGGACACCGAGCTATTTTCACCCAGAAACAAGGAGCGGGATGAGGAAGAGCTGAAGGAGGACTGCTCGGAATCCAAAACCCTGAGTCAAAACAAAAAAAAGGAAGGAAAGAAAACTATCTGATAATAGTAAATGTGCATATGCCAAGATTTTACATAGTATGGCACTTTAAATGTTATAATAAAAATAGGGAAAAGTCACACTAAAAAAAAATTCCAGGGATCAGTTTCATTTTGTTTTCCTGCTGAGTGGCTTTTAACACCTGTCATTTCCCATTAATGTTGCGCTGAAAAGGTTTTGGCCCAGTCGACCCATCTCGAACACCGGCGGATAATGACAACACACTGCCAAGTGCCAAACGTCTTCTGACACCCTGCCCATCCGTGCAGCCATTCATTTCAAACTAAACGCATTATATCAGCGGCTCTCACTCAGATTAGTATGTCCGCGCGTAAAGCAGGCATGGAGCAGGCAGCGGTGGTAAAATTGCAGCTTTAAATATTTTATTGAGGCATGCACAAATCATTTGAATGTCGTTAGACTGTTATGCTTTTTAGTTTTAAAACTTCTCCTCGAAATGTCAACTCTTTGACGCTTTTTATTTCTCCACGTTGGCCTCTCTTCTTTTTTTACGCCACCGTGCGTCATGCAAGTTAACCTGCAGCCCTGGCGTTAACCAGCCGAGCCCCAGAGGAGAAGAGTTTTTCTTCTCTCACACACTGACAGTGTGGCTTTTTGAGCTCCAGGGTTATGGGATATTGGTCGGCCTTTTGTCCCTGTCGAATGCACACACTGAAAATACCACCATGACTCTGAATCTGAATAGGGAGTGGGGGGGCTTCTCTTTTTTCTGTAGCTGCTCCCAAACTCCTGAGTTCAAGCAGCAGTAGATCAAGTCTGCACTATGTTTGGTCATTTGTAGAAACCCGAACAAAGGTTGGGATAAGCCAAATTGCATTGCACTTGTGAACCGTGCCTCAGACTGAAGTATCCTTTATAGCAGGAGGGGTGGAGGGTGGGGGGGCTCCAACAATTTTGTGAGGGCTTTTTTTTTTTTAAAAAAGAGAGGGAGAGAGAGAGGACCGAAAACAAAGGGCACTTTCTGAAACATCTTAAAGTAGAGTAGTGAGGCGTGACATTCCCAGGGTGACGAGACACAAAGGCTGAGGTCACGGGGATGAAAACGAGAATCAAACAGCCACTTTCACACGTCTGCCCTCCTCTGCTGCATCCCCGAGCACAATGGGAAACAAATGTTGTTAAAAGAGGATCGATGCCATTCATCCTAAAGCAGCGAATGATAGCCAAACAATATTGTCACAGTGGATCGAGTTGAGATATGCTACCACCCAGACCTGCGCAGGGAGAGAGGGATGGAGAGAGGGAGAGATAGAGGAGAAGGAGGAGGAGGAGGAGGGTGCCATTCAGGGAACGATTAAGAGAAATTTAAAGCTGAGGGAGAATCTTATTGGGGCAAGAAAACATTTATTTAAGGGCTGAGCTCATGTTTGAATGTGGAAGTGGATTTATAAATAATTATTCCCTATATCGATCACCCTTATATGTAAGATAAGATCAGATAAGGTTCTTGATTAGTCCCAAAATGGGGATATTTGCAATATCACAGCAGCGAGAGTCAAAAATAGGCATCAGCAACATGCAATACTGAAGTGTAAGGAATATAAAATAAAATAAAAACTAATATATACAGTGTATAAACAAGATAAAATATGTACAGTGTGAGAATATGTACAGTGAATGGATTGCACATGAATTGTTGTATTGCACAGACAGAATGAATATTGCACAGTTAAGAGAGTGGCAGCACACATTTTAGGGAAATGTAATTTTTTGACGCCAAAAAATCTATATATTCTTTTTGTTTCTGTAGTAATAAGAATTCAGCTATTATTTCTTTAAATCAGACAAAGCGGCAGACACAATAACCCGTCCTTTCTTCAGACGATTTTTTTTTATTATTTCGTTTAATTATGAGCGCAAACTTCGCTCTTTGAGATGTTTCAACTGTCTTCACGCAGGATTATGATTACAGCGGGCCAGCGTGTAGGTTTTAAAGGGATTTGTTATGTGCCTGGCGTCGGTGTTAAACACATCGCAGCGGTGTGTGTGTGTGTGTGTGTGTGTGTGTGTGTGTGTGTGTGTGTGTGTGTTCATGGTTCCGTTTTGTCTGCTGCTACTGCTTCTGCTGCTCACTGTGACTCTCCACAACCCCACCAATAGGCCTGTGCTTCTAATTAAGTCCGTGGTGATTTCAGCCCCCAGAGATGTTTTACGGTGCAATTAAGGACGCGCTGATGATGAGGTATGAATATTCAGAAGAATGACAATTAATTAGCAGACAGAGGGCTCTCACAAGAAGCTCCTCCATGGCAGACTCAGCCCATATGACGGGACACTCACATAAAGGCCATCTTCACGTAACTCTGCGCCCCTGAACATGGATTTTTCAGCGTAAAATAAAAAAATATGTATCTCTATGGCGTTTCTCTTTTATTATCGACGATTAGATGACAACACGGTGATTGTGTTCGTTGTTGACTCTATATCAAACGGCGAGGATGAGAGTCCTCCATCACAGCCCACTCCATTAGTTGTTTCATGGGTGACATCAGAGGGAGCGGCGCTACCTGGAAGAATAGACCTCGGGGCTTTTGCAGCATATGCTCGGATTATGCTTAATGGTCTAATTACATAAATTAGGCATTCATTATACGGCACATCATCTGTAACAGATATCTCAATTGAGCGGAGGCGGGAACGTCTAATTTAATTTGTCTGCGAACAGTTTCGTCCAATTAAACACCGAGGCCAGACATAAAAGAGGATACATATTGACCAGCGCCGGCCTGAGGGATTTTTTATATTTCTAAAAATATTTAATAAATCTATACATAAATAAAAATACTAAATTTACTTTTTGGACTGCTCTTTATTTCTCTCAGGATATTTAACAGAAAAGCTGCTTTTCAGACATGCACCGAACTCCGCAGATACTGTGAGGAGGCAGCAGTTTCACAATATGGTCATCAGACGGGGTCAGGTTCCGGAGGCTGGACCGGGACTTTTATACACGCACGCACGCACGCACTCGCGCGCGCGCACACACACACACACACACACACACACACACACACACACACACACACACACACACACACAAATAAAAATAAACTAGACATTTATTGATAGTTATCCTGATTTCATTACATTTATAAGAAAATAAAATAATGAACATCCATTTTAATTATATTCAGTAATAATACAGGTAGATGGTAATAATTGTCTATCTATCCTAATCGATTGTTAAATAAGACACTGCTTTTACATGCTAAATCTGGATCATCTGTCTATCTATGTACTGTATGAAACTGTGTCTGCAGGCGTGTGAGAGTATGTGTGTGTGTGTGTGTGTGTGTGTGTGTGTGTGTGTGTGTGTGTGTGTGTGTGTGTGTGTGTGTGTGAGAGAGAGAGGGAGAGGGAGATAGGAGGAGGAGGAGGAGTGTCCCAGTTCATTGACTCCATATGGTGAGAAACAGCAGGACTGATGAGTGTACTACCTGAGGTCCGTGTTTGTGCTGTCGACTGTAACCAAAACAGAGGCCCCACTGACCCACTGCATAATTCATTACAGACGAAGACAGCGTCGCTCACACTCTCACTTCTTCATTTAGCTTTTTGGTGACAGATGACTCCGTGACAACAAATCATCCTGTTTAACTACACCCGATACTTAGCAGACTGACAGATACAAGAGGGAAGGAGCAAAGAGCAGGAAGAGAGTCGCTGTGAACATGGTGAGACGGAAAAAATGTAGATGGGCAAAAGATGAGAGGAGGAGAAAACCGAATAACACTATGACAGAGTCCATTTCAATATTGAGAGAAAAATGCAGCAGCTCTCATTACTATACTGTGCATTACAGCATAATGAAGTAGTTTCATATGAACAATTATCGTGGGACTTCTGTCACTGTATATACGGTATTGTTAAAATGAGGGGTAATGCAATATTAAGCAATGTGGGATCATAATATATTAACAACAAACTCAACGGAAGAGATAACTTTTACTGTGAAGAGGAAAGATAAAAGACTATTATGCTAAAAAGAAGTATGAATTAACAGAGATCAATCACATCGCTACACGAGTTACCTTTCACAGAGGATCAAAATGGAGGCGCAGGGCTTTGAGATGGATAACAACGGATCTGGTGAAGTCATAATAAAGCAGGTAGAAGTTTCATACATGAACAACCAGATGACACATTGACTCTAAACTTCTGGATGGATTCAAATATTGGGTCATTTATGTTGAAATCAGGGATATGTCCAGAAAATTGGATCCGGACATTTTCCTGAGTTTGTCTTTTACATATGAAGAGCACAGCATGGAGACTATTCTGAGGCAGACACGTCTACTCTACAACAACAGGATAATGTCCAGAACTTTAAGGTGAGAGGAGGCGTAAAGGCTCTTATATACTTCTACGTTCTCCGTTTCTCGGAGAGGGCTCCACAGGGGGCAATGGTCTTTTTGATTTTTACTAATCCGACCACTGTACGTCGAAAAAAATTCACCGCCAAACCCATAGGTGGCGCAACGGAAGACGAGCTCAGAGAAGCCTACCCCATTTGGGAAGAAGAAGTCCACGTGTGTCTGTTTATATCTATCGGCTCGTCCCCACACACTGAACCATGGCAACTAACAGAACTAAATAAAGTGACACCCAGCGGGTCAAGATGCTGATGTTATCGTTTCTTAGCGCGGCGGTTCTCCGGTCTTGTTTCCGAACTGTGTTGCTGATTCCACAGCTTGAATCTGCTTGAGGCTACATGTAGCTAGCTAGCTCCCCTCCCAGCTAGCTTCAAGCCCAGCTTCCACACACAGTCAGCAGGGACTCCCGGCACTAACTACTACTATCCAGTGTTTGCTTCTAACCTGACGGTATTATAGAAACAGTGTCATGATAGAAGTGGAATTAAAGTCGTGACGGCGGGTTCTTGCACTGTTACCACCGCAGTTAGCATGGTGGCTAGCCTAGCCTGCTAGCGCCGTTTTGAAAGCTCGTTATAACCGTCTGTGACCGTGCACACATGCCGTCAGTGCTCGAACGAGCCACCGTCAGCCGGACAACTCCGCTGGATTAACACAAACGTCACATTAATCGTAGAATCATAGTTGTGTTTGGGTTAGCTGTCAAGCAGGACGTTTGAGGCCGGAAATGACGTCGAACAGAAATTACGTCGTACGGAAATGACGTCATACGGAAATGATGTCGTTCGCGGACCAATCACAGCCAAGAGCTGTCCGTCGGGTCTCCAACATGAAGACGGAGAGTCAGAAAAATCAGACGTGTACGTAAAGCTCTCCGACACGCTCGGAGAGGGCGTTCCACGACGGATAAGGCGGTCTTATCTATCCGTTTTACAAAATACGCAAAAGCATAAATTGGCCTTAAGGGTAGAGCCAGCAGGACATGCTGATGAATTCCTTAGCGGAGAGCATGAATTTCTCTTCACAGAATCGAGACAAACACCAAAAGCTCTTGAATCTCGTCTTTCAAAGTTGACATCTTCATCGGCATCCAGCATCTTCTTTTCATCCTGAGATATTTGTATTCTTTATGTTTTTTTCCATTTTGTGCCTGTCGCGTTTCAGAAACATCATCGTCACGTCCACTCGCTCATGGGTAAATATTCACATGGGCTCCCTCCAACACATGTCTGGGAGAAGCTTAAGTGACATTACGACCCTTTGAGGTCAAAGCTGTAAGTTAAAGTTATAACCTTTAACCTTTCTCTTTGTGTTTTTTTCTATTATCTTTTTTATAATGGGGGTAAATTATAGAGCACAGTACTAACTATCTTCTAAGCATTAGCCCAATTTAATTACACCACTAGAGTTCAAAGTACATGCTATAGTGAAGGATAAAAAGCTTTGAACTCTGGGATCAATTCTGAGGAGGTTGACATGTCCTTGGCAACACCACCAACAAGTCTCTCCTTTGGGGGTTAAGTGTGTGAGATGTCTAACGAAGGAAAATCCCTGTTTTTATTGTGCGCTCGCGTGGTTGGAAGGCACAGTCCTCTGTGTGGCATGTTCATGCTCATGCAGACCTTGGCACGGCTCAGAACACACTTAAACCAACTGGGACCCAATGAGGGGCATTTTGTTCTGTCTTTCATCTTATTCATCGGGGAAATGCTCAGTCTCCAAGGATGGCTGACAGAGCCAAAGACCAGAACAACACAATACACGGTAACAATACAGGAGTGTTTACAACACACGTAAACAAAAACATAAGGTGGATGCCGGGGACACCCATCGGGAAGGTAATAGAGTGGAAAGATGTCACAGAAATTTTTATTTTTAAAGTTTAAAGTTTGCAAACATAATTCATCTGTGGACACATTAGCAGAAAAGAAACACATTTAAAGGGCTACATTTGGCTTTGGTCTTTCTGAGCTTCATCTAAAAGGTAGCGTAGCTGATTTTCACTCATGAACTCCGGAAACAGTCTGTAAACTTGGGCTCGTACATTTTCCAGAGGCTGACTTTCGCATATGAAGCTGCAGCAGGAGATTGTCTGGTTCAGATGCATTCACAACAGGAAAAAGACACTGGCATCGACCTTTATCATCACAAGCTCTTAAATCTAGTTGTCTTTCAAAGTTGACATCTTCGTCTTCTTCACGTATGACACCTCCTTTTTCATCCAAAGATAATTGAATTCTTTCTAAGGGGTTTTTCAGCTTTGCATCCATCACGTGTGGACATTTCCTCCTGTATTCTCACATGGGCTCACTCTGGCATTTTCCAGGCAGAAAATGTCTGGAACAACTGACTCGGACGGTTTTAGAGACGAGGGCCCGCCCTTCTGTTTTAACAGGTATATTTTTTGAAGACACAACTGTAGCTTCCAAGGCAGCTTCCTTCGCTCATGGGCAACGAACACAATGACCAATCACAAAGTGCCACTTCTATTGACATGTTTTAATTGCGGTGTGATATATGCTTCTTTAAGAATCAAATTTGCATCACTAAGCATAAACAAGCCTCACAGTAAATCACAAAGAGCTTGAAAGAGAAATGCAAACAGGCAATGTTGCATGGTAGGCTTTGCCACAGCTCCTTTATGGGTGACCAGCTCAATCCGGCTCCTGCTGAAAAAGGTAATAAGCATGACACATTTCCAGGCACTAATTCATTTGTTTAGTAATATGGGAGCTAACCTGTGCTGAAAGCATGGGTGCAGTGATGAGACAGAGGCTGCTGCTAATCCACAGCTATAATCAAAAGGGCACAGGAAACAACCCCTGCAGAAGCATTTTTTTGTCATTTTAATTAAGGTGAATCTTGAATATTTGTGCATCTATCCAAGCGTGCTCAGAAGATATGCCACAGTGCCGACCCGGCATCATTATACCACCAGTCTGCTGTGACACTGACAGTGTGAGGACTCAACCCCAAGCTGGCAGCCAAGGACCTTACAAAGCATGGCTAATAACTAAAGTAAAAATATGTATTTGTGTGTCTGAAATCCTGTTGATTAAGGGCTCTCGATGCAGCATTGCAGCTAATATATGACAAGAGATATTTCTGAACGAAAGCAGTAATGGAACTGATGAACTGTGATGTTGATTACCAGACCCTTAAGGGTCCACACTTGAAAATAATGTTGTTGACACTGACCTGTTCTGAAGCAAGTACTTCAGATGTGACAAAGCATTTGAATTATAGATGAGGGAATACGCACCAGGCTGCATGCACACAAAAAGAATGCAATTACATTTCTATCAAACAAATTTATTTTAGAGTTGAATCACAATGCACTGATGGAAGAGCACTAGAAGAATCCTATGAAATGTCAAGTACCGCTGCATATCAGGGACAAATCTTTACCGGTCACAGCTACTGTAGGCACACTGAGTATTAACAGCCTTATCAGCTGGGGAAATGCTCCGCTCCCCTGCCTAAACCAAAGCTATTACAATCCCAAATAATTAACTTTCAGCTCAATAGCCATGTTGTCGTGACAACTGGGATGAGAAGACATGCATAAACGATTTTTTGAACAAGATATCCGCTTCATAAAAAAGAGAAAAAACTATTATTTTTCTCACTGTATGTGGAAGTGTTTGACTCAGACCACAAATCTGTTTCCACATACCAGATAATGTGCTGTTGAGTCAATTGTATTATATATATTTTTAAAAGTCCTCAATGGCAGTTTTAAAGGTACAGTGTGTAGGATTTAGTGACATCTAGTGGTGAAGTGTCATGTTGCAGCTGGAGGGTGAGGTGAGGGGTATTCCCTGTGGTAGTATTCAGTTGTCATAAAAACTCAAAAGGTTTTTAGTTTGTTCAGTTCGGACAAAATGTAAAAAACATGCCAGCCTCAGTAGAGAGAGGTCGCTTGTTAATATAAAGTATTTAAATATAACGGGCTCATTCTAGGGTAAAAAAAAATAACAATTTGTGCAATTTAGATGAAACACACTGGTGAAAACATCACTATGATTACTTTATATTCAGTCTGTGCCAATAGATCCCTTTCACCTGAGTCTTACACACTGGACCTTTAAGGCTTTGGTGATAAAATCGTTTTTTATAAAGCTGCCACTGTATCTCTTACCATTGTTACATATTGATGAATATAGTGTTGTTGTTTTAATGTAGCACTTAAATACAACTTCTGCATAACTTTACACTTTTTCTTTTGATTCCAGTTTGTAAACAAGCTGCATGCACCTGCTCTAAGAAGATATACAGTCTTCAGCTGTTTGGAATGATTCACATTTAGTCACTTCACAAACCATCCTATCACAATTGTATTCAAGCTTCATTGAACCTCATAAAAAAAGGTGAATATGCAAGTTAAGCAGATTGCAAAAATGATCACAATTAATTTAGGCAATATGTTGAAATACGACAAATCGTAATGCTATTAAACTATGCATCGACTACAGCGGTTTTCAACACCTGTTCTATGTTTTTTTCCCTTTTAGGCTCTAATGTGTGGAGCAGAAGTGGAGTTTTAGTAAAAATCTCTGAATTTACATTATGAAATAATGAGCAATCAACCACACAAAACAATACCTGAGCTCAACAACCATCGCAAGTAGGACAACAGGTGGGAGAGAATGAGTGTCAGTCAGAAGAAACAGAAAACTCAAAAAGTGATGTTGAAAGTTTAGAGACATGAATTGGAAAGGGAGCCTTTCTTTCCTTTTTAAATAAATTTAATATTTTTGTTTAACTCAAAGTGCCTTAAGTCAGCCCCAGTTCTGAACTGCCCGCAAATTAGCACTGTTATTTCATCATTACTCTGTTTATGTCCTCATCCCACTGACAGACTTCAACAGGCGTTAAACCAACTCAGGTAATATGGCCTAATAAATCGAAACCAATAAAAAGCATTTAATCGCGAGTGTCAACATGATTAATTGTGCACTAAAATCCATGTGAGACCTCCTAGTCGTGGGGCCAGAGAAGAGGCATTTTGCATTTCAGCAGAACTGGCACCAGGACAAGAAGTGAATCTATCTGTGGGATGGTATGAATATCAAATTAATAATTAGCCATGTAATTTCTCCTCAGGAATTACTACGCCTCAAACTGGTTGGTGAATTTAATTATTAGCAGCCTTTTTGTTTCCATGTCCCTCTCATTACTGTCAGGATTGATGTAACGTAAACTTCATTAAAAATTAAAGCAAGAGTCTTAATTATGAGGCTACACTGACTGAAGTTAGAATTAGCCAACTCAGTGATGTGCAAATGAGAGCATTATTTAAGAAACATGCTGGAAGTAGTTATGCTAATTTCAAGAGTTCACAGTAGCAGACCTTTTCACTTGCAGTTGCATATTCATTAAACACACTATGCAAATTTAATGTAGCAGTCTTAGTAATGCCTTGTTAATTTATTCAGATTTATTGAGTACGACTTGTAAAAAGTACCAATTTAATTACCCTATCTCCTTGGAAGGTAAGGGATGTGGCCAAGGTTTTAAACTGTGTAAATCAGGATTAGTGTGGTTTGATGGAGAAATAGGGAATGAAAGGACACTGCTGTTAATGGCCATGCTTGAAAGACATATTGATTTACTTAAGACATGAGCCAAGCAAAATTCTCTAGCGTGCACTCAGCCAGCCAGCCAAAAAAAAAAAGAGTAGCATATGTACAGTTATAGTTGAGGCTGAGTTCAACATGCATATCTTCATGTCATAATAGCATCAGCTCGCTGTCTCCTGCGGGTGAGCTTGTTTTTGTATGGAATGTTGAAATGAAACAAGAAACTTAACACTTGTACTTTATTTCCATTGAGGAACTTGTGAGGGTTTTGTACGATATATAGAGAGAGCTGTACACCATCATAAAAGCTGGGATTTAGTGCCAGTCAATGAATCATATTCTATTTGCATTATACATGTTTTGAGCCTAAAATCTGAGCATGCAAAGTAACTAAAGCAAAGAAATAAATGTAGTGTTGTGTATACAAAGTCTCAATCACATATAGACTCAATTACAGTTTATTCACAAAACTAAAGCATACAGCTGCTGTTAACTCACATTTCTGTGGTAGTGACAAGTATTTCCACAGGCTGAAAAACTGTCTTATATGGACACTTTAGTTTTCCCTCACAAAATTGACAGCCTCTTATCTACAGGGTTAAGGACAAAAGTATCTGACTCAACGGAACGCGTCACATTTTGCAAACTTGCATAACTTCCCTCAGTGGTTGCATTTGTATCCACTCGAATGCCACTCAGATGAATATTTACCTCCACCAACGACCAACAGCTCCTGAATCCCCTTAAAATCAATCCAGCTGCACCAGATAGCGCGCACTTATAGAAATCAGTCCTGTGAATGTGCCTGATTTTTTCATCAAGTTCAATAATTTCTCACTGGGGAAAATTGGTATAAATGTTGCTCTGTCTCGCAATGTTAAGGAAAGAGAACAAAGAAATCTGGCTCCGCGACAAAATTTGTTGAATTCTTTCTTGACCCAAGCTGCATCCTTTCACAAGATTTCATGGAAGTCCGTTCTGTTGTTTTTGTGTAATCTTGCTTAAAAAAAACAACAATCAACATACAGACAGACATTTTTTCTGTTATTATTTAACAGCACGTGTTTAATCGATAATGAAACTCATATGCTAAACCAATAATATACCCTATGCAATGGCTGGTATAACATTGTTGTACAGGAGAAAAGGGGTCGACAGGAAAAAAAATCACAAACCCTAACATTTCTGGGCACGAACGCAAACACATACAAAGGCAGAAGCAGTGTAGAGGCTTTAATAAGAAGATATTTGCTTTCATAGAGATGGGTATCAAAGATTAGATGTTCAGGTTAACTCTGAAAATCCAAACGTAGGCAGCAAAATACCAGGAACACCAGATGACCTGACAAAGAACGAGAGGAACACAAACACTAAATACACACTAGTGGCAAGAAGGTAGCACCACACAGGTGCAACACCCTGGGCCGGGCAGGTAATGATAGATGCGATGGACACACTGGGGCAGGAAGTAAAGCAAGGAGAGCAACTACAAAATGAAACAGGCAATTATGCAGAGTCACACAGGGAGCAGATCATTACAATCACAGCTGAACAACAGGGACCAAAAAAACACAAACCTTAACACTATTATTCCAACATGAACAACAAAATAACCTTCTGTGCTCACTTAGTACAGGACTTTTCAATCAGCTTGACTTCTAAGAGATTCGTGTCCTAAATTGCAACATGATGAACACATTAGATAACAGGTCAATCTGCAGCCTAAACCTGAAAGTATCTGCAATGCAAAACACACCTCTAATGTATCCTGGGATGAATAAATTCATTTTCTTCATTAAGACCTCAATGTGATTGCTTTTAACAGCCGCGTTAAGACTGAACGTGTTTAAAAGCCATCTGTGATTTGTGTTTTCTTAGCCTTGTTGGAGCAGAGCGCCGGTTAGTGCTGATTATACAATGACAGAGGGTGAGTACAGTGTTTCACACTGGCCAATACAATGATAATAAGATACAGGCGTGTGAAATAAAATGTAATTTTCTTCAGTGTGTCTCACATTACAGGCAGTCGTCATTTGAGCCTGTACTAGAAATTGGAGAGCAGCAGTTACAGATTTGTGAATATCTTCCACTATAAAGCCCAACAACCTATTACCAGCCATAGATGCAAATACTTTGTTATATTGCCAGTCTCAATGGTGAAGTCCCATATAAGTATACTGATTTTCATATATAATGTTATTTTGTGGTGGTATGGACAATGTTAACAATTGCAAATATGAACTTCAAGTGTATGTGTGTGTGTCTGTGTCGGGGGGGTACACAAGCATAAAGTGAATAAAAATAAATAAGCTTTTTAAAAAATATGGTGAAACTATAGTTTTGTTTACGACCTGTCTCATCCTCCTATCAATTCTAGTGATGCAAACTTGTGGACAGATCTCTGGTGGGAATGCTCGACAATGTAAGTGAAAAAACACAGAGGCTGTATTAAAAGTGTAACACCCTCTGTATCTAAAGTATTCCTTATTTGCAATCTGTTCTGTTGTGTCAGAGCATGTAAAATGCTGGTTCAATGAAAGGTGACTATTACAAACAACACAGCAATAAACATTTGCATCTAAGAGCATGTTTACTGCGTTGGACCAAATCCAAATATAAAGAATTACTGCACAAAGAGAGGGGTGTTAATTAATATGCACTTTTAATTCAATATATAAACCCCTGAAGGAAAAATTAAACATGGCTGCAGCCATCTGGGTGTTTATCATAATAAACCTCCCAGTCACATATTTCTTGTGTAACAACAAAACTAAACACAAAAACGGGGTTTTAGGTGACTTCAAGAATAAGAAGTACAGAACGGGAAGATGCGTTTAATGTGCAACCAAATAATCTTGTTAGTTGCAAGTGGTGTGGTCAGTTACCAGCGGCTGCATGTTAGTCCTCAGGGACAGAGTGGAAAGACTGAACTGGAGAAAAATATCCCTGGGGTGCACCAGAAAGGAGCCCAATCACTGCTGTGGTAAAAAAATAAAAACCTGCAGATGAGCACTGAGGGCCACAGAGCTCTGACCGTGGAGCAGAGCTCACTGACGACACACACCACTCCAGGAGATAATTACAGTGGCGGCTGGGTTTCCATTGCTTGTGTCTGTTCATCCCTCCCTGTTGTCCCACTGGAGTCCTTTGGGGTGTGCGTGTGTGTGTGCGTGTGTGCGTGTGTGTGTGTGTGTGTGTGTGTGTGTGTGTGTGGGTGCGTACTGAGGGGCCCGATAAAGCCTACAGGCCAATCCTGGAATCACCTCTTACTGCTTTGCTTAACAAAAATGTAATGTGCTCACGTGTTAGACGCAGTCATCCAAACAATAATGAAATAAAAATTAAAAATAAATAAAGACATGAAATCCATTAAAACACACTCCGCCCAATTAAACTGCTTGGGGTTATATTTATTTTGATCTGACGGAAAAGACCTAACTTGATTTTTTTTTTATATGTTTTACCACAATCTCCATAAATAAAAAGGCACTCAGATGGAGCTAATGTAAGTTGCTGAGTGCACACAGTATAAACTACTGACGTGTGTAGGCGTGAGCCACAAACACCTCTGAGTGGATTATATAAATATTGCATTACTCAATTATTTATGTGTAATTCATTAAAAAAACATTTTACTTGAAAAGGAAAATATTTGTAAGTAGAATCTCAGGCCTTTTGTTTAATATATTGAAGCATGCTTTAGCAGCATAAACACAAACATTACCATTCTGCATGCTTGGGGTCAAAAATGACCTCATGATGAAGTTTTTGAAATCCAATAAAACTAAATAAATGTTGTTGCCTTTTCAGTTCAGGCCTCGGTTTAACACACTGTAAACTTGATTTCATGTGTTTACAGCCATATGGGTAATATGATCTATCACTGTCCCTCACAGTGATATAGACCATATTTCCACAGTGATGAACTGGAGGTATTAAAACTGGGTACACGCTAAAATAATTCTGCAGAACGATATTTAGTTGTGGGGATATCAGCTCTAAACTCATAACAGAGTTACAGAACATACATGTCTGCACACACAAACACACACACATGCATATTTTGGTTTTAGGAGACGTGGTAGTGTATTTGCTGGTACAATGGTAGTAAACATCAGTACTTTCACATCTACTGTGGCTGTTTTTCCTCATCCCACTGACACTCACGGCACTGATGTCGGTATTAAAATGCTGATTGCATTCGTCCCCATAGAACCTCCAACTAGCAGATGACTTAATATACATCCTTTATCATCTTGAGGGAAATCATTTCCATTTTTCTCACTGAGAGTGACAGATGTGAACCATCCCATTGACCATAATTAATCTGTGTTTAAAAGGACCAGGCCACGCCGTGGTGGCGGCATAGCCCAGGGTCTGAGGGCCCGTGTCACTGTGCTGTCTGTCTGGCCCCATGCATCTCAGTGTAATTATCCCATTGCCATGAATAATGGGACAAGGGGGATCCGAGTGATGCTTTGATAGAGATGAGATTAGTTTAATCAAGTTCATTGCTTGGGCTGGGCCACCGAATCTCATCATCCCTCCTCTCAAATCACCGGACCCTCACCCCACCCGCCAAAGCTCCCTTTACGCCTGCCACATTAGCCAGAAAAATTTATGACATCGTTAGTTTTAAGTGCTACCTCTGTTAGGACAATGCATACTTAAAGCAGAACCCCTGGTGACAAAAGGATTCATATTAGTCGGGGCAAAAGCAGGAGTCTTGGAACTGTCGGAGGTACTGATGTAATGTGTTCTGTAGGCACATATACAGCACAGAGAAAACTGTGTACATATCACAATAATCATAATTATATTGCATCATAGTTGTGTTGGGAGCCTATTTATAACAGTAAAAGTGCTCAATAAAACGCTATGTTTGCTTTCACATTAGACATTAGACATATGGCATATCTCATGTTTGTCATCCATTCAGCTGTAACCTTGGTCAAATAAGTGAACAATTTGGCAGCGTATTTAGATTCATTATGAATAAAAAACTGTTGGTTTTTAACAGTTTAGGCACCTCTCGTTAGAAAGTCAAACATGGAATTTATCATTATAATGTGTTACATCCCTGAGGCAGATATCCATGGGAAACAGAAAGAACATTACAGGCCACTCTGTGTATTTGCAGACAACAAATCATGTTTGTCAAAACTGACAAACCCAGCGTGAGACAAAGGCAGTGGACTCCTATAGTGATCTTAGCTTGGAGAAATCCATAAACACATGTTCCCCGCAGCACCCCATCACTCTGTGCAGCCAGACAGACATCAGAGGACAGGGGCTTAAACTGTCCACAGAGGACAACAACTTCGCAAACAAAGCCCCAAGACCGTCTCCTCGGAAGTCCCGACTTTGACTTTCTCCTAGCTCCGTGTCAACACGCCGCTCCGCAGCCCCCGACCACAAAAATTAACACTATTGCAGCACAATTTGGGAGTCATTCATCAAAGAAGACATAGGATTAATTAAGCCTGAGGACTGAATTAGCCTCCCCCTTCACTCATCAAGGTGTACCCTTGGCCTGCGGTTGGAGATGGGGGGTTGGGGGGCTTGATGCTGGAGGTGAGGGCTGTGGGGGCAGGGATTTCATATAACTACCATGTGTTTAGTCCAATGAATGTTCATGCTGGGACCAAAAAAAAATGATAACACCCTTTATCCCCAATTTACATATGATGTACGACAATAGGAAAATCTCCAGAGGGGAATGCAACGTGCTGTTCATTACATATTAGCTTTATGGCAATTGTATTTCTACCTTGCTGAAAGGACTGGTGAAAAGAAGTTGGTATGTAAAAGACTGAAAGAAAAAAAAAGCTTCTGTCCCTGCAGGTACTTTTCCCCAACACAAGCATAAAAATCGATATCTTTCATGTGTATATTCTCTGTTAAGTATCACATCTGATATGTCGCAATCACAGTTTTAAGTGAATGATCTCACACATCACTTTTGTCTTTGTATTGAAATACACTACAGGTATGTTTAATGTGAAGACGGCCTGTAATAAGTAAAGATCCCCCCCCCCCAGGTGCAGATATGACACAGAGATATGTGCTTCACTCCCTGCGTTCATTAGTCCATAGCATCTTGTCCCTCACTGAAGAGGGTCATGCTTTTGATGAATGGACTGTGTACCACGTAGCTCCAGGCTAAGACTCAGCACCTCAAGAGGCAGCGAGGACCCAACTCTGGTTAGAGCGAAGAAAGAGAAGAAAGAGAGGAGGAAATGAGGGAGAGAGAGCGAGAGACATGAATTTGGATTACCCAGGAGTTTCTGTGTCCCCCGAGTCCTGCATCCGACAGACATTAGGAATCTAATGTGCTATTATTCTCCATCACCCCTCTAAGCCTAAAACATCTGTCCTTGGGGTGTCTCCGGTAATAGACGAGGGCTTTCGGACCCTTCGCTAAAACAAGATAGCAGCTACTACAAGGGCCCTCGACGTCCTGCCGACTTAATCTGCAAGTACTTCCACAAAATTGACATTGCCTAGAGAGTAAAGCAATCAGCAGACACAGAGGTACAGAGCATTTATATTTCAGCAGCGCCTGAAGAGACAGTTAAAGCTGACCTTTAGGATGCCTGACAAAGAATTACATTTCCTGTCACAGGTTTTTCTTACTTTAAAAACACTCTTTTTTCAGGGTTTGCCATCGGTGAAAGCTTTCAGGACACGTGGGGTTGTGTTATATGTGTGGTTTAGTTACTTCATGATCATTTATATTTGTTACATATTGATAATAATATCCTTTATAAATTTTTCTTCATTGTAGCTTGGGATTAATATACCATTGCACAGTATTGTGACGGCTGTTACAGGTATTATAGGAAGGGATTTGTGCATTTAAATATATATACAAAGTCATGTGGATATATCCATCCATCCAATAACCGTCTCATCCTGAAGGGTTGTTGGGGTCTGGAGCTGATCCCACCACATCCTCATCAAGTGTTGTGATGAGAAAAACCATGTCAGCTCAGACTAAATAATGCAATTGTCTGATAAAGCTTCATATACCGTGGTTCTAAAAACTGTAAAAAACTGATGAGTGAAACAGTTGTTGTTTCTTATTATGATGAGCATGGGGACTGTAGTTTACTGCCTGAGTCAATTTCACATGCACAATTTCTGGTGCCGTAAATGAAAAAACTGCAGAAATTATTATTTTCCATTAATATTTGTTAAAAACTACATTACCCAGTTGTTTAAGTAAATGATTTAGTCCATTTTAGAATAAACCGTAATAAATATGTGTGACCTGCTTTCGACACTGACTTCCTCAGTGGAAAGGAACGGGCTCGGGGCTGAGGGCCACAAAAACTACTAGATATACAAACACGTTGCTGGTTTCGGCCTTTTGGGGAATTTGTTGACAATAATGTAAATGTAGGATATCCCTAACTTTATCCTTTAACCACAAATCAATCTGAGGCCATAAGGGTTTGGGGGAGATCCAAAGTATTTCCTACAAAATAAAAACAGCAAAACACTCTTTACTCTGCCATGTGATGCAGTGTGTATACTCTATATCATCTTATGACGATTTTCAACAAATTTAAATTTATTGTGTGAAGTTTCATATTAAAACATTCATTTGATGAAGTGGATATTACGACGCACAGATCTAACTCAGCCCAACCTGAGCAATATTGGGAAATTTCTTGCATACTTTAATTATTTTATATCGTCACAGCATCAGCGAGTAATTGTCTTCATATGGCCACAAAAGTAATATTCATGATATTCATTTTTAACATGAAAGATCGGTTAATGGAGGCATAGTATTTGATGTTGTATTTCTACTAATTGAATTAAATCTAGTCAAAGACCAGAAATATTTGTCTTAAAGGCTTTTGCAGCCTCGGGCCCTGATTATAAATGTAAAATGAAAAGAATATATCTTGATTCATTAAATATTGATAAGAGCAAAGAAAAAATACTATGGGTACTCATTAATTTAAGAGAAATAATATCTCATCATTATGGCATAGAAACTACACGGCTGTGAGAAACACCCAATAGATAAAAGTCCCACTAAAGTCCCGATAGAGCCATCACACAGGATAGTGGAAACCATGAAACCTGTTTAAGTTTCATTTCTCAAGAGACGGTGTGGGATGAACAGATGGCCAAAGCTGTGCCTTTCCCTACTGCTTCTGTTGAGCAATTAAAAGTTTCTGGCTGTTTTTCTCCCTTCCCCCCAAAGTACAGATTGCAAACATGACAAGAGGTCAAATATCTGCAAGGGAAAAAGGAGTGGAACAACTGTTCCGCCGAGCAGCTCTGGCCTCAGCTGGCGCGCAGGCGGACGAGTATTCACCTGAACGAGGACTGGTAATCACCCCACACCGAAGTGAATAATTAGTGTAATAATTACCAGGCTTAGAATGAATCTGCTAGCTGCCCTCTCTCGCAATGCCATCAAGAATAACAGGTGTTGAAAGTGCCTCGGAGGGACAGAGATTAAAGATTATTTCGTTATCCTGGGTCTCCTTCAGGCACAACTGTCTTGTGTTTTATCCTGTCATCCGCAGTGGGGGTCATGTGGGGGCTCATTTTCCTCTGGCTTGGCAGTTTTGGGAGCTAGGCGTTTGACAGAGAGTGAATGTTGTTTAATCTGGGAGTGTGAGCCGTCCTTGAGCTTCCTGGACACTCCATGTCCACATAACCTCCAGCTAGATGGAGTTAGGTTGTACTAATGGTTATTATTAGCTGCCGCACACATGGCTTCTCCATGGAATATAAAATGCTGAAATAACATTTTTCGTGTGTATTCACATAATGTAAACAAATTTGTGAGAGAAATGGCAGGGGTCCGATCCCAGTGATAATTATATTATTACACAATCACGGTTTCATGTATCGATATAAATGTATTGAATTTACACCATTTCCAACAACACATTAGCCCATATTTTTAGTGATAATCTAAATTTTCTAATTTACAGACTGGGCACTATCCGATTTCCTTGGCAGCCTGCATGTACTCCCTGTTTTGACTTAAGCAATGAAGCAAGTGAGCCTAGGGGTGTTTGTTCTTGTAAGAATTACTTAAAGACTTGTCAAGATGCCACAACTCGTGCTTCGGTTCCCAGGCTCTTACGGTGTTTGTTATTCAGACTTCCTGTGTGTTTTTGAAATTGCTACAGCAGGTGTAACAGATCTTAGACACAAGCGAATTAAATATTTGTTTCCAAAGCCTAACAAAGTGTATTTTGGGTTTTAATTACAGTGAAGCTGGAACAGTCCCAATAGTATTACAAGGCAATACATGGCCAATATGTTCCAGTGTAACAATGCAGCCGGGAATCAAGGTATCTTGGTGCTCCTTCCACACAAAAGAATCGGTCTATACATATATACAGCTTTTTATGGGATTCCTCAGTGTTTCCATTCAGCAATGACTAGAATATATGAATGTCTATGCAAAATAAAGACAAATGGATGGTTGAAACAGACAGTGGTTGATTATAGTATGTATGACATTCTGCACTTTATCTTTCCCTGTGCCCTGTTGTCTTATAATGTTGTATCATTAGTTTCTCTGACAATGATTTAGCATTCAGCCATCTACCCCATTGACCTGTGCTGTGTTTAAATGTAACCTTCTTGCAGCGCCGGCCATCATTCGTCACCTCTGCGCTGTCAGACGCACACGGCCGGTGACAGTGAGACACAGAGGGGCGGCACAGCAGAAGCAGGGCAATCAGCTGCATCTATTGCATTTACATGGTCTGGGAAGGTTAGCAAGTTGTTCCTGAAAGATTACCACCTCTAATTTCTTTGGGGAGGATGGGACCTTGGTTCTGCTGCCAAGCCGGCTTTTCAGGTCAGGGCCCCCTGAATGTTAACTAAGACCCAGGAGCAGGTCAGCAGGCAGGCCAAGGGACCGGAGGAGAGCCAGCGCACTGCTCTTGCACTGGTGGCCAGCAAGTCGTGCAGAAAGTTGCCATCCATCTTTGGCAAAATGCTAATGATTCATTCTGGGAGAGGTCTGTGGTTAGGAAAGCTATCCAGGTACGTAGTTCTCCACTGGTGCCTTCCTGCTGCTGAGTGCAACATCCACTCTGAAATCTCTGTCAGCAAGGAGACAGGCTCCCTCACCAAAAAATAATAAAAAAAACGGAGTCTTTCTTCAATAAGAAGACAGAACTGTTTGATGTCCTCCCAACTGCTCATCAACCCTCTGGTTGTCTTCTTTAAGCTACGCTGCAAGAACATTTCATGTGGTGCCACAAAGGGCGACTTCTGCTTTCAATTTTTTTCACTTTAACTTTGATCTAAATTATTGAACAGTTCCAACTCCATGTCAAAGTACGATGAGCTCTGCAATATGTTTCTGCAACTCTTGTAACCGCAGATCACGTTTTGTGTTACTACGGTGGAGGCTGCATAAAATACACAAGAGTATGACCAATATAGTGATCTCAAATACTGCACTGTAACACACAAGCAGACAATAACAATAGGTGGTGAAAATACTTATAACTTACGTTGTCAGACTCCTGTAGGGAAACTAAAAATCCATTACAAATTATCTTGACATTTTTTTTTAGAAAGAAATTACCTTAAAACTGGCATTTTTCCACATTATATATTTTTTGGTATATCTGAACATATAAAATAAAATAACATAATCTATATGATATTTTAATAAACACCTATGTTCACAGAATATACAGTACATGTCAAGATGCCCACAATATCCTAAGCACACTGATCAAATGGATGCTCTTACACCTTTAGGAAATGTACATGGTTATTTGTCAGCACTGTCAGATCCCACAACACGCTATTACATTAAATCCACCCCAGAGTATATTTGAGATCATATCCCTGATGTTTGATGAGCAAAATATAATGTTATGTCTCATGAACATATGTCAAAGGTAAAGTAGACAATGCTCTATCCTGTTCTCCAGCAATGTGCCCCCTGTCATTTATCTAATTTGGTTTGCAATGAAATGGCCAATTAAAAATAACTGCATTACTTTGTTAATAAGCAGACGACTGACTCAAGGGAACATTTCATTGGCAGTTAATTATGCAGTCGGGTGTTCTCAGATGTTCTCAGCAGAATGTACAGTGAGAGACTATAAAAGCTGTTATTGTGCTCTGGCTACATTTCATATTTGCATAACTGAGGGAGCACCATGTGTTTTGTAGCTGCCGCCGCGTTGCAGGGCATCGGCGTCATGGTCGGAAAGATGCCGGTGTTATTTGAATCTGTATCTGTAGATGTCATACCTCACTGGATTCTGGTACTAATCCCTAATGCTTGATTTATAAAACATGAGTATAATTATATAAAATAATGTTGTTGATGTGCTGTAGTCCACAAGTACACATTCACAAAACGATGAAGAATTAACGTCTAAGAGCTGCTTTAAATGTCCAAAGGTCCATACACATAAAGAGCAGGTTCATTAGGTAATAATAAGACAATCTAAATCTAGTTTCTATGAACTATTTACTATTTTCTTACCACCTTTATTGAGTTGTGCTGTTAAACCTTCTGTTTTCATGCCTTTCCGAGGTAAATGATGCTTGAACAGCAGGGAGATCACTCACTGTTAACCATATGGTTTTGTGCTAAAGGTCACCAATATTTCCGGGGGTTAATATCAAACGCCCAAACATGGACAAGAGGGACCCGTGCATATTAATAACACTCTTATTCCCCTGTGCAAAGACGAGCAGGTAGATGGAATATGTGTTTTTCTTTCTTAAGACAACTGTGAATGGACAGTATTCACATGGCAAAGACTCTCAGTCTATTCTAATTACCTCACTTATAGATTTATATTAGAGTACGACTGATATGCAGATGCTATTTTTAATCAACTGTATTTGTTTGTGTGTGTGTGTCTGTGTGTGTGTGTCAGTTAATAACCAGCCAAACTCCGTGTCACATTAGATGGAGATAAACTCAACTGACTCATAAACTTTAAATATATAAACTTCACTGGGAGTTACATTATTAAGTGATTTTTCTCCAAGGTATGATTTTTCCCACTTTCCTTTGTCGACATTTCTCTTTACATTGACAGCGAGTGGGATCAGTCTCCCCTCAGCCATAATAAGAAATATTGGCTTTTAACAGTCACATTAAAGCATATGGACGCTCAAGGCCATACTAACATTGTGCAAAAGCCTAAAGGGATTTATACAGCGTGCAGTTTCCCCCACATATCTGCGATATGCACCAAAACAACTATGTGAGAATTAGCAAATTGTTATCATTTCTATGACATAAAACGGTCCATGCCAACATGCACTGAAATAATAAAATATTGAAACATCTATGAAACATAAATGTGAATTTTTGTTACATCTGTCTCTTGCTAATTGAGTTGCTACCAAGAATGTTAGTACTCTGGAGAATAATTTGTCAGTGCAAAACATCGAATGGACCAATTTATTGGTTGCTGCAGGCTGTAGAGTTCCAACAGTCTTTGATCAACCTTTTTAGGTCAGTATCTCTCGAAATACAGAGAGGAGAATTACACAGCAGAGAAAATATTTCATCTTTTTTAAGAGACAAGGAAAAGTATTTTTGTAGTTACAGTGTTTGGCTGTAATGGTGAATACATTCTTGAGGGCTTGAAGCCAGAGAAGGAAAAAGGGAAGCTTTTGTGCACAATATTTATTGTTTTGTGTGGCTGGTAACTTAAACATTTATCATGAAAAGTGACAGAAAGAGTAATTATAAGTTTTCCTTTATCTCATCACTCACAGGATGTGAGCCGCATGCACTGACAGTTACCGCTAGGCTTTTCTGACACGCTTTTCTTAATTAAAAGGGTGCTTCAAATAGTTTGGTGTTGGGCGATGGTTTGATCAATCGCTGAGTTTGAGAGATTCTTGGCACTTTAACAATGGATGTGTTAAAGGTTGTCTGAAAGCTCAGTCACATATAAAAATCACATCTTCCTTAAAAAATATGATAACTATGATAACTCGAATAGTGTGCTGATCACTGAGTGTCCTCAATGAACCTGATATCATGCCTGCAACAATCCCTTTTTATACAAATAGCTCTTTTCTCAGTTATAGGCAATACCCATACCGCAAGAAGTGACTATACCCTACACCACAACACTACATATATTCATACAGTAGTTTCGTTCGAAAACAATCATATAACAATGTTCCACATTTACAGTGTGTGGCCTCAGAGTACAGAGTAGGTTCCTAAAGCTACTAATTACCTCCGCCGTGGAGATTATGTTTTCACCATTGTCAGTTTGTAAGCAAGAATATGCAAAAGTGACCTAACGGATTGCCACAAAACCTGAAGGAAGGACGTCGTATGAGTCAGGGAAGAGCCAATCAAATGTTGGTGTGGATCAGAATCAGGGGGTGGATCCAGGATTTCATATTTCAATCACTTTCTTTAACATTCCCATGCGTTTTTCTGTATTTTCACTGATTGCCTAGGGAATAATTCATGGCTATTGATAAAGAAAATCAAGCACATTTAGGGAACTGATATCTTTGAGTGAGTCAACTCTGGTGCAGCATGTCTTATTTTAAAGGAACTGTAGTGCCATTCTAGTTAATTCATCAACCAATATTGTCAACAGTATATCTGGCATTAATAAACCCTACACTTCTCAAAACTGCACACCTCTGCAGACAGTCAAATAAAGATGCTAGAAAGAAATATGTATTCCTGTTTTTTCTGTTTGATCTCAAGTTAATGAAAGCTCATTAATTTGTGAATTAATTCACCACTGACCACCCAAGAACCTGAGCCTGTTCCTCCCTAGTAACCTTTGCTTTAGTTGTGTATAAAGACTGTTTGTAAAGACTCTGCTTTACCACCCAGCACCTCCCGTTACCATAGAGTCAGTAAACAAACCCTACAGTGACTTTTTTATTACAGTGACAGTCAGTGACAAACACTATGGCATGGTGCGTTTTCTGAAAATGTTCTAACGTGACATATTGTGTTGTAATATGAGTACAGCTGGCCTTTCTCATATTAAGCAGATTTAGTTACTATAATGGCCATGCATCTATCACCATCTCATCCCATTCATTATATCTTGGAATAGTCCCTTAGTCACATGGCTGAAAAATGCAATTATGCTGGAAGTAATAGGAAAATTGAGTGGTACATTTAAAAATGCTGAATAGCTTGAATTAATTTGGTAGTAGACTTAGCTAGTGAAGCCCTTATCCTGCTGGGTCCCTTCAGAAACGCTGCCTCAACACCAGACCATTGCTGTGCACCACCAACCATAATACTATACACTTCATATTTCAACCCCTATCAAACCTTAATCCTAAAGAAACATTGAACAGATATTCTATTTCTCAAACAAACTCTAATTCGTGGGGTAATCAGACCAAAACAATATCAGTATTACCAGTCACAATAAATGAAAACATGTTTGCTCGGAATGTTTCCACACTCAACAATAGTGAGGCCATATAATTAATTTCTACTCAAAACATTTCAACAAGGCCCTCCAGATAAGATATCAGGTTGTACAGCACGCTACATCATTAGCTCACACATGTGCAGCATCTCAGAGGACCTTTAATTTGAGTAGGAAAAGTCTGTTCCTTCACTGCGAGGTTAAAGAGTGGGTGACAAGTGAAGAAAATCACAGCGGAATGCATTAATTAGGTAGACCTAAAAGCATATTTATCAAAGGCTAAGCCATATGGGAATTATCTTATGATCTAATAAAGACAGGACAGGTTAATAGAATAAAGGGCCTTGAACAGAATGTGTGCTTATACATAAAATATCAACCTGATCTCACATGTAAACGAATCATTAGGATGTAACGATTAAATCTTATGGCAAGCGGATCCTTAACAAGTGAAATGACCCTCATGCGTTTCGACATTGACAATTGGCTTCTTATGTTCACTCTGATTAAAATGTCAAAGCCTCTGACTTAATTCATCTCGGCATTTGCACGATTCCACGTGAATTGGCCCAATATTTGTTCAGAGTGAGAAGACTGATTACGTGGACTTGACTAAGCTGATATCAAAAATAAATATTTTATGAACTCCCCTTAATCAGAAAACAGAGCACTGGTCCAGAGAGGAAATAAACAGCCTATGATTCTGTCTGAATCATCTAAACGGTGTCAATCACAAGTGAATACGAGGGGCACCCGTCCCGGTTAGTGATGAATGATGGCCCTTCAGTGGCGATTGAGACAGACGGAGCAGATTGAGAGAGCTTATCTTTATGGTGGAGCCATGGAATTGTTAACAGGATGTGATGGCTTGCATCCGCTGAGCTGAGCTGGGAAATAAAGCTGTTGGGCTCGGGCTGCCGCGCCATCATTCACAGAGGTAATGATCTCTGTCTGGCTCAGAAGTAAGTAATAGTCTGCCCACAGGTTAGTACGGGCATGACACAGTGTCGCTGACAAAGTTGAACTTGGACAGATGAGCACAGGTCAGTCCGCCGCTATATTTTTAATACACTTAACAGGCAATTTAATAAAGATTAAAATAAACTGTAAAACCAAGGGTTCATGAAGTTGAAGAAAGAGGTGATCTGCACTTCATTCCTAGCCATGGACATTTTTACATTATTCCTTATGATCCACGAATAATGTGGAGAGGCTGCTGAGCAAGATGACTGTGAAATTAAAAAGAAATATCTTAAAAAGTCTTATATGTCATTACACTGTGGCATTTAAAAAAAACACGATAAGATAAGATAAGTGTTTACAATGACCACATATTTGTAAATGATGTTCTCCTGGAGATAACAAATGTGTGTGTGTGTGTGTGTGTGTGTGTGTGTGTGTGTGTGTGTGTGTGTGTGTGTGTGTGTGTGTGTGTGTTTGTGTGTGTGTGTGTTGAGAGGAAGCAGTCAAAGATCCAGCTCCACTCAATTATCTTTAGCAGGCTAATTAATCAATTCAGTATGCACATCCAAGTCTCAGAGGCATCTTTGAGATAATTGTTCTCATTGACTTGAATAATTATTTGTTTGCTGATTTAATTATTTTCACATTTGAAAAACAAATGAACGTGTGCTGCTACACACTCCACATTCTGTTTTCTTTTGATGTGTGTAGGTGAAATTCACAAAATGCACATCGGATGTGAGTTTCACACAGAAACTCTGATGTTCTGATAAATCCTGCAACTGCAACCATATTCACAATTTATGTCATTATGTATTTATTTTTTTCCAGAACACATAACCTCAACTTGAAGAAGTTTAAAAAAGCATGAATTGTTTCTGCCTTGTGGCATCAATACAAACTACACTGAACCAAAGGCTAATATTTCACAGTGATGAGGTCAGCCCTGGGTTACAGACACATTGTCTTCACACATTGACTGGCATGTTGAAAACAATCGTCAGAGTCCTCATTTCACACCACGCGCATGAATGAGACCTTATGGTTGCTGTAGCAAATAGCACAAATTATGAGGGCCAATTTAAAGACACTCACTACTATTTATCATGCCGTTTTAAATGTTTTGCTCATTTGTTTCCATTAAATATTTCATCTTCCCTTAAATATTCATTTAACTTCCTCTTTAAATTTTTTACCAGTCTCTTTGCGGTTGCTATCGTCTTGCCTCCCTTTTAGGCTTTGCAATCATGAATAATTATTCATCTACACCCAGAAAAAGATTGCATAAAACATGCACATGAATCCTTTTTGTCTTTTCTCATTAGTGATATACTTCAAGTAGCCTAAATACTTCCCGCTACCCCACTTATGGAAATTGGATGGAGAACCTTGCTAATGATTCTGCTTCACAAATAGGTTATGCCTCCATCTCTGATCTTAACGTTCATCCCTCCTTTCATGATGAAATGAGGGATCTGCGACTGCATCCGCGCTGAGCTCTGGAATTCATGTTTCACTTTCAAAAAGACAAATTGGATCACTTCTGAATCAGAAAATGCCACTTTAGATTTTATTGTTTAACTACAATGGACCTGTAAGTACAACATTAGCCCTTTGATTGCAATAGATGCACTGTGTTGTAAGGATATAACCTGAGAGCAACCATGAGCATGAATGGAACACACGTCTTAGAATGTTGCATTAGTTCCTGCTTGACAATATACCTTTTTCTGGTTCTATTTTTACAAAAGAATTCCGTATCTCCTTTTTAAAGCATTTTTACTGCACCACAAAACATCTGAGAGGGATATTAAAAAAAATAAAATGGAACAAGAAAATATTGAATTTAAAATCATCATTACATGTCCAATCTATTCGTATTATTTTTTAATTTTAGTGTATTAAATCCTGTTCATTTTCTAGAAATATTTAGGATTCTTCTATCTGTGTTCAGTATTGTGAATAACACAGCATGGCTCCACAGATTCATCTCTGCTAAACAGGCAACATTTGTCTTAATTTGTTTGATAATTGCAACATGACTCATTAGCAAACAGCACCATGGTGGAAGGTGGAAGGCAAGCACTCTCAATTTGACTGGATTATCCTTTTGTGATGAGGCCTAATGATCCCACAGAATAAATAGCAAGGTGTTAATTAGAAATCATGCAGAATGATGAGCTGCACACAGAGGAGGTATTTACCAAGCAGCACCATTATATTAGACCTATAGCTGTCTGTTCATTTTTACAATTAGGTCTTAGTATAGTAAAATGCTAATTAGCCTATACCTATCCCCAAAAGAGAAATGATTGTGCAGTTGTTGGAGTTGACTCACTTCAGTGTGGAGGCTCTTAAAAGTAAAAAAAACTAAATGTCTCTTGTCTCAGCAGAAATAGGCTTCTTATTGATAATTACTATAATTTCCACAATATATATCACTATTGAATAAATAGTAATGATATTTATTCCTCAGTTACACCGAAGGCACAGCATTGCTGTCATTGCTTATTTCAGATAAATAAGGTTTCCTAATAAAGATGCTTGAATCATAATTGCAAAAGCAAAAAAAAACCTCATTACAATTCAGACAGTTTGCTTTCCACAAGAAAAGTCTTGTGCTCAAACAAACTATGCCACAGCCCCTGACTGAAGCATTTAAGTAAGCATTTGCCTCCATCTAGTGGCAAAGATTAGTCAATGATGGTAAGACTACTCTCTATTCAAGTGATTAGTGTGACAAACAAATGGAGAGTAACCAATCAATCATATCATATGTCACCAAGAAATTCAAATCTATATTTTTGTCTCTATATATTAGTGCATGTTAACTAACAAAATCTGGGTTCTTTATGATGGCACAGTCTTTTGGACTAAAGTCAACATACAGCACTACTCATAGACCTATCAGTAGTAATAAGTAGTGGGTTCAAGTACCAAATATCATAGTGTATAAACTCTGCTCCAAAGTAAAAGTCATTCAGTTTAAAATTATAAAGTTTAAATGATGTTGCAATTAGCAACCGAATTTACTTTAATTATCAAAAGTATAACTAGTTGTGATGCAGAATAGTCTCCTTGCTGTACTGTTCATTATTGAATTGTTACTGATTAGTTGGATAAGCAGCATGTTAATGTTGTTAAATCTGTGTGTCACTGCTGATTACAGAGGGGTTTTATAAATTGATCATAGGTTTCACAATGTGCAAACTTGAACTTATGTGAAATATAGCATATTCAAATATGCAATAACTGTCTCTGAGATGAAGTCACCAAGAAATCTCAAATAACACATATTAGTAGCCTACCTAAAAACATACGAAAATAAACTAATATTGTAAATGTTAAGATGTTATCTTTCCACTATTGTAAGAGACGTACTACTGTAATATACAATTAGGACAATATACATTTAAAATCATTGTGTGGAATGAAAATGATGTTGATTTCCGCTCTCAGCAGAGGGGAGTGAAGCCTGGTCAGGAGCATGGTAAGGAGTGACACCTCACTGAAAGACTGACAGGGATGCCAGGTTGGCCAGTTTTCCATCGAACGGTCAGAAACCTTACACCTATATACCATCTAATAATTTAAGTAAAATCCTGTGACACACATTTTAATAAACTTGGGGAGCATTACACTTTATAAACTTTTATTTGAATTTTTTTTTCCTATAAACGCTGAATATACTTGGAATATGTGGGATAAAGAAAACCTTGCATCACGAGGCATACCTCTTTAATATTCAGGTGGTGAAAACAAACCATTACATACAATAATAAAGTAAAGAAAACGGTTTTGTATCTGAAGATGAGGGAGTTATACGTTTTCTGATCCAGGTTGTGAGAACAAATTTATATATCCAATATTAGTGTGAAGAAAAATGTTTGTATTGCAAATTTGAGGCAGCTTAAAACTTTATTATTCAGGTCGTGAAAACAAAGTATTATTTACGATGATAATGTTAAGAACAAATGTTTTGTATCGTGAGAGGAGGAAGATCAAAACTGTATTATTCAGGGAGTGATAAAATAACGGATTATTTTACGAATCCGTGAATTTAATAGTACCATTAGATACGTACCTGACGTAGACAAACCTGGCAACCCTGGTAGAAAGGCTGGCTACACGTAGCAGGAGACGCTAGCTACGTAGCTGCATGCGTCAGTTACGTAGCTAGCGTTGTTAGCAAATAACAGTGTTGTGTTGTTACGTGTAGGAGCAGTACTAGACCCGGTTAGTTAAATCCGCGGATACTTCCTGAGTCCTGTACCCGGCTCCGTGGTGTGGCTGTCGTGTCTTCACGGTGCGGACTGTGGCCGGCGTCATGTGGACAACATGAGCTCCTGATTCGCTGCGGCTAAAGTAGCTAACTGTAACGTGCTAGCTGTACAGCGGGGGAGAGCTAGCACGCTAGCCTCAAACTTCTGGAGAAGTTGTGCAAGTGAGGTCGAGCGATCGGACCGATTCAAAGCGACGATCAGGTCGGTGTTTCTAAACGTGCCATCGCCTCCTAACCCGCTCCAGTCCCAGGGCAGTCTCATGGCATCGGACGTGATAGAGAGTGAAGTCGTGCTAAAGGGGATAGGTGAGATGAATCTGAACAATAGCAACCCGGACTGTGTCACACCCAGTACGAGTCGCGATGAGCTGGGACACAACCTGGCCGCCAGCCCCTCGTCTTCTGGGGTGTCCGGAGAAGGCAACGAGGAGGAAGTGGAGGATTTACCACGTAGCACGGTGCCTCCTGTCAAAAATGGCGAGGAGGCACTTCAGGAGAGCCCAACCAAAACAAGAGGTACGCCACAGGAAAGGACGACTCCAGACAATGAGCAGAAACAGCCCGGAGCCAGAAGCTCTACCCCGGTGAGCCTTCCCCAGCCCCGCTCCCCGCCCGGGCCCATCGGAAGGTCTGTATATGTGGACATTTTATTTTTCTTTCATAAGTGTTGTAAGACTTGAACATACTCCAGACTCCAGCACCGGATCTAAATGACACTTTGACTAAGGGTCTGTGAGTGTTTTCCAATGCGCTGCATGTGAAAGTTATTTGACATGTCACTGCCAGCCCTCCTCCAGCCTTACACCAGTGCTAATTGCTGGTATTAGCTATGCTGGGCCCCATTAGGGAAGGAGATATCTAAACCTTCTGGCATTTTCATGTCTTCAGACTGTCCAGAAAAGCAAGTGAAATAGCGAGCTACCCTGAGGTTGGTATTGACTTCTTGAACTTTATGAAGGGAGGAAAGACAAATCTGTTTAGTCATCTACAATTCAGACTCACGAATACCATAACATCAAAAGTGAAAACTGAATAGATTCAACACTTTTCTGATTCAATCTAAAAAACAAAGAGGGAATCAGAGTTTTAGAACTTGTGTGTTTTTGGCTTTTTAATTTCCTGCGTGATTTTTTATAGATGTAAAAGTGTGTAATGGTGTCAATGAACTGAGCAGCATCTCATACAGCATTTAGCTGATGGTGACTACGTTATTAAACCACCAGTAGTGAAATGCACATACAAGTTTTAACATCATGTAGATGCCACTTCAACAACTTTTCTTCTCGTAAACATACTTGAGCTTTGTTTGAAAGATTAAGATGGCAGAATAGATTTTAAACCTCATCCTCAGAAGTATTCAACTTGGAGAGTGCTTCACTTAGGCCATAATGGGTCGCTCTTTATTGGGCAGAAACAGATTTGCGTATCATGGCGGCTTTCATAAGTTGTCGACCATGCCAGGGGAGCCCACGACTGTCTTAGTCTTAGTCCAAAGTGCTTGTACTTTAGTGTTATTAAGAAGTTAAATGCAAATATAAGGTAACGGTTGTGGTAAAGTAGCATTCCCTTCCCTTTTAATCTTGAACATGGGACATAATAAGAAGAGTTGTAACAGCAAACAATTTGATATCAGAAAGACAGATGAGAAAAGAGAAATGACTACTCATTAAACATAAACATATTGGTCAACTCTTCTGATCATCATCTACATACACATTTACCTTATTTTTGCCATTTCTTTAAAGAGGTTAACATTTCATTTGTGTAATATGTGAAATATCTTCTTGTCAGCATAATCACAATCAATGATCGCAAATCACTGATCTGCGTCTTAATTGAGGTCACCATTAAGTACATTATTTTTTTTATTTTGTTAAACTGACTTATTTTTCATTATTCCATCTGTAGTTTCTAATGTGGCTGATTCCACTTCAACTCAGCCAGGTCCCCAACACACTTTGATTTCAACGCTATCTTTTCAGGAAACCACTTTCCTGTGGCACTCATAACTCGCTCATTTGAGTTTGAGATATACTGTGGTGATTAGCTCTATACATAAGCAAACAGCTAAACTGATGACTTATGAAATGTTGAGTACCGAATGCCTTAAATGTTTGAGTGTCTGGAGCACAAATAACAGGCGTGTGTGTGCTTTATGCATCAAAGGGAGCTCTGTACAGCACAGATAAAGATACCTCAATCAGCATTCGTAAGGAGCCTTATGGTTTATACCTAAGCCCTCAACACAAGCTTGTAAGCTTTTCAAGAAGCCATTGATCTGATTATGTGGCTAGCAGCAAGCCTTAACTCTCGGGGAGACAACGGGAAACTGCATTTGTATCACATGTTAGTCTTCAACCCTCGCAGTGCTTTACACTGCAGTTACTACTGCTGTATATAATGCTGTTAATTTACTCATCCGTTCACACTACGATGGCCCAGCCAACAGGTAAATTGGGCCTAACTTCCCCGTTAGTGAAGGGCCGCTCCTGAGCCACAGCCACCCACAAGTCAGGATTAAGAATCATGTCGTGATTGGCACTGCGTCTGCTCAGCACCTGGTTCCACAAGGTGCCATGGTTGGTTTTGGAGTACTGGTTACAGTTAAGAACCACAGGCTGCTTGGTATGTCGACACAAGCAAAGGTCCTTTCGGACTCTATGTAATGTTAAGTAATGGGCAGGGTTGGCCACAGCAAATGAAAAGCACATACTATCCTATATTTTTACAGTAGGCATCTGAAGTACTATTTAGGCAAATGTTTTTTCACAAACTATGTTTACATGTACATGAATTACAAATTCAGGGAGAATTAAGACTTAGCATTTGTTAACATAATCCATCTTATTTAGAACCTAATTTATGACCTGAAGAACCCCACTCTTATTTGCAGAGGTAATTAAGTGCTTTTGTGGCGCTACAGTCAAGTGTGTCCATTACCTTTTTACATCCCATCATGTTCATGTTCATAACCAGTAAGGTCTTAAAGGGTTTTTCGTTGGAGGTATTAAGCCAAGAACAGAAATTGCTTTTGACTCTTAGTGGATCAATAGGACTTCAGTGTTTTCCCCCATAATCCTTTTAGGATTGCACAAGTCACAAGCAAGTGCTGACAGATAACATACCGTATACGGATTTAGTTTGTTACAGATAATCTTTGCTCGCCCTGCTCTTGATCCTAATACATTTGTAGTACAAGAGAGCCCTTCAGTGAGTTTAAAAAGAAATCATTAAACATAAACGTAACATAACTTTTTTTGTGCTTTCTTATCCAGTTTCGAGCGCCAAGAGTCAGTCGCCACAACAGAAGCCCGCTTACGCATGGAAGGAGTGGAACTAAAGGAAGAGTGGCAGGACGAGGACTTTCCACGGTATTGTTTCATTCCGTCATTAATAATAATAGTATGGCTCACGGTTCAGCGCTTTTGTGTTGAATGTTTCTGTTTTAAAAGTTACACGAACCGTAGACCTACTGACAACCTGATCACACCTCCTGTTTTGTTATCAGGCCCCTACCAGAGGAGGAGGAGCTTGAAGATGAACTTTTTGCTGGGACGTCCGAGGAAAGAGACCCAGGTAATGAAAACAGAATAGTATATGGAGCATTTAAAGATATTATTAAAGGACATGGATATTGTCAAGTGTATGTTCAAATGTACATGCTGACAAGAGAACCTTGAGAGGTACTACATTCATTCCTGTACTTTGTTGTTCAGTCTCCCTCAAAATGAACTCCAAAGTTCAGCTGAAACTAATGTTAGACCTCAGGAGTCAGAGTTAGCCAGATCAAAAGAACATGAGTCCAAAATCTGCGTAGGCAGTTATCTTTTGCTTAGCTACAGGGGAGAGAGAGAGTAACACAAGGAGACAATTATGTTGTGAAAACTAGCACTGGACGATGCCACTTGATTTGTGCTAGCTTCACATGTACTCTGGATTTGTCCCCAATACCTGAAATTAAAGACTTCCAAGTGTTCTATTATAATAGGCTTTTTTTAGAAACATAACCTGTATAACAAAGGTGACCCTCAATATCTTGGTATCTACCCCAGATTATGCAATGGACCATGGCAAAAAGCCAAAGAAAAAGCTTTCAGCTCCGAACATCAGCCTGACGTTTGACCGCAGTGAGGGTTCGCTTCTCTCTGATGAGCTGGATGAAAGTACAGAGCTTGACCTTGATGACATTGACACACCCTCAGACAACAGCAATGAGTTTGAATGGGAAGGTAAAGACTTCTTTATATCATGTGGGGACAATGGTAGTATTGACTGTATTAGTACTTTTAGAGTATACTAACCCTGCTTGTTGTAGTTTGTTTAGGTAATACAAAAAAAATGTCAAACAGCAAAGTTTATATTGATGTGATGGGATGGGAACTGCAAAGAAACCTGTAACCTTTGGACCCATAGGTAAAAGTCCAAGGCAATGTTTTATTATTATTCATAGAAAGTACTTCATTTATTGGCATTGATATAAACATAAGTGTATTTTTTTTATATCCCCGTGTTCTGAGCTATTGGCATTTCCGTACTGGATTGTACAGGTTTGGGTAGGCAGCTGTCTGCCTAAAGCGTAGCTAAAATATGCTTTGTTGTTTTTTTGTGTTTCCACACTGCTGCCTTCCTCTTTTTTCCTCTCGGAAGAATTGTTTCCGTTCTCTGCCTGGATTCAGGCTGCAGGCCAGCAACAGGTTTCTCTTATCCTTGTGGTAAGGTCTCTTGGACAGCACCTGTTTCATAAGTCAATCAACCCCTGTTGTCCAGATTATTTTCCGTCTTCAGTCGTTCAAACAAATCAGTGGGTGTTTCACGTGTCGTACCTTTTCATTTGCACTCAGTATTTTTGTGCATGTCACTTTTTCTTTACCCTTCCTGAAATTTTCCTCCATTTGAGAAAATAATCAAGCAATATCGACACATGGGTTAAATTGTTGTCATCAGATTGGTGCCATTTTTACATTTGCTAATCTCTGCTGATTATTGGTCATTGTGTCACATTTGACAAGGTATTGCACATCACAAGAAATGGCACAATAAATGAATATATTATCATCTAATGGAGCTATAACGATTCTTGATCCGAAATCGTGGTCCAGGAGATATGTGAAGACGTCTCCCGGCCCCGTCCCACACTCTGCCCCAGCAGCAGGTGCAGCCTGTTGCATGTGTGCGTATGAGCGCCAATCACAACCCTGCATTATCTGAACCAACACACAGAAGAAACTAGTAGCTTCGGAGCAATCGTCACGTTTACGTTCCAGAGTTGTTGGTTTATGAAGCTGCCATAAAACCCAGAAGAAATTATTTTTGTTGTATCTGTGTTTCGTTGTTTGAACTGGATTGGACTGAACTATGTTGGGCTTGTGAGGGAGACTGAAACAGACTTTGTAAATATACAGGTTGAACTCTGGACGTTGGGACTATGGGAGACGCCCACTCACACACCCTCGTCTATTTTTTTGAGGGTGTGTTTAAGTAGTTTTATGTGAAGTCCAACATGTTCTTTCATGTACTTCTCTTCTCTGCTCCAAACGTTGTTGTATGAACCGAACCGTGGCTCTAAGACCGAGGTCCGAAACGAATCGTGGATTTGGAGAATCGTTACAGCCCTATCATCTAATATAAAAATGTGCTCTATATTATGTTTATCATTTTACCACTGAATTTGCACCATATTATTTTACTGTTAAATTAAATTTTAAAAGTAAAACATGCATTATTTCAAGGCACTTTACATATAAGGCAGAGACCTTAAAATGATACAGAAACTCCCACAATGAGCAAGCACTAAAGCACTGTGGAGGAAAAGACTCCCTGATGAATCGGAAGACACCTCGAGCAAAACCAGCCTAGATGTGGGCGGCCAACTGCCTCGACCGGTTGGGATGACCGGTGGGAGTAACCATCACATTTAAGCTCCGTCAGACTGGTTGTTATAATGAAAATTATAAGTGATATATTTAGGGAATGTGCTGCTCACTGAAGAGCTTCATGAAAGTGTGGTGGTGTGATTTGGTTGTATTTCCTCCTTTTTTCTCCATCATTGCCTGCTGCATGCTTTACATACATGATCATTTGAACATTACACTCTATGACTTCATCATTAAGCTATATATCCCCCAAAAAAGAGCAAAATGTCTCACATATCTGAAGAAGTAGTGCGTCACTAGAAGCATTTGGCTGAGAAAGTTATTTCCATTCATCATTTCTCCCATGAAATTTTAGATATTCCCTCGGGAAAATACTGACCTTGATGGAAGACTAAGCAAGAATTAATTGAACCACAAAGGGTAGCAATGATTCAATCAAAACAGATGTAATTTGATTAAGCTAAGCAACTCTCAGATCCAGTGGCTACGTTATCCAAGCTGTGTGTTTTAAAATGCGTCTTCTCCTTTAGACGATCTCCCGAAACCAAAAACCACCGAGCTGCTTCAGAAAGGTGTGGAGTCGGTTCAGGAGTTATCGGCCTCGGAGGAGAGGGAGGAGGGTCGACGCTGGCGGGTGTTTCGTATCGGAGACCAGGAGCACAGAGTGGACATGAAAGCCATCGAACCGTACAAGAGGGTTATCAGCCATGGAGGTCAGTGGCATATTATATTCATATACATTAGCACCGTCATATATTGTAAGTATATTTGATTTTGTTTGATTATGAACCGTTAAATCTGCTTTTCTTTTAATACTAAGCAAACATTTTTTTTAAAAGATCTGATACTGAAAATGTTATTTTGGTACTGGAACATCAATTTGTAACATTTGATTTTCCCTGCAGGTTACTATGGAGACGGTTTGAATGCCATAATTGTGTTTGCTGTCTGCTTTATGCCTGAGAGCAATCAACCAAATTATAGATACATCATGGACAATTTATTCAAGTGAGTGTTTATCTGAATTCCTTCAGTCTTGTGAGCAAACATTTTAGGGCCGTCACTAATGGGATTTTCTTGTCTCAGGTATGTCATTGGAACACTGGAGCTTTTGGTTGCTGAGAACTATATGATCGTGTATTTGAATGGGGCGACCTCTCGGAAAAAGATGCCAACTGTCGGCTGGCTCAGAAAGTGTTATCAGCAGATTGATAGGAGGTGAGTTAAAAGCCGTTTTCAGTCAATGACCTCCGGAGAGTGTCCGCACAATTAGCTCTTGCCTTTCACATATGATCAATGTAGCATTGTTGTTAATACTACAACGCATTCACAACAATGCAACGTTGATCACATTGACCTCATGTTTCTGTGAATGGGATGTATCAGTACTGCCCTTGGGGAATTTCATAACATCAATTACAACAATTCACTATGACTCATGGATGACCTGATTAGAATTTGTTGGTCAATCCTCTGTCGAGTCCCTTGTCATTGAGCTCACTTGGACATTGTCTGGAGATTCTACTTGGGGCTGGCAGGAGAAATTCAGGAGAAAGTCTGGAGCCTCTCACGCAGACATTTGAGTTTTCACATACAGCCCATCTGGATGATTTAAGGAGATTGCCCTGAGTTCATTGCATGTTTGGAAAGCAGCTCTAGTGGTCACTGGTCAACACTCAATACGAATAGAAACGGCATCAATATGTTAATGCTTTGATTTCATTTTTACCAATTTCTCTTTCTGAAGGTTAAGGAAGAACTTGAAGTCTTTGATAATTGTCCATCCGTCTTGGTTTATCCGGACCGTGCTGGCACTCACAAAACCTTTCATAAGGTAACTGTTTTATATCAGAATGATTCAATCAAGATCTTTGTGAATCTTTGAGGCTATGTTCGTTCTAATATGGTTTTGTTTTTAAGCAAAGTGTTTTTTTCCAGAAGAGCAGTTTTCCTCCATATCAGAAATGATCTCCATCCTTACTTGCCTAACTGACCACGCATATCACATTATTGCAATATAATTTTCATCAATGCCAATATAACATAAGTTAAATAATTATCAATATAATGCGTATTCATTGTGTAAACAAAGTATGGAGGTCTAACACATAATGGATTTACCTCAGATTTATAAAATGCGTATTATTTTGAACGTAGCCTTAGATTGTCACATTTTCTTCTTCTCTTCACAGTACCAAATTTAGTCAGAAAATCCAGTATGTGTACAGCTTGACAGACCTCGCAGGGCTGGTTCCTATGGAGTATGTGTCCATACCAGATTGTATCAAGCAGTAAGTATGTTTTACTCTACCACATCAGCATTTTCTGAGTTTCTCTTCAAAGAGATTTAACGTACATGGCACTTAACATATGATGTATGTGAGTTAAACTTGTTTGGGTGATATGGAAACAAATATATATATATATATATATATACTCTTCAGAACTTTGGAATTTATACGACTGCTCACAGGAATAAGTAAATATAATTAGTAAAGTGAAAAAAAAAGGTAAATAAAAGAACAGGACCTCAAAAGGATAGGCTGCCTTCCATCTTCTGAAAAATGAATTCACCAAACCTGCAATAAACACAGTTTAATGATCCCTCTAAATTCATCTGGCTCATCGTTGCTGTTTTCCTTTTAATTGCTTCGCAAATTCTAGTAGGCATTGTCCCTTATGTGGCCTACACTGCCATAAGGCGAAGACCTCAAATCTTTAAACATTTTCTTTTGTAAAATAATATATTATGAGGTATTTAAGCAAAAAAACGTTGCTGATATGCATAGCTGTTGAGCTCATGCCAAGAAATTACGGATGCTGTATTCTTCCTTGATGTGGCTTAACCCGAGGCAGGTCTTGTTTTCTTGTGGCGTTTGAAAAAGACCCCGGCACAAATATATCAAAAAAGGTTTTTTGCTCTTTTGGATGTTTGGTTGCTGTTGGCTGTTTATTTCTCTTTTCCTTAACTTCATTTCCCTGCCCCCTCTTAAGGTTTGACGAAGAAAAAAACCGGAATAGCCGTAAAAGGTATTTGCACTTTCACCCAGGATCAGTGTCAGTTTTTTTTCCTAGAGCTCGACCGATTTTCTGGTTGGCCAATGTTAGCCTTGTTGTGCTGTCAGCGTTTTTTGTTTGTCAACATGCACCAATGTGAAAACTTGGATTTTACAGGATAAACGATGCAGAATATAATTGCATTTGTATCAATGTTATAAGTTTTCTTTTTGAATTAATTTATTTTCAAGCCCATAATATTTGTATCTGCATCTGTCCCCTACAATCCATGTCGGTCGGGCTCTTTTTTTTTTGCTTTTCACAAAACTAACAACACATTTTTTATCAATTGGCTTTTAGAAAGAAACCAAGACATCTCGTTCTCTTTTTTATTAAATGATACTTTTTGAAAAAAATCCACTGTTTGATTGGTTTCCAAAAATAGGTGGCCTGTTGATTGTTTAACTCAACTTATGCTTTGACAATATCAACTCCCCGAATATGGTTAAATATACCGTTTACGTCTATACAGCTGAGGGTTTTTTTTGTTGGCAGATACTGTTGAACTGTTTTGTTTTGCAATGAAGCGCTCGTTACTGGTCTTGCCTTAAGACGCACGGGCACACTGTCTGCCGGAGCAGCGCTTGGCTGCGCCGCGTTATGCTGTGTGAGGTTTCTGGTATAACGACTGTATTTCCTTTAAGAAAAGAAGGGCTAAGGACTCAACTAAATGCTAGGACAATACAGCGGCCCATCACTACAAAATCATTGCTGCGGCTGCTGCAGGATTGCGGCAGACACACATTACAGTCATGGTAATCCTGTACCGTGCTGTATTACCGTGCTGCCGCATGACCTCACTCCCCCGCTGACCTGCGCTCTCTTTACACATTAACAATGTACACCAGCAATAATCACAGTATTTAATTTGTGTTCGTTCGATTGGCTCTACAGTTTCTCATGTGTTTAAACACAATGGGGGGAAAAAAACCTACATTTTTCGCTCATTGCAGTTCAACTGTCACAAACAACTCGAGAAGTGACGCACACAGCCAGGACATCAGTATTAAAGTGATTGGATTGATCCGGATTCATGAGCCGACATCATCGATAAATAACTAAATACAATACATCAGTTGGTGTGACGAGCAATGGAGACGAGTAGAAACACACACACACACACACACACTCTCACTCTCTCTCCTTCAGACAGGAGAGAAGTTCTTCCCTGCTCACTCAGGCAGTGAAAGTCGAAATGGTTTATTTGTCTTTAAAGTTGAATAAATGTGCTATTTTATAAATATGCTAAGTCAGTATTGACCCAAATAATCTTAGACTGAGTAAAATAATGCAGACTGGGTTTTTAATCATACGATAATAAGATGTCAGTAATTCACTCCCTTGCATGTGTCTTTTTTAATACCAGGTTTAAAATTTGAAGTTTTTGATGTTGGGTAAGTTTGATCATGCTGATTAGGGTGGACTTGAACTACAAGGAGTGGCTTGTCTTATACACTGTGGTTTGGCGTTGCACTGTAACCATATCGTCACATGGTTCACCTCAGTAATTCCTCCTCACTGAACACCAAGCTTGTTTACTCTCACAGCTCTTTGCATGACTTGCTTGCAACCCACTGCCTGCGGATGTTTGGTAATTGTCACAAACCTTTGTCAGCCCTGCTCACTCACGCCGAGATATTCTTCTGGTGACTGATGAGAAACGAATGTTCAGTTCCTGAGGTTATTCATTCACAGATATTTCGAGGGATGTTAGATCCCTAAGAGAAAATAATAACCAGCCAATTTTCGGGGGCTCAAGGGATTGTGGGTTAACATTGACAGAGCCAGAGTGAGTTTCACCCCTGTTCCCTGTTTCTTAGTTTACTGACAAACTTGGAAGATGAATGCACTCAAACCTCACATATTGCCATGGAATGAATTATTCATTAATTCATATTCATAATTAGTTATTGTGTCGCTTTGACACGTAAGCTGCATCTCAATTCAGGGGCTGCATCCTTCAAAGGACGCAGTCTACCCAGCCCGCAAAGGAGGTGGTCAAGGCCAGGTAGGAAGGTCTACCTCAAATTTAATGTTACATCATTACCAGTGCAGAAAAAGCGAAGAGTAATGTACAAACGTGTTTTTCTTTTCCCGATGAGCTCACTTTATAGTCTTCTATATAGTAGTCACTGTATAGTGAAGTAGGCAATAGTGAGCGAGTGGGTGAATTTGGACACAGCCAACGTTTCTGTATGTTTCCTCTCCACGTGTCTCAGTCTCACCGTGGCAGCTCTCTCAGCTACCTTTACTACCAGGGAGAGTAATGCTGTGCTCCATTGCACCTTGGAGATTGGCCCTCGGAATGACGTCACAATCAAATACACAGAGTTGATAGCGTTCCAGTTGCAAAGGAATGTTGTTCATTATAACAATTAGCGTGGCATTTCACAGATACTAACACCGCCAGGAAGGATCCATTCACTGAAACCTTTGTTTCTCAGGCATGGGAGGAAACATTTAAAGGATCCTTTTTAAATGGGATGGTCCCCTGAATTGAGAAACAGCTGGAGACTGTACATAAAGATAACATGACAGCTCCCCAAAAGTAAAGCCAAGTCAGACACTCTTGATCCCCCCCTTCTGGCTGGCTACAGTATAGGTCCTAAACCCTGCCTCCTGGAATGTACCACTTTTTGCAGTGTGTTCTGCAAATAATGAAAACTGCATTTCTCTTACAAGGTTTAAGGAGAAGTGAGATTATCATAATCATAATGGTTTGTATTACCCTCATGTGTTTTCATTTAGAAGCACATGAATAATAAAAATTGTTCAGACTGGAAAATGTCAAGACTTTATTTAACTTTATTTAGATCTAATTTATTGATTTTGTGTTAAATATCTGAGTCAAATAAAAATATATATTTACAGAAATGTTCTCTCACAGAGGAAGAACTCTTTAAGGGTGGAAATGTAATGATTCCTTTCCAGGATGTGATTGTATGAAAAGCGTTTCTGGGAAGTGTAGTAGCCTGTCGTTACTGTGATGATTCATGATCTTAAACCTGTTTGATGTGGTGGCATCCCAGTGACGCAGACACCTGATGGTTTGTTGACTCTGTCTGCAGGATCGACCAGGACATGCATGGCAAAGTGGAGATTGCGGCTGCTGCTGTTCCAGAGTGACGATCCCCCACGTTGACACTTCGAGAGTGATGAAAAATGTTTTTGAACGACAGCCACTCTTAGGTTTTTGTTCTGGGCGACGTGACTGAAGACTTAAATTGGAGCATCAGAAAAGTGCCTTTTTGAAACTGCTGCCTGTTACATTGAAACCTTTTGCTGTATTTCTGTGTCAAGCAGCTTGATCTTCAGCATTTGCCCCACATGCTGTCTGAAATGTTTTAATCCTTTTTACTTCCTGCCGGTGTATCAAGTCCAACTTAGTTTATTGGTGTTCCCTAGTTACTTGTGTATCACACTTTATTTAAGGCACTCTTGTTACAAATGGTTGATGCATGCTCTGCTTTATTACATTTAAATATATATATTTATATTCAAAAGGTGACAAAGGAGAGAAATTAATATATTTTTATGATTGCTCTGATTTTAAACTGCATTTTAGGTCTCTGACCCACTGAGTGGCATTTCATAGAAGTTTTGATGGCACCTTTTTCACTGTTCACTGCTGACGTTCTCTGATAAAAATCCTGCCTGGGGAAAATAAAGTTTTATTTTTTGCCCTTAACTTGAATGTGCTCTCTCACATGTGGGGGGAGGACGTTTGTGAGATAAACAGACTAAAGCAAAGATGTAGGTCTTACCATTACTTTACTCATTGGCTCTGCTCTTCATATGACTAAAATTATCCTGTTATCAATTAACTAAATGACTAAATGTCATTTAGTTAATTGATCAGATCTCGAGATTTGGATTAGTTATAACAGTGCACTCTCATTTAGAAATAAACGCAAAATGGTTGTGGAGTTGAGACCATGATCGACGTTCCTATAATTGGCAGTCACATGATTTCGATGTGTGTGGAACTCTTCCACCATACAACTGGGTTGTTCATTATAACACAGAATTAGTCAATATTTGTTCCTGCATTTGTTAAAGGAGGAGCTTTGTTCTACACTATTTCCCCACAAGTGTTTATCTTGTGTCGATTCTGTTCGGCAATGATTATGGTTTGACTGGGAGTAATGTTTGATCGGTGGGGGTGCCTACTGGAAAAAGCGTTCAGCAATAAAAAGCTAAAAATCTCTTAAGGACAAGCTTTAATACAAATTACTTGCACGTTATTTGATGTCAATACTTTAATTATGAATCAAAAAAGAGCAGGACTCAATTAATTCATGTTTTGCCAATTTGAGCTTAAAGACTTGTTGCTCTAATAACATTTATGATTTATGTATCATCCATTGAACCACATTGTTTTGGATTTTTTATTCAAAATAGATCTGTAGTGGTGACATGATGAAGATAATCATATTGCAGTACCAAAGCAATACAGTGACCAATTCCTGATTGTGCGTGGCAGGATTTAAGTAATACAAAAACTGAAACCCATTTTTTAACAGTTTTCACAATTTACTGAAATCCTACACAAAGGCATCATAGAAATCCCATAAAAACATCAGCCATGCACATTGTCTATAATATTTAATGCTCAGAACATTCTAAAATTGTATAAATTAAGTAAAACAATTATTCTTAATGTTAACATCGCATCACAATGGGTAGTATTTTGGAAATACTACAGGAGCATAATATTTCATACATTTCTTAATGACTATCTTTAATATTATACATTTTTTATACATCAAAGCCTATACAACATAGTAGAATATTAACCTTTTAGCAGTGGGTCAAGGCCTGAAGCTCTGAAACGCAATACTGTCTCCAAACATCTGATGGCAATGTCATCAACTTCAGCATCAAACTTATTTGCAAGAAGGTGTTGTTGACTCAGCAGCCACCAGAGGTCACCAGCTCCATACACACAAACGGCTCGTCTGTAAACACCAGTGCAATGAGGGTACGGATTTCCTTTTTTTACATCACCTGCCAAATAGCTCCACTTCACTACACGAGCGAGGCTTAGCATGTCTGACAAATCAAACTTTCTGTCGGCAGGCGTCGATCCGGGTACAGAGGGCATCCTCTGTAGAGTGGCCCACAAGTGCTCGTCAGGGCTATATGTGTCCTTCGACCACTCCAGGTGTTTTTGAACCTCTGGGTCCTGCATCACGTGTGTCACAAAGGCTCTTGAGACCACAAAGTAGGCATTCCCTGTGAAGATTGGGCTGCTAATCGGCGGGGGACTCTTCATCTCATCTGTCCTGATGACACTGTCTGTCACAATGTGATGATACTGCCAACGGGCTTTCTTGTAGTCGTTGGCAGCCTCAGTCTCCATACTGTTTTTTCCATTTAGGATCTTGAGTATTTTAACCATCTCTCCATTGGTTTTTATAGGGAAGTCGGTCCCACACGTGTTTAGCAGGTACCTCCACTTTACAGGTGACTTCAACAGATCTGTCATGCAGTTCAGATCTGCTTGCACACGGGACCAGGAGGCATAAATCACCTTTTCTAGTTTTGTAGCTATAAACACATTGGGGAAACAGGCAACAATAGCCTCCACAGCCATCTGAAATTCTTCGGAAGACCTTTGGTCCACGTGCACACAGTAGATGTTTTGAGGTGCATAAACTGCTCGAAGAAGTCGCTCAAACATTTCAATTTTCTCATGGATCACAATGGAGTAGGCAATGGGAAAGTCATTCTCCTCTTCACTGAGAGGAACTGTAAAGAAATCTCTCTGTTTAATGTAAGCTGGACAGTCCTTTGTCACATTAAGGTAGAAATCCTCCGAAAGCTTCTTTTGCTTTGTCCCAGCTGCTAGAAGCTCTTTTAATTTACTCATCTTGCCCTCTGTGTCTCCACTGATGATGGCTAAGCAGACGGGCAGGTCCGTATAGAAATGCTCTGGTATTACAAGATCAGCCGATGACCACCTGCCAGAGCCAGCTTCCCAAAAGACAAATGCAAGGAACATACCCATGAAGATGAAACAAAGGATCCTCAACTTAGGGACCCTGTGACACGCCATCCTTACAGAAGCTGTCTCCTTAGATCACAGGTGATGATGTCCTCAGTGCAGGTTATCTGACTGATCAATGTCACTGCCTCGTCAGATAAATGACACCACACACCTTCAGGTTCTATTGGCTGTAGGTGTGTCTAATGAAGACGACGAAAGATTACAGCAGCATAACCAGCTGTCAAGTAGAACTGAACGCATTATGTGTGCTTTATTTCATTTATATTTGTATGTACAACTAAAAGTACAGATTTTAGTTGTTTAAGTTACATCATCTTTCCACTGTTTCACAAATACCTCTTAAATATCAAGTAAAAAATGAAGCCAGGTACACACATACTGTATACACAGATATATGTATTTATTTCTCCTTTCTTCACTCACAAATGCCTCTTCAAAGAATGTGTATTATAAAGACACAGGCACTTTGTAGAATTAACACCAGGAACTCAAGAAGAAACAAAGCACCACATTCTTATCTAAGCATTAACTATTTTCAATTCACCTGTCAATCTTCGTATTTTTGTGCATTCACAATACATTCCTCACTGTAAGTTCTGGTTTGGATGTATTTAAGATTGATTGAGACAAGTGCTCTCATCCACCTCCTGGTCTGCATCAGTGTCCTGCTCATGGATGAAGCTGTAGCGTCGATAGACTGATCCACCCCCGCTGTGCCCAAATAAAATTGCAACCATGTTTTTTTGAATCTCTTCTTGAAAAACACCAGAGATGTTGGCCATCCAGATGAGTTTAGATTTGTTCAAGAAAATGCTCAATGCACAAGCACCAAGTGTTTCAAATCAACCATGATCTTAAATGCAGAATCTATGGAAACTTTGGAACCACTGGTTCTGCCGACAGGAACCTCTCTTTTTGCTCATGTGAGGTTTTTTATTCACTTACATGAGATATTGTTGATAAAGTGAAGTCTTCTTCTGTTTGTCGAGCTCGGTGTACCTACATGAATCTGGTGGTTAGGGTTGGTAGTTTTTTTAATTTATTTTTATAATTTTTTTTATTATTTTTATAATTTTTTGCTTTTAATTGTGTATATTCCTATCACTCTGAAGGGGGTATGTGCCAAGGAGGGTGTCTGTTTGTTTGTTCATTGGTTTGTAGTTAACTGGCAACAATAATAACAATTATTGGATTACTGACTGTAATTTCTTCTTAATGTGAAAATAAATAAACAAAGTAAAAAAAAAAAAGAGAGAGTAGTTATACGCTCCTGTCTAGATCATTCAGTTTGCCAACGAGGTCCAACATTACGGTTTGTTTCAGCTTTTATTATTGCATTATTCCTCGCCCAGCAGCTCACGACACACTCTCTTCCTTGTTTACTCTGCTGCCTCAGCTTGCACGGCTCATCGGTTAGCTCCGGTTCAACTTCCACGTTACTCTACTCCAAGTTTACACTCAACCGGCCTTTCAACTGCTGGAGATCACTTGTCTGAGTCCGGCTTTTGAGTCCAAAGTGAAGAGTTGTCATTACACCAAAGGGGGAAGCAGGTGCTCAAGTCAGAGAAGCCTTTAGAAAGTGCTCCAATAAAAAGACTCTTGAATGGAAGGTGACGCAGTACAGTGGAAGGGTCCTAGAAAATATTGTCTAAGCTCAACAAAAAAAAGTTTGCATTGATCTTTTTTGACAACTTATAAAGAAATTACCTTTAACCAACAAAATTAGATTGAGTTAGGGCAATGATATTTTCCTCTGCAATCAAAGGTACTTTTAACCACTACTTACTTAAGAATTGTTACAATAAAAACATATTTTTAAGTGGTTTAAAATTAGTTGTTCCAACTACACATTATTGAAAAGTAATTTTAAGGATTTTGTTCTTAATTTGAATAATCATGAACACACATTCTTAAGTTAACAACCATTTGAAAAATCTTATTTGCTCCTGTTATACTTTCTAATGGTAGTTTTATTTTTGCTTTTGAATGTTTTTGCTCTTTTTTTGCTTTAAATAAATTCATTCAATCAACAACAAAATTGTTTGCCAATTTACCTGACCTTTTTTACTTTGAACTACAGCCCATGTACTTAACACTTTGAACTAAACATATCGTTACATTGTTTTTGAGATTTGTCACTTTGGTTCTGGTTTTCAGTCCATCAAATTCAAGGAACAGCTTCTGAAACACCTGATCCCTCAACCACGATGGTTGCCATCTTGTGTCGAGATACTGGGGTTGACTGCTGATCACCGATGGTGACAATTTTCAAGGCTTGCCTCAAACTCTTGGATATCCTGTAAAGTAAATTAAAATATACCTTAGTGTGTTCAAGATAATGAGATGGATTATTACTGCAGACTTTTTACACTGTCACTCTTAGTGAATTCAGTTGATCAACAGAGTCATTATTTATTATTTTTTCACCCTCATAAACACACAAGTACCCAATTAGTCAAATTGCCTGAAAAGATTGTAACAACAAACATGAGAAAAAATCTTTTATCAAAAGCACAATAATGGTCAGATAACAATTGCTTATTTGACTTTTATCACCCAATTTAAAGAGCATGTTTTGAGACCAAATTGGTCAACTTATAATATGAACTTAATCAAGGTTAATCCAGGAAATTTTCAAGCAGGGACGCTAGGACAAAAGCCAGATATGTCAAAGCTCAAGACATTTGTATATATGTTACATTTTGATTCAGAGTACAATGGTCAAGTTTGGCCATAGATTCAAGGCTCACAGTGGTCCTTCTCTTGAATTCTTCATCTGTAGACGACACAAACAGGAACATTTAATCTTGCAAGTATCTCTTCTGCATTAATTCATACTGCAACACATCATTTTAAGAGGAACAACTTGTTGAGGAATAATTTGTGTGAACTCTGATATACAGTGTTAAAATAAAAGTGGGTCACTGAAGTGGCACACTATCATTGAATGGTATTACATTCCAAATGAAGTAACTCGCTATAGAGGTTACTTGGATCCAAAGACTGCCAGTCAATAAGATAGGCCATTTAAGTAAGTAAGTAATTTTAAAGCATCGCTTGTTTTATCTTGTATTGTAGTTGCCTGCCTCATCCATTACAGGATGTAATGTTTTCAGTTGTATTTACTTTAACCTGGACAGAAAATCCATCACAGTCAACATTAAGCTTCTTTTACATTTTATTTATTTTTTAGTTTTTTTTGTGAATTTAATTGACATAAAGTTCATAAATGTATCAAAGATGTTAAGTATGCAGGGGAGGGGACTTAAAATCCTGAACTAAATTGGAAAAAAATATAATTGTCAAGCCAGCTTCATGAAGTTACTATAACTTAAATATTATTACAAAACAATTTCTATACCAATATAGGAATGAGAATCTATATCTTTAATAAAGATACTTATCGGAGTAGGTATTATAATTCGTTTGGCCTCTGAAGACCCTTGTCCTCCTCAGAGACTCTGAAACAATCCACACCCAGCTCCACAGAACCTTTAAGAATAGTGGCGTGGTGTTCTTATGAAATTGATTGATCCGTGGCCGGGCCTTTATACAGCTTGATCTCTCAACTCCAACTTAACCAGCTCCACAGCAGGTTAGCCGTTCAGAACAAGTTACCGTGGTGATTTACCCCCATACGAAGTAAACAACCTGTTCATTCTTCTGTACCACATCCGTAGAGATCATACTATGCTCTCTATTCAGCACTATACATGTTGTGATATAAGGCCAGGTAGAACGCGAAGGCAGAACTGAAATGAGACATTCTGTTTATAGATGTTTAAAGGTAGCTGAGCTCAACTCAGATATGTCTGTGTCGGTCGTACTGTCTGTGACTCCTCTCCGAGGCTTTGTCCAAAATACATTGCGCTTGCGGGGGAGAGACGAGAGGAGCTAGGGCAGCAGGAACAGCCCGCCCTGTGGTACAAATACAAATATTAGCAGAGCAGCTCATCACATCAGAAAATGTGGCAAACAAGTTAATTTCTATATTTCAAGATTATTATTCAACATGTTTTATAACCTTATATAATTAATAAGTGTAAAATAAACATTTAAAATCTAATGTTACATCATTACCGGGGCAGAAAAAAAGCGCAGAATAATGTCCAAGAGTCTTTTTCTTTTCCTAATGAGCTCACTTTATAGTCTTCTATGTGTTAGTCACTGTATATTGAGGTTGGCAATAGTGAGCGAGTGGGTTATTTCGGATCCAGCCAGCGTGTCTGTATGTTTCCTTACCACGTGTCTCAGTCTCACCGTGGCAGCTCTCTCAGCTGCCTTTACTACCAGGGAGAGTAATGCTGTGCTCCATTGCAGCTCGGAGATCTGCCCTCAGAATGACGTCACATCCAAATACACAGAGTTGATAGCGTTCCAGAACAGTTCATAAAAACAATCTACGTGGCATTTCACAGACACTAACACAGCCAAGAAGGATCCATTCACTGAAACCTTTGTCTCTCAGGGATTGGATGAAACACTTAAAGAAATCCTTTTTAAATGGGATGTTCCCCTGAATTGAGAAACAGCTGGAGACTGTACATAAAGATAACATGACAGCTCCCCAAAAGTAAAGCCAAGTCAGACACTCTTGATCCCCCCCTTCTCGCTGGCTACAGTATAGGTCCTAAACCCTGCCTCCTGGAATGTATCACTTTTTGCAGTGTGTTCTGCAAATAATGAAAACTGCATTTCTCTTACAAGGTTTCAGGAGAAGTGAGACTATCATATTGATACAAATTATATAATGGTTTGTATTACCCTGATGTGTTTTATTAGGTTGTTCAGGATGGAAAATGTTAAGACTTTATTTAACTTTAAATGTAATGATCCCTTTCCAGGATGTGATTGTATGAATAGCGTTTCTGGGAAGTGTAGTAGCCTGTCGTTACTGTGATGATTCATGATCTTAAACCTGTTTGATGTGGTGGCATCCCAGTGACACAAACACCTGATGGTCTGTTGACTCTGTTGGCAGGATCGACCAGGACATGCACGGCAAAGTGGAGAGTGCGGCTGCTGCTGTTCCATAGTGACGATCTCGCTGTTCATTATAATACACAATTGATCAATATTTGTTCCTGCATTTGTTAAAGGAGGAGCTTTGTTCTACACTATTTTCCCACAAGTGTTTATCTTGTGTCAATTCTGTTCGGCAGTGAATATGGTTTGACTGGGAGTAATGTTTGATCTTGCGGGTTCCTACAGGAAAAAGTGTTCAGCAATGAAAAGCTAAAAATCTCTTAAGGACAAGCTTTAATGCAAATTACTTGCTCGTTATTTGATGTCAATACTTTAATTATGAATCAAAAAAGAGCAGAACTCAATTAATTCATGTTTTGCCAATTTGAGCTTAAAGACTTGTTGCTCTAATAACATTTATGATTTATGTATCATCCATTGAACCACATTGTTTTGGATTTTTTATTCAAAATAGATCTGTAGTGGTAACATAATGAAGATAATCATATAGCAGTACCAAAGCAATACAGTGACCAATTCCTGATTGTGCGTGGCAGGATTTAAGTAATACAAAAACTGAAACCCATTTTTTAACAGTTTTCACAATTCACTGAAATCTTACACAAAGGCATCATAGAAATCCCATAAAAACATCAGCCATGCACATTGTCTATCATATTTAATGCTCAGAACATTCTAAAATTATATAAGTTTAAGTAAAACAATTATTCTTAATGTTGACATCGCATCACAATGGGTAGTATTTTGGAAATTCTACAGAAGCATAATATTTCATACATTTCTTAATGACTATCTTTAATATTATAAATTTTGTATACATCAAAGCCATTACAACATAGTAGAAGATTGACCTTTGAGCAGTGGGTCAAGGCCTGAAGCTCTGAAACGCAATACTGTCTCCAAACATCTGATGACAATGTCATCAACTTCAGCATCAAACTTATTTGCAAGAAGGTGTTGTTGACTCAGCAGCCACCCGAGGTCACCAGCTCCGTACACACAAACGGCTCGTCTGTAAACACCAGTGCAATGAGGGTACGGATTTCCTTTTTTTACATCACCTGCCAAAAGGCCCCACTTCACCACACGGGCGAGGCTTAGCATGTCTGACAAATCAAACTTGCTGTCGGCAGGCGTCGATCCGGGTACAGAGGGCATCCTCTGTAGAGTGGCCCACAAGTGCTCGTCAGGGCTATATGTGTCCTTCGACCACTCCATGAGTTTCTGAACCTCTGTGTCCTGCATCACGTGCGTCACAAAGGCTCTTGAGACCACAAAGTAGGTACTCCCTGTGAACATCGGGCTGCTAATCGGCGGGGGACTATTCATCTCATCTGTCCTGATGACACTGTCTGTCACATTGTGATGATATTGCCAACGGGCTTTCTTGTAGTCAGGAGGCGGCAGAGTCTCAATACTGTTCCTTCCATTTAGGATTTTGAGTATTTTAACCATCTCTCCATTGGTTTTTATAGGGAAGTCGGTCCCACACGTGTTGAGCAGGTACCTCCACTTTACAGGTGACTTCAACAGATCTGTCATGCAGTTCAGATCTGCTTGCACACGGGACCAGGAGGCATAAATCACCTTTTCTAGTTTTGTAGCTATAAACACATTGGGGAAACAGGCAACAATAGCCTCCACAGCCATCTGAAATTCTTCGGAGGACTTTTGGTCCACGTGCACACAGTAGATGTTTTGAGGTGCATAAACTGCTCGAAGAAGTCGCTCAAACATTTCAATTTTCTCATGGATCACAATGGAGTAGGCAATGGGAAAGTCATTCTCCTCTTCACTGAGAGGCACTGTAATGAAATCTCTATTTTTAATGTAAGCTGGACAGTCCTTTGTCACATTAAGGTAGAAATCATCCGAAAGCTTCTCATGCTTTTTCCCAGATGCTAGAAGCTCTTTTAATTTACTCATCTTGCCCTCTGTGTCTCCACTGATGATGGCTAAGCAGATGGGCAGGTCCGTATAGAACTGCTCTGGTATTACAAGATCAGCCGATGACCACCTGCCAGAGCCAGCTTCCCAAAAGACAAATGCAAGGAACATACCCATGAAGATGAAACAAAGGATCCTCAACTTAGGGACCCTGTGACACTCCATCCTCACAGAAGCTGTCTCCTTAGATCACAGGTGATGATGTCCTCAGTGCAGGTTATCTGACTGATCAATGTCACTGCCTCGTCAGATAAATTACACCAAACACCTTCAGGTTCTATTTGCTGTAGGTGTGTCTAATGAAGACGACAAAAGATTACAGCAACATAACCAGCTGTCAAGCAGAACTGAGCGCATTATGTGTGCTTTATTAGGGCCCGAGCACAGACATCAAAGGTGTCTGGTGAGACCCTATTGAAATTGTAAGGATTATTATTATTATTATTATTATTATTATTATTATTATTCAGGCAAATGAATTGGCTTTTTGAGGGCTTTAACATGCTCAACTTCTTACCAAAATTTGCAGAAAGTTAGAAAGTGGTGAAAATTTACGTATTCTGAAGTAATTTTCAATGGGCGTCGCAAAATGACTCAACGGTGCCCCCCGAGACAGCCCGAGACCCCCGGAAGGTGTTCCCATTGACCTATCTTCACAAAAATCGATATACAGGTGTATCATGACCAGACAAACAAAAAAGTCTCTTGGTGCAATTGGAAAAACACAACAGGAAGCCTGCTATTTTGCATTTAGTGGCCATTTTGGCCATATTCCACTTTTTTTCTTTGATACACTTGTACCAGGGTTTTCATCGGATCAACTTCAAATTGAAATGAGTGTCATCAAAACAAGATGGAGATAAAAACTGACTGACGGATTTTTTTTTAATCACACGGTGTGACCGTGGCGTGGCGTCAAAGTTTGATTACACGCCATTAAAACACGATGTTCTGTAACGCGGACATACATGGACCATGAATCCTTTGATTTCAGTCTTCCTAGATCAAAGGAAACTTTATGTCTTGCAAAGGTTACGTCTCTCTCTCTGTCAGAACTGGTTATTTTTGTTTTTTCAGACAAAAAGCATGCAACGCTTCAAAATGGATGTGCTCGGGCCCACCCAGTGCTGCTTTGCAGCCCTAAAAATTTTAAATTTATTATTATTATTATTATTCATTAGTTTGTTTGTATTTCTATCTACAGCCCTCCCTCTGTTTTATGCAAATTCATCGAGATTCATGAGACTTTTGTTTTAGATTTTGAATTATATCTGGTCTCATCTTCGTCATTTGTGTTCTTCAGAAACTCTTTAATCTTAATCTTGGGTGCAGTGGGAAACAGCATCTAGGGTAAAAAAAAAACATGTGAAATAATGAGTCCAGTTTTGCTTGAAATTAGTTTCAAAACTGATTGGCCGTCAGCCAATCACATCAGTTTCACCTGTATTTCAAAGTAAGAGTACACTCTTACCTTGAAATACAGGTGAAACGAGTAGAGCCCAAATAAACCCTGCTTCAAAAGGAAGCAGTGTTATTCTGATTATTTGAGCCTGAATTAGTTGAGCCCTCTCTGGAGAACAGGATTACTGAGTTAGGGCCCGAGCACAGACATCAAAGGTGTCTGGTGAGACCCTATTGAAATTGTAAGGATTATTATTATTATTATTATTATTATTATTATTATTATTATTATTATTATTCAGGCAAATGAATTGGCTTTTTGAGGGCTTTAACATGCTCAACTTCTTACCAAAATTTGCAGAAAGTTAGAAAGTGGTGAAAATTTACGTATTCTGAAGTAATTTTCAATGGGCGTCGCAAAATGACTCAACGGTGCCCCCCGAGACAGCCCGAGACCCCCGGAAGGTGTTCCCATTGACCTATCTTCACAAAAATCGATATACAGGTGTATCATGACCAGACAAACAAAAAAGTCTCTTGGTGCAATTGGAAAAACACAACAGGAAGCCTGCTATTTTGCATTTAGTGGCCATTTTGGCCATATTCCACTTTTTTTCTTTGATACACTTGTACCAGGGTTTTCATCGGATCAACTTCAAATTGAAATGAGTGTCATCAAAACAAGATGGAGATAAAAACTGACTGACGGATTTTTTTTTAATCACACGGTGTGACCGTGGCGTGGCGTCAAAGTTTGATTACACGCCATTAAAACACGATGTTCTGTAACGCGGACATACATGGACCATGAATCCTTTGATTTCAGTCTTCCTAGATCAAAGGAAACTTTATGTCTTGCAAAGGTTACGTCTCTCTCTCTGTCAGAACTGGTTATTTTTGTTTTTTCAGACAAAAAGCATGCAACGCTTCAAAATGGATGTGCTCGGGCCCACCCAGTGCTGCTTTGCAGCCCTAAAAATTTTAAATTTATTATTATTATTATTATTCATTAGTTTGTTTGTATTTCTATCTACAGCCCTCCCTCTGTTTTATGCAAATTCATCGAGATTCATGAGACTTTTGTTTTAGATTTTGAATTATATCTGGTCTCATCTTCGTCATTTGTGTTCTTCAGAAACTCTTTAATCTTAATCTTGGGTGCAGTGGGAAACAGCATCTAGGGTAAAAAAAAAACATGTGAAATAATGAGTCCAGTTTTGCTTGAAATTAGTTTCAAAACTGATTGGCCGTCAGCCAATCACATCAGTTTCACCTGTATTTCAAAGTAAGAGTACACTCTTACCTTGAAATACAGGTGAAACGAGTAGAGCCCAAATAAACCCTGCTTCAAAAGGAAGCAGTGTTATTCTGATTATTTGAGCCTGAATTAGTTGAGCCCTCTCTGGAGAACAGGATTACTGAGCCTCTGTTTGTTTGGTCGCGTTGCAGCTGCAGCGTTTCATTCAGACACAGAATCGTTAGAGACGCTGGTGAAATTGGTTTGACGGCAGAACAACTCGTTATTATTATTATTCAGGCAAATGAATTGGCTTTTTGAGGGCTTTAACATGCTCAACTTCTTACCAAAATTTGCAGAAAGTTAGAAAGTGGTGAAAATTTACGTATTCTGAAGGAATTTTCATTATAGGTTGGGTTTATATGTGTGTTGTGGTTAAAAAGCCTGAGAAGGATTGTGGTTTATTTACAGAAATAAACAAAAAGAACAACATGTTTTCATTTCATTTATATTTGTATGTACAACTAATAGTACAGATTTTAGTTGTTTAAGTTACATCATCTTTCCACTGTTTCACAAATACCTCTTAAATATCAAGTAAAAAATGAAGCCATGTACACACATACTGTATACACAGATATATGTGTTTATATCTCCTTTCTTCACTCACAAATGCCTCTTCAAAGAATGTGTATTATAAAGACACAGGCACTTTGTAGAATTAACACCAGGAACTCAAGAAGAAACAAAGCACCACATTCTTATCTAAGCATTAACTAAACTACTTTCAATTCACCTGTCAATCTTCGTATTTTTGTGCATTCACAATACATTCCTCACTGTAAGTTCTGGTTTGGATGTATTTACGATTGATTGAGACAAGTGCTCTCATCCACATCCTGGTCTGCGTCAGTGTCCTGCTCATGGATGAAGCTGTAGCGTTGATAGACTGATCCACCCCCGCTGTGCCCAAATAAAATTGCAACCATGTTTTTTTGAATCTCTTCTTGAAAAACACCAGAGATGTTGGCCATCCAGATGAGTTTAGATTTGTTCAAGAAAATGCTCAATGCACAAGCACCAAGTGTTTCAAATCAACCATGATCTTAAATGCAGAATCTATGGAAACTTTGGAACCACTGGTTCTGCCGACAAGAACCTCTCTTTTTGCTCATGTGAGTTTTTTTATTCACTTACATGAGATATTGTTGATAAAGTGAAGTCTTCTTCTATTTGTCGAGCTCGGTGTACCTACATGAATCTGGTGGTTAGGGTTGGTAGTTTTTTTTATTTATTTTTATAAAAATTTGTATTATTTTTATAATTTTTTGCTTTTAATTGTGTATATTCCTGTCACTCTGAAGGGGGTATGTGCCAAGGAGGGTGTCTGTTGGTTTGTTCATTGGTTTGTAGTTAACTGGCAACAATAATAACAATTATTGGATTACAGACTGTAATTTCTTCTAAATGTGAAAATAAATAAACAAAGTAAAAAAAAAAAGAGAGCAGTTTTACGCTTCTGTCTAGATCATTCAGTTTGCCAACGAGGTCCAACATTACGGTTTGTTTCAGCTTTTATTATTGCATTATTCCTCGCCCAACAGCTCACGTCACACTCTCTTCCTTGTTTACTCTGCTGCCTCAGCTTGCATGGCTCATCGGTCAGCTCCGGTTCAACTTCCACGTTACTCTACTCCAAGTTTACACTCAACCGGCCTTTCAACTGCTGGAGATCACTTGTCTGAGTCCGGCTTTTGAGTCCAAAGTGAAGAGTTGTCATTACACCAAAGGGGGAAGCAGGTGCTCAAGTCAGAGAAGCCTTTAGAAAGTGCTCCAATAAAAAGACTCTTGAATGGAAGGTGACGCAGTACAGTGGAAGGGTCCTAGAAAATATTGTCTAAGCTCAACAAAAAAAAGTTTGCATTGATCTTTTTTGACAACTTATAAAGAAATTACCTTTAACCAACAAATTAGATTGAGTTAGGGCAATGATATTTTCCTCTGCAATCAAAGGTACTTTTAACCACTACTTACTTAAGAATTGTTACAATAAAAACATATTTTTAAGTGGTTTAAAATTAGTTGTTCCAACTACACATTATTGAAAAGTAATTTTAAGGATTTTGTTCTTAATTTGAATAATCATGAACACACATTCTTAAGTTAACAACCATTTGAAAAAACTTATTTGCTCCTGTTATACTTTCTAATGGTAGTTTTATTTTTGCTTTTGAATGTTTTTGCTCATTTTTTGCTTTAAATAAATTCATTCAATCAACAACAAAATTGTTTGCCAATTTACCTGACCTTTTTTACTTTGAACTACAGCCATGTACTTAACACTTTGAACTAAACATATCGTTACATTGTTTTTGAGATTTGTCACTTTGGTTCTGGTTTTCAGTCCATCAAATTCAAGGAACAGCTTCTGAAACACCTGATCCCTCAACCACGATGGTTGCCATCTTGTGTCGAGATACTGGGGTTGACTGCTGATCACCGATGGTGACAATTTTCAAGGCTTGCCTCAAACTCTTGGATATCCTGTAAAGTAAATTAAAATATACCTTAGTGTGTTCAAGATAATGAGATGGATTATTACTGCAGACTTTTTACACTGTCACTCTTAGTGAATTCAGTTGATCAACGGAGTCATTATTTATTATTTTTTCACCCTCAGAAACACACAAGTACCCAATTAGTCAAATTGCCTGAAAAGATTGTAACAACAAACATGAGAAAAAATCTTTTATCAAAAACACAATAATGGTCAGATAACAATTGCTTATTTGACTTTTATCACCCAATTTAAAGAGCATGTTTTGAGACCAAATTGGTCAACTTATAATATGAACTTAATCAAGGTTAATCCAGGAAATTTTCAAGCAGGGACGCTAGGACAAAAGCCAGATATGTCAAAGCTCAAGACATTTGTATATATGTTACATTTTGATTCAGAGTACAATGGTCAAGTTTGGCCATAGATTCAAGGCTCACAGTGGTCCTTCTCTTGAATTCTTCATCTGTAGACGACACAAACAGGAACATTTAATCTTGCAAGTATCTCTTCTGCATTAATTCATACTGCAACACATCATTTTAAGAGGAACAACTTGTTGAGGAATAATTTGTGTGAACTCTGATATACAGTGTTAAAATAAAAGTGGGTCACTGAAGTGGCACACTATCATTGAATGGTATTACATTCCAAATGAAGTAACTCGCTATAGAGGTTACTTGGATCCAAAGACTGCCAGTCAATAAGATAGGCCATTTAAGTAAGTAAGTAATTTTAAAGCATCGCTTGTTTTATCTTGTATTGTAGTTGCCTGCCTCATCCATTACAGGATGTAATGTTTTCAGTTGTATTTACTTTAACCTGGACAGAAAATCCATCACAGTCAACATTAAGCTTCTTTTACATTTTATTTATTTTTTAGTTTTTTTTGTCTTGTTATTTACCATGTAATACTGCAAAGAAGAAAGGGATCATGTGAATTTAATTGACATAAAGTTCATAAATGTATCAAAGATGTTAAGTATGCAGGGGAGGGGACTTAAAATCCTGAACTAAATTGGAAAAAAATATAATTGTCAAGCCAGCTTCATGAAGTTACTATAACTTAAATATTATTACAAAACAATTTCTATACCAATATAGGAATGAGAATCTATATCTTTAATAAAGATACTTATCGGAGTAGGTATTATAATTCGTTTGGCCTCTGAAGACCCTTGTCCTCCTCAGAGACTCTGAAACAATCCACACCCAGCTCCACAGAACCTTTAAGAATAGTGGCGTGGTGTTCTTATGAAATTGATTGATCCGTGGCCGGGCCTTTATACAGCTTGATCTCTCAACTCCAACTTAACCAGCTCCACAGCAGGTTAGCCGTTCAGAACAAGTTACCGTGGTGATTTACCCCCATACGAAGTAAACAACCTGTTCATTCTTCTGTACCACATCCGTAGAGATAATACTATGCTCTCTATTCAGCACTATACATGTTGTGATATAAGGCCAGGTAGAACGCGAAGGCAGAACTGAAATGAGACATTCTGTTTATAGATGTTTAAAGGTAGCTGAGCTCAACTCAGATATGTCTGTGTCGGTCGTACTGTCTGTGACTCCTCTCCGAGGCTTTGTCCAAAATACATTGCGCTTGCGGGGGAGAGACGAGAGGAGCTAGGGCAGCAGGAACAGCCCGCCCTGTGGTACAAATACAAATATTAGCAGAGCAGCTCATCACATCAGAAAATGTGGCAAACAAGTTAATTTCTATATTTCAAGATTATTATTCAACATGTTTTATAACCTTATATAATTAATAAGTGTAAAATAAACATTTAAAATCTAATGTTACATCATTACCGGGGCAGAAAAAAAGCGCAGAATAATGTCCAAGAGTCTTTTTCTTTTCCTAATGAGCTCACTTTATAGTCTTCTATGTGTTAGTCACTGTATATTGAGGTTGGCAATAGTGAGCGAGTGGGTTATTTCGGATCCAGCCAGCGTGTCTGTATGTTTCCTTACCACGTGTCTCAGTCTCACCGTGGCAGCTCTCTCAGCTGCCTTTACTACCAGGTAGAGTAATGCTGTGCTCCATTGCAGCTCGGAGATCTGCCCTCAGAATGACGTCACATCCAAATACACAGAGTTGATAGCGTTCCAGAACAGTTCATAAAAACAATCTACGTGGCATTTCACAGACACTAACACAGCCAAGAAGGATCCATTCACTGAAACCTTTGTCTCTCAGGGATTGGATGAAACACTTAAAGAAATCCTTTTTAAATGGGATGTTCCCCTGAATTGAGAAACAGCTGGAGACTGTACATAAAGATAACATGACAGCTCCCCAAAAGTAAAGCCAAGTCAGACACTCTTGATCCCCCCCTTCTCGCTGGCTACAGTATAGGTCCTAAACCCTGCCTCCTGGAATGTATCACTTTTTGCAGTGTGTTCTGCAAATAATGAAAACTGCATTTCTCTTACAAGGTTTCAGGAGAAGTGAGACTATCATATTGATACAAATTATATAATGGTTTGTATTACCCTGATGTGTTTTATTAGGTTGTTCAGGATGGAAAATGTTAAGACTTTATTTAACTTTAAATGTAATGATCCCTTTCCAGGATGTGATTGTATGAAAAGCGTTTCTGGGAAGTGTAGTAGCCTGTCGTTACTGTGATGATTCATGATCTTAAACCTGTTTGATGTGGTGGCATCCCAGTGACACAAACACCTGATGGTCTGTTGACTCTGTTGGCAGGATCGACCAGGACATGCACGGCAAAGTGGAGAGTGCGGCTGCTGCTGTTCCATAGTGACGATCTCGCTGTTCATTATAATACACAATTGATCAATATTTGTTCCTGCATTTGTTAAAGGAGGAGCTTTGTTCTACACTATTTTCCCACAAGTGTTTATCTTGTGTCAATTCTGTTCGGCAGTGAATATGGTTTGACTGGGAGTAATGTTTGATCTTGCGGGTTCCTACAGGAAAAAGTATTCAGCAATGAAAAGCTAAAAATCTCTTAAGGACAAGCTTTAATGCAAATTACTTGCTCGTTATTTGATGTCAATACTTTAATTATGAATCAAAAAATAGCAGAACTCAATTAATTCATGTTTTGCCAATTTGAGCTTAAAGATTTGTTGCTCTAATAACATTTATGATTTATGTATCATCCATTGAACCACATTGTTTTGGATTTTTTATTCAAAATAGATCTGTAGTGGTAACATAATGAAGATAATCATATAGCAGTACCAAAGCAATACAGTGACCAATTCCTGATTGTGCGTGGCAGGATTTAAGTAATACAAAAACTGAAACCCATTTTTTAACAGTTTTCACAATTCACTGAAATCTTACACAAAGGCATCATAGAAATCCCATAAAAACATCAGCCATGCACATTGTCTATCATATTTAATGCTCAGAACATTCTAAAATTATATAAGTTTAAGTAAAACAATTATTCTTAATGTTGACATCGCATCACAATGGGTAGTATTTTGGAAATTCTACAGGAGCATAATATTTCATACATTTCTTAATGACTATCTTTAATATTATAAATTTTGTATACATCAAAGCCATTACAACATAGTAGAAGATTGACCTTTGAGCAGTGGGTCAAGGCCTGAAGCTCTGAAACGCAATACTGTCTCCAAACATCTGATGGCAATGTCATCAACTTCAGCATCAAACTTATTTGCAAGAAGGTGTTGTTGACTCAGCAGCCACCCGAGGTCACCAGCTCCGTACACACAAACGGCTCGTCTGTAAACACCAGTGCAATGAGGGTACGGATTTCCTTTTTTTACATCACCTGCCAAAAGGCCCCACTTCACCACACGGGCGAGGCTTAGCATGTCTGACAAATCAAACTTGCTGTCGGCAGGCGTCGATCCGGGTACAGAGGGCATCCTCTGTAGAGTGGCCCACAAGTGCTCGTCAGGGCTATATGTGTCCTTCGACCACTCCATGAGTTTCTGAACCTCTGTGTCCTGCATCACGTGCGTCACAAAGGCTCTTGAGACCACAAAGTAGGTACTCCCTGTGAACATCGGGCTGCTAATCGGCGGGGGACTATTCATCTCATCTGTCCTGATGACACTGTCTGTCACATTGTGATGATATTGCCAACGGGCTTTCTTGTAGTCAGGAGGCGGCAGAGTCTCAATACTGTTCCTTCCATTTAGGATTTTGAGTATTTTAACCATCTCTCCATTGGTTTTTATAGGGAAGTCGGTCCCACACGTGTTGAGCAGGTACCTCCACTTTACAGGTGACTTCAACAGATCTGTCATGCAGTTCAGATCTGCTTGCACACGGGACCAGGAGGCATAAATCACCTTTTCTAGTTTTGTAGCTATAAACACATTGGGGAAACAGGCAACAATAGCCTCCACAGCCATCTGAAATTCTTCGGAGGACTTTTGGTCCACGTGCACACAGTAGCTGTTTTGAGGTGCATAAACTGCTCGAAGAAGTCGCTCAAACATTTCAATTTTCTCATGGATCACAATGGAGTAGGCAATGGGAAAGTCATTCTCCTCTTCACTGAGAGGCACTGTAATGAAATCTCTCTTTTTAATGTAAGCTGGACAGTCCTTTGTCACATTAAGGTAGAAATCATCCGAAAGCTTCTCATGCTTTTTCCCAGATGCTAGAAGCTCTTTTAATTTACTCATCTTGCCCTCTGTGTCTCCACTGATGATGGCTAAGCAGATGGGCAGGTCCGTATAGAACTGCTCTGGTATTACAAGATCAGCCGATGACCACCTGCCAGAGCCAGCTTCCCAAAAGACAAATGCAAGGAACATACCCATGAAGATGAAACAAAGGATCCTCAACTTAGGGACCCTGTGACACTCCATGCTTACAGAAGCTGTCTCCTTAGATCACAGATGATGATGTCCTCAGTGCAGGTTATCTGACTGATCAATGTCACTGCCTCGTCAGATAAATTACACCAAACACCTTCAGGTTCTATTTGCTGTAGGTGTGTCTAATAAAGACGACAAAAGATTACAGCAACATAACCAGCTGTCAAGCAGAACTGAGCGCATTATGTGTGCTTTATTTCATTTATATTTGTATGTACAACTAAAAGTACAGATTTTAGTTGTTTAAGTTACATCATCTTTCCACTGTTTCACAAATACCTCTTAAATATCAAGTAAAAAATGAAGCCATGTACACACATACTGTATACACAGATATATGTGTTTATATCTCCTTTCTTCACTCACAAATGCCTCTTCAAAGAATGTGTATTATAAAGACACAGGCACTTTGTAGAATTAACACCAGGAACTCAAGAAGAAACAAAGCACCACATTCTTATCTAAGCATTAACTAAACTACTTTCAATTCACCTGTCAATCTTCGTATTTTTGTGCATTCACAATACATTCCTCACTGTAAGTTCTGGTTTGGATGTATTTACGATTGATTGAGACAAGTGCTCTCATCCACATCCTGGTCTGCGTCAGTGTCCTGCTCATGGATGAAGCTGTAGCGTTGATAGACTGATCCACCCCCGCTGTGCCCAAATAAAATTGCAACCATGTTTTTTTGAATCTCTTCTTGAAAAACACCAGAGATGTTGGCCATCCAGATGAGTTTAGATTTGTTCAAGAAAATGCTCAATGCACAAGCACCAAGTGTTTCAAATCAACCATGATCTTAAATGCAGAATCTATGGAAACTTTGGAACCACTGGTTCTGCCGACAAGAACCTCTCTTTTTGCTCATGTGAGTTTTTTTATTCACTTACATGAGATATTGTTGATAAAGTGAAGTCTTCTTCTATTTGTCGAGCTCGGTGTACCTACATGAATCTGGTGGTTAGGGTTGGTAGTTTTTTTTATTTATTTTTATAAAAATTTGTATTATTTTTATAATTTTTTGCTTTTAATTGTGTATATTCCTGTCACTCTGAAGGGGGTATGTGCCAAGGAGGGTGTCTGTTGGTTTGTTCATTGGTTTGTAGTTAACTGGCTACAATAATAACAATTATTGGATTACAGACTGTAATTTCTTCTAAATGTGAAAATAAATAAACAAAGTAAAAAAAAAAAGAGAGCAGTTTTACGCTCCTGTCTAGATCATTCAGTTTGCCAACGAGGTCCAACATTACGGTTTGTTTCAGCTTTTATTATTGCATTATTCCTCGCCCAACAGCTCACGTCACACTCTCTTCCTTGTTTACTCTGCTGCCTCAGCTTGCATGGCTCATCGGTCAGCTCCGGTTCAACTTCCACGTTACTCTACTCCAAGTTTACACTCAACCGGCCTTTCAACTGCTGGAGATCACTTGTCTGAGTCCGGCTTTTGAGTCCAAAGTGAAGAGTTGTCATTACACCAAAGGGGGAAGCAGGTGCTCAAGTCAGAGAAGCCTTTAGAAAGTGCTCCAATAAAAAGACTCTTGAATGGAAGGTGACGCAGTACAGTGGAAGGGTCCTAGAAAATATTGTCTAAGCTCAACAAAAAAAAGTTTGCATTGATCTTTTTTGACAACTTATAAAGAAATTACCTTTAACCAACAAATTAGATTGAGTTAGGGCAATGATATTTTCCTCTGCAATCAAAGGTACTTTTAACCACTACTTACTTAAGAATTGTTACAATAAAAACATATTTTTAAGTGGTTTAAAATTAGTTGTTCCAACTACACATTATTGAAAAGTAATTTTAAGGATTTTGTTCTTAATTTGAATAATCATGAACACACATTCTTAAGTTAACAACCATTTGAAAAAACTTATTTGCTCCTGTTATACTTTCTAATGGTAGTTTTATTTTTGCTTTTGAATGTTTTTGCTCATTTTTTGCTTTAAATAAATTCATTCAATCAACAACAAAATTGTTTGCCAATTTACCTGACCTTTTTTACTTTGAACTACAGCCATGTACTTAACACTTTGAACTAAACATATCGTTACATTGTTTTTGAGATTTGTCACTTTGGTTCTGGTTTTCAGTCCATCAAATTCAAGGAACAGCTTCTGAAACACCTGATCCCTCAACCACGATGGTTGCCATCTTGTGTCGAGATACTGGGGTTGACTGCTGATCACCGATGGTGACAATTTTCAAGGCTTGCCTCAAACTCTTGGATATCCTGTAAAGTAAATTAAAATATACCTTAGTGTGTTCAAGATAATGAGATGGATTATTACTGCAGACTTTTTACACTGTCACTCTTAGTGAATTCAGTTGATCAACGGAGTCATTATTTATTATTTTTTCACCCTCAGAAACACACAAGTACCCAATTAGTCAAATTGCCTGAAAAGATTGTAACAACAAACATGAGAAAAAATCTTTTATCAAAAACACAATAATGGTCAGATAACAATTGCTTATTTGACTTTTATCACCCAATTTAAAGAGCATGTTTTGAGACCAAATTGGTCAACTTATAATATGAACTTAATCAAGGTTAATCCAGGAAATTTTCAAGCAGGGACGCTAGGACAAAAGCCAGATATGTCAAAGCTCAAGACATTTGTATATATGTTACATTTTGATTCAGAGTACAATGGTCAAGTTTGGCCATAGATTCAAGGCTCACAGTGGTCCTTCTCTTGAATTCTTCATCTGTAGACGACACAAACAGGAACATTTAATCTTGCAAGTATCTCTTCTGCATTAATTCATACTGCAACACATCATTTTAAGAGGAACAACTTGTTGAGGAATAATTTGTGTGAACTCTGATATACAGTGTTAAAATAAAAGTGGGTCACTGAAGTGGCACACTATCATTGAATGGTATTACATTCCAAATGAAGTAACTCGCTATAGAGGTTACTTGGATCCAAAGACTGCCAGTCAATAAGATAGGCCATTTAAGTAAGTAAGTAATTTTAAAGCATCGCTTGTTTTATCTTGTATTGTAGTTGCCTGCCTCATCCATTACAGGATGTAATGTTTTCAGTTGTATTTACTTTAACCTGGACAGAAAATCCATCACAGTCAACATTAAGCTTCTTTTACATTTTATTTATTTTTTAGTTTTTTTTGTCTTGTTATTTACCATGTAATACTGCAAAGAAGAAAAGGATCATGTGAATTTAATTAACATAAAGTTCATAAATGTATCAAAGATGTTAAGTATGCAGGGGAGGGGACTTAAAATCCTGAACTAAATTGGAAAAAAATATAATTGTCAAGCCAGCTTCATGAAGTTACTATAACTTAAATATTATTACAAAACAATTTCTATACCAATATAGGAATGAGAATCTATATCTTTAATAAAGATACTTATCGGAGTAGGTATTATAATTCGTTTGGCCTCTGAAGACCCTTGTCCTCCTCAGAGACTCTGAAACAATCCACACCCAGCTCCACAGAACCTTTAAGAATAGTGGCGTGGTGTTCTTATGAAATTGATTGATCCGTGGCCGGGCCTTTATACAGCTTGATCTCTCAACTCCAACTTAACCAGCTCCACAGCAGGTTAGCCGTTCAGAACAAGTTACCGTGGTGATTTACCCCCATACGAAGTAAACAACCTGTTCATTCTTCTGTACCACATCCGTAGAGATCATACTATGCTCTCTATTCAGCACTATACATGTTGTGATATAAGGCCAGGTAGAACGCGAAGGCAGAACTGAAATGAGACATTCTGTTTATAGATGTTTAAAGGTAGCTGAGCTCAACTCAGATATGTCTGTGTCGGTCGTACTGTCTGTGACTCCTCTCCGAGGCTTTGTCCAAAATACATTGCGCTTGCGGGGGAGAGACGAGAGGAGCTAGGGCAGCAGGAACAGCCCGCCCTGTGGTACAAATACAAATATTAGCAGAGCAGCTCATCACATCAGAAAATGTGGCAAACAAGTTAATTTCTATATTTCAAGATTATTATTCAACATGTTTTATAACCTTATATAATTAATAAGTGTAAAATAAACATTTAAAATCTAATGTTACATCATTACCGGGGCAGAAAAAAAGCGCAGAATAATGTCCAAGAGTCTTTTTCTTTTCCTAATGAGCTCACTTTATAGTCTTCTATGTGTTAGTCACTGTATATTGAGGTTGGCAATAGTGAGCGAGTGGGTTATTTCGGATCCAGCCAGCGTGTCTGTATGTTTCCTTACCACGTGTCTCAGTCTCACCGTGGCAGCTCTCTCAGCTGCCTTTACTACCAGGGAGAGTAATGCTGTGCTCCATTGCAGCTCGGAGATCTGCCCTCAGAATGACGTCACATCCAAATACACAGAGTTGATAGCGTTCCAGAACAGTTCATAAAAACAATCTACGTGGCATTTCACAGACACTAACACAGCCAAGAAGGATCCATTCACTGAAACCTTTGTCTCTCAGGGATTGGATGAAACACTTAAAGAAATCCTTTTTAAATGGGATGTTCCCCTGAATTGAGAAACAGCTGGAGACTGTACATAAAGATAACATGACAGCTCCCCAAAAGTAAAGCCAAGTCAGACACTCTTGATCCCCCCCTTCTCGCTGGCTACAGTATAGGTCCTAAACCCTGCCTCCTGGAATGTATCACTTTTTGCAGTGTGTTCTGCAAATAATGAAAACTGCATTTCTCTTACAAGGTTTCAGGAGAAGTGAGACTATCATATTGATACAAATTATATAATGGTTTGTATTACCCTGATGTGTTTTATTAGGTTGTTCAGGATGGAAAATGTTAAGACTTTATTTAACTTTAAATGTAATGATCCCTTTCCAGGATGTGATTGTATGAAAAGCGTTTCTGGGAAGTGTAGTAGCCTGTCGTTACTGTGATGATTCATGATCTTAAACCTGTTTGATGTGGTGGCATCCCAGTGACACAAACACCTGATGGTCTGTTGACTCTGTTGGCAGGATCGACCAGGACATGCACGGCAAAGTGGAGAGTGCGGCTGCTGCTGTTCCATAGTGACGATCTCGCTGTTCATTATAATACACAATTGATCAATATTTGTTCCTGCATTTGTTAAAGGAGGAGCTTTGTTCTACACTATTTTCCCACAAGTGTTTATCTTGTGTCAATTCTGTTCGGCAGTGAATATGGTTTGACTGGGAGTAATGTTTGATCTTGCGGGTTCCTACAGGAAAAAGTGTTCAGCAATGAAAAGCTAAAAATCTCTTAAGGACAAGCTTTAATGCAAATTACTTGCTCGTTATTTGATGTCAATACTTTAATTATGAATCAAAAAAGAGCAGAACTCAATTAATTCATGTTTTGCCAATTTGAGCTTAAAGACTTGTTGCTCTAATAACATTTATGATTTATGTATCATCCATTGAACCACATTGTTTTGGATTTTTTATTCAAAATAGATCTGTAGTGGTAACATAATGAAGATAATCATATAGCAGTACCAAAGCAATACAGTGACCAATTCCTGATTGTGCGTGGCAGGATTTAAGTAATACAAAAACTGAAACCCATTTTTTAACAGTTTTCACAATTCACTGAAATCTTACACAAAGGCATCATAGAAATCCCATAAAAACATCAGCCATGCACATTGTCTATCATATTTAATGCTCAGAACATTCTAAAATTATATAAGTTTAAGTAAAACAATTATTCTTAATGTTGACATCGCATCACAATGGGTAGTATTTTGGAAATTCTACAGGAGCATAATATTTCATACATTTCTTAATGACTATCTTTAATATTATAAATTTTGTATACATCAAAGCCATTACAACATAGTAGAAGATTGACCTTTGAGCAGTGGGTCAAGGCCTGAAGCTCTGAAACGCAATACTGTCTCCAAACATCTGATGGCAATGTCATCAACTTCAGCATCAAACTTATTTGCAAGAAGGTGTTGTTGACTCAGCAGCCACCCGAGGTCACCAGCTCCGTACACACAAACGGCTCGTCTGTAAACACCAGTGCAATGAGGGTACGGATTTCCTTTTTTCACATCACCTGCCAAAAAGCCCCACTTCACCACACGAGGTAGGCTTAGCATGTCTGACAAATCAAACTTGTTGTCGGCAGGCATCGATCCGGGTACAGAGGGCATCCTCTGTAGAGTGGCCCACAAGTGCTCGTCAGGGCTATATGTGTCCTTCGACCACTCCATGAGTTTCTGAACCTCTGTGTCCTGCATCACGTGCGACACAAAGGCTCTTGAGACCACAATGTAGGTACTCCCTGTGAACATCGGGCTGCTAATCGGCGGGGGACTATTCATCTCACCTGTCCTGATGACACTGTCTGTCACAATGTGATGATGCTGCCAACGGGCTTTCTTGTAGTCAGGGGGCGGCACAGTCTCAATACTGTTCCTTCCATTTAGGATCTTGAGTATTTTAACCATCTCTCCATTGGTTTTTATAGGGAAGTCGGTCCCACAGGTGTTGAGCAGGTACGTCCACTTTACAGGTGACTTCAACAGATCTGTCATGCAGTTCAGATCTGCTTGCACACGGGACCAGGAGGCATAAATCACCTTTTCTAGTTTTGTAGCTATAAACACATTGGGGAAACAGGCAACAATAGCCTCCACAGCCATGTGAAATTCTTCTGAGGACTTTTGGTCCACATGCACACAGTAAATGTTTTGAGGTGCATAAATTGCTCGAAGAAGTCGCTCAAACATTTCAATTTGCTCATGGATCACAATGGAGTAGGCAATGGGAAAGTCATTCTCCTCTTCACTGAGAGGAACTGTAAAGAAATCTCTCTTTTTAATGTAAGCTGGACAGTCCTTTGTCACATTAAGGTAGAAATCCTCCGAAAGCTTCTTATGCTTTTTCCCAGATGCTAGAAGCTCTTTTAATTCACTTATCTTTCCCTCTGTGTCTCCACTGATGATGGCTAAGCAGACGGGCAGGTCCGTATAGAACTGCTCTGGTATTACAAGATCAGCCGATGACCACCTGCCAGAGCCAGCTTCCCAAAAGACAAATGCAAGGAACGTACCCATGAAGATGAAACAAAGGATCCTCAACTTAGGGACCCTGTGACACGCCATCCCTACAGAAACTGTCTCTTCAAATCACAGGTGATGATGTCCTCAGTGCAGGTTATCTGACTGATCAATGTCACTGCCTCGTCAGATAAATGACACCAAACACCTTCAGGTTCTATTGGCTGTAGGTGTGTCTAATGAAGACGACAAAAGATTATGGCAGCATAACCAGCTGTCAAGCTGAACTGAGCGCATGAGGTGGACATTATTTCATATATATTTTTATGTTCAACAAACTGTAAAAAAATAAGGTTGCTTAAGTTACATCATCTTATTTTTGATAAAACACAATCTGATGATTTGTGATTCATCCGAGATTTGTAAGTTGTCAACGCCGCAGTACAACAATGTGCTTTGTCAGTTCCAAATCCTTAAACATCCTTTAGCAAGTTCTGTGGTAGTAAATTGTTCTCTGTTGTTGATCTGGCAAATGCATTTGTCAGTGTTGAAATTGATAAAGACAGCCAATACTGGTTTGCATTTGAGTTCAACAGTAAAAGTTGAACATTAACACGCCTGTGTCAGGGCTATTGTGAATCACCGACCATTTACAACCAGGCACTAAAAGAAAGCTTAAGCTCAGTAGAGATAACACAAGGAAGTGCACTTTTACAATATGTTGACGATTTGATGATTCGTGCTCCAACTAAAGAACAATGTGAAAATGATACTGTGGCTCTCTTAAAACATTGAGCTGCATAAGGCCACAAAGCTAGCCTGAAAAAATTGCAGTTTGTGAGAGAACAAGTTTAATTTTTAAGGCATGTGATCACAGCAGAGGGCAAATCCCTCTCCCATAATAGAGTAACAGTAATTTAAAATATTCTTAAACTGTTACAAAGAAATAAATGATCTGCTTTTATTGCAGATCACTTATTCCTAACTATGCTGTCCTTGAGGAGCCACTCAGCGCAATCGCACACGGGCCTACAAGCATATCCTAAAGTTATATGGACTGATTACACAGAGAAAGCTTTCATTGACTTGAAACTGACCTTACAAACAACCCCGACTTTAGGACTACCCAACCTTGAACGACCTCTCACACAGGCAGTTAACGAGAAGGGGTGCTACATGACATCAGTGCTACTCCCAGACCATGGGGGCAAAAGGAGACCTATGGCATTTTTATCAGCCAAACTTGATCCTGTTGATACAGGCCTCCTTACTTGTCTTAGAGCTGTAGCAGCTTCGGATAAGACTGTCATGGCATCCAAGGATTTAGTAGGATACTCCCCACTCACCTGATCCCAAATGCAATGCCTTGATGCTATCTAAATCATGCTATTCTGTTGGAAATGCCTAGCATCACTTTGAAAAAAAAATGTAATGTTCTAAACGCAGCTACTCTTCTTCCACCAGAAGGAGATGGTGAACAAGACAACTGTGTAGTAACAATAACCAAAGTTTGTTTCCCCAGACCAGACTTACAGGAAACACCATCGCAGAATCCAGACTTTGAACTGTTTGTGGATAGATAAGCGCCTCGCAGTTCATACACAGGAGCAAATCAAGTTGGTTTCTCTGTGCTAACAACACATGATACATTGATTGCATTACCACTCCCTGCTTCTCTGTCTGCACAAGCAGCAGAGATCAAGCTCTCATTGAAGCATGCAAGTTGACTGAAGAGAAAAGGCTCAATATCTACATGTGATCTACATAGACAGAAGATATGCATGTGGTGAAGTACATCATTTTGCACGATTTGGAAACACAGACAAACCCATTGTATATCATGCTCTAGTCGTGTCTCAGATGCTTGATGCTATCCTCTTCCACTGACAGGTTGCAGCTCACACATTTAATAATGACCCAGTATCACAAGGTTATGCCAGAGTGTAAAATAAACATTTAAAATTTAATGTGACATCATTACCAGTGCAGAAAAGCAGCACAGAGTAATGTCCAAAAGTGTTTTTCTTTTCCTGATTAGCTCACTTTATAGTCTTCTATATGGTAGACACTGTATAGTGAAGTAGGCAATAGTGAGCAAGTGGTTGAATTCGGACACAGCCAACGTGTTTGTATGATTCCTCTCCACGTGTCTCAGTCTCAACGTGGCAGATCTCTCAGCTGCCTTTACTACCAGGGAGAGTAATGCTGTGCTCCATTGCAGCTCGGAGATCGGTCCTCGGAATGACGTCACATCCAAATACACAGAGTTGATAGCGTTCCAGTTGCACAGGAACGTTGTTTTTCGTTATCCAGCTACCCATTGTTAGCAAAAACAGTTCATTACAACAATTTACGTGGCCTTTCACAGATACTAACACAGCCAGGAAGGATCCATTTACTGAAACCTTTGTTTCTCAGGGATTGGATGAAACATTTAAAGGAATCCTTTTTAAATGGGATCGTCCCCTGACTTGAGAAACAGCTGCGGACTGTACATAAAGATAACATGACAGCTCCCCAAAGGAAAGCCAAGTCAGACACTCTTGATCCCCCCCTTCTGGCTGGCTACAGTATAGGTCCTAAACCCTGCCTCCTGGAACGTACCACTTATTGGAGTGGTATCTGCAGATACTGAAAACTGCTTTTCTCTTACAAGGTTTCAGGAGAAGTGAGAATATCATATTGATACAAATTATATAATGGTTTGTATTACCCTCATGTGTTTTATTAGGTTGTTCAGGATGGAAAATGTTAAGACTTTATTTAACTTTATCTCGATCTAATTTATTGATTTTGTGTCAAAGAAATATCTCTGGTGAGTCAAATAAAAGATATATTTACAGAAATGTTTTTCTCACAGTGGAAGAACTCACTTTTTAAGGGTGGAAATGTAATGATCCCTTTCCAGGATGTGATTGTATGAAAAGCGTTTCTGGGAAGTGTAGTAGCTTGTCGTTATTGTGATGATTCATGATCTTAAACCTGTTTGATGTGGTGGAATCCCAGTGACGTAGACAACTGATGGTCTGTTAAATCTGTCGGCAGGATCGACCAGGACATGCACGGCAAAGTGGAGAGTGCGGCTGCTGCTGTTCCAGAGTGACGATCTCGCTGTTCATTATAATACACAATTGATCAATATTTGTTCCTGCATTTGTTAAAGGAGGAGCTTTGTTCTACACTATTTCCCCACAAGTGTTTATCTTGTGTCGATTCTGTTCGGCAATGATTATGGTTTGACTGGGAGTAATGTTTGATCGGTGGGGGTGCCTACTGGAAAAAGCGTTCAGCAATAAAAAGCTAAAAATCTCTTAAGGACAAGCTTTAATACAAATTACTTGCACGTTATTTGATGTCAATACTTTAATTATGAATCAAAAAAGAGCAGGACTCAATTAATTCATGTTTTGCCAATTTGAGCTTAAAGACTTGTTGCTCTTATAACATTTATGATTTATGTATCATCCATTGAACCACATTGTTTTGGATTTTTTATTCAAAATAGATCTGTAGTGGTGACATGATGAAGATAATCATATTGCAGTACCAAAGCAATACAGTGACCAATTCCTGATTGTGCGTGGCAGGATTTAAGTAATACAAAAACTGAAACCCATTTTTTAACAGTTTTCACAATTCACTGAAATCCTACACAAAGGCATCATAGAAATCCCATAAAAACAATTAACCTTTTAGCAGTGGGTCAAGGCCTGAAGCTCTGAAATGCAATACTGTCTCCAAACATCTGATGGCAATGTCATCAACTTCAGCATCAAACTTATTTGCAAGAAGGTGTTGTTGACTCAGCAGCCACTGGAGGTCACCAGCTCCATACACACAAACGGCTCGTCTGTAAACACCAGTGCAATGAGGGTACGGATTTCCTTTTCTTACATCACCTGCCAAATAGCTCCACTTCACTACACGAGCGAGGCTTAGCATGTCTGACAAATCAAACTTTCTGTCGGCAGGCGTCGATCCGGGTACAGAGGGCATCCTCTGTAGAGTGGCCCACAAGTGCTTGTCAGGGCTATATGTGTCCTTCGACCACTCCAGGTGTTTCTGAACCTCTGTGTCCTGCATCACGTGCGACACAAAGGCTCTTGAGACCACAAAGTAGGCATTCCCTGTGGACATTGGGCTTCTAATCGGCGGGGGACTTTTCATCTCATCTGTCCTGATGACACTGTCTTTCACAATGTGATGATACTGCCAACAGTCTTTCTTGTAGTCGTTGGCCGCCTCAGTCTCCATACTGTTTTTTCCATTTAGGATCTTGAGTATTTTAACCATCTCTCCATTGGTTTTTATAGGGAAGTCGGTCCCACAGGTGTTGAGCAGGTACCTCCACTTTACAGGTGACTTCAACAGATCTGTCATGCAGTTCAGATCTGCTTGCACACGGGACCAGGAGGCATAAATCACCTTTTCTAGTTTTGTAGCTATAAACACATTGGGGAAACAGGCAACAATAGCCTCCACAGCCATCTGAAATTCTTCGGAGGACTTTTGGTCCACATGCACACAGTAGATGTTTTGAGGTGCATAAACTGCTCGAAGAAGTCGCTCAAACATTTCAATTTTCTCATGGATCACAATGGAGTAGGCAATGGGAAAGTCATTCTCCTCTTCACTGAGAGGCACTGTAATGAAATCTCTCTGTTTAATGTAAGCTGGACAGTCCTTTGTCACATTAAGGTAGAAATCCTCCGAAAACTTCTTCTGCTTTGTCCCAGCTGCTAGAAGCTCTTTTAATTTACTCATCTTGCCCTCTGTGTCTCCACTGATGATGGCTAAGCAGACGGGCAGGTCCGTATAGAAATGCTCTGGTATTACAAGATCAGCCGATGACCACCTGCCAGAGCCAGCTTCCCAAAAGACAAATGCAAGGAACATACCCATGAAGATGAAACAAAGGATCCTCAACTTAGGGACCCTGTGCCTTGCCATCCCTACAGAAGCTGTCTCCTTATATCACAGGTGATGATGTCCTCAGTGCAGGTTATCTGACTGATAGATATCGTTGCCTCGTCACAACTTCAGGTTCTATTTGCTGTAGGTGTGTCTAATGAAGACGACAAAAGATTACGGCAACATAACCGGCTGTCAAGTAGAACTCAGCGCATTACATGGACTTTATTTCATTTGTTGTGCAATAGGAGTAGACTTGACGTTGGCTAATTATTAATAATCATGAAATATGATTATTAAAATAATAAAAGATTATTTATTAAACATAATTAAAAATGATAAGGCCATAACTTATCGTAGAGGGGCACCACCCTGGTTTCCAGGGACCAACGATATCAAGCTATAATTATCAGTCTCATAATGATAAATGTCAAATTAATAATGTCAATATTTTAATATTAACGATTACTTAATAAACAGTGAAGGCTTCTAAGTTCGAGCACAGGCAATCATAATCCAGCTGTATTCACACACTTATGCACAAATAATCACAGACTACAGATACTTTAATTACAAAAGTATTTATTAAAAAGGGGAAATAAAGTTATGTTATTCAATGATTCATCATTTTAACAAGCTCCAATATTTCAAAGATAAACACAGCAGCAGCACTTATCACAATTCAGAAAATACATGTAAAACCTGCGGTCTACCTATGTATGTCTGTCTCTGTGTGTGTGTGTCTGTGTCAAAGTGTCTCTCTGTGTATGTGTGTCTATGTGTGTGTATGTGAAATAAAGTTAGTGTTATTTAATGATTTATCATTTTAACAAACTCCCATATTTCAAAGATAACAACAGCAGCTTATCACAATTTAGAACACGCATGTAACCTCTGGTCCATCTATGTGTCTCTGTGTGTGTGTATCTGTCTGTGTCTATCAATGTGTGTGTGTGTGTGTGTGTGTGTGTGTGTGTGTGTGTGTGTGTGTGTGTGTGTGTGTGCGAGAGAGAGAGAAAAAGAAGGGGCGTGGCGATGACGCAGTCACGTAGTGACATCACATCTAAGATGGAGGCCGACAATGTTAGGCTTAAAACTACAAAACAAAATAGCGGGTTCGTTATGAATTTAGAGCCAGAATTGAGGGCGGGTCTAGAGATGCATAATCTCCAATGGCCGCCGGACCACGTGTAAGACACAAGGAGGAGGCAGAACAAAGGGGTTCTTTGTTCTAGCTCAGTTTTGGCTTCAAAATGGCGGCCAGATGCGTTCAGGCCTTTTAAATATAGATTTAACTATGTTACATGAACTGTATTCTAAATACAGATCGGAACGGGTGTATAGGTCGGTTTAGAAGGAGAGAGAGAGAGAGAGAAAAGCATGCAAGGAGAGTTCAAAGAAGCTCTTAAAAACACGCCAGAGATAGATTAACAGTGATTTAACCACTCAGCCCCAAGCGGACGTTGTGGGCTGAGTTTCTGATCGGTAAACTCACTGCAGACTAACACAGACGTTAACAGCGTGGCTGGAGGCTTTCCTCGCGGCGCTCAAACACTAACACAAAACCCGGAAATGAACCGGAAGTAGCGGCTCGTCGTAGCCGGCTAAAACAATGAGACTCAGCGGTCTCGCAACAAATACAATCAAATATTAAACAATATGCTACGTATCTACTAACATCTGCCCAGACAGTTTAAGCCTCTCTTACTGTGACCGTGGTTTCGTGGGGTGTGTGCGCGTTCCGCGCGAATCTCCCGGAAGTCCAGTGAACAATGTCTTGGCCTCTCAGGCGAGCTCCCGTGAGCACCGCAGCTGGGCCGGACCGGATCAGTCATGCTCCGTGACGGGATGAAGCTTGGTCTTCTTCTGCAGGGATGTGCGGCTGCGTGGAGCCGGTTGAAGATCGTGTGGAAAAAGAATAAAAAGTCCGTGTCTCACTCGTCCCGAGTGAGATTCCTGTTTTGTCTTTTCAAGTTAAAACAGCAAAAGTCTTTTCAAAATAAAACTTCGACCGAGATAAAAGAAGAAATCAAATCAAATCAAATAAATTGAATTAAACAAACGTCTAATCGCCTCCTTAGTTACTGAGTCGTGTGTTTAGGCCCCTGGAGGGTCTGGATACGACCTGAGCATCTGAGGACAAAGAGAGTGTTAGTCGCCTCCTTTAGCAACTGGAACCTTGGGTCAGACCGGAGGAGGCCTAACTGGAACGTCAGTGCTGGAGTGAAAAAGAGAGTTAAGAGAAAAGTAGTTCCCTCCTTTAGTTTGCTGGAACCTCTGGGCAGACCGGAAAGGGCCTGGTGGGAACGTCAGCATCGGAGGAAAAAGAGAATGATTTCTGGGAGGTCAGCACCTTTTGTAGTACCTGGGAGGTACCAGCCCCCTGGAGGAGGGGTCAGGGGTCAGTGTGGCCCTCCGGCCAATAGAAAGGTCAGAAGTCAAGTCTCAGGGAGCGGTTTACAGTGGGGGACCCAGGAAGTGATCTGTTGCCACATGGAGATAAGAGCTCCCTGCTGGATTTTCATGTGAGGGGTCTCCCTAGGCAAGTCTCAAGTTTTACGACTCTTTGTTCTAAGTCAGATCACTGGGCCTTCCCCAACACATTTATATTTGTGTGTACAACAAAGGTACAGATTTTAGTTGTTTAAGTTACATCATCTTTACACCGTTTCACAAATACCTCTTAAATATCAAGTAAAAAAGGAAGCCATGTACACACATACTGTAGATATATATCTCCTTTCTTCACTCACAAATGCCTCTTCTAAGAATATGCATTATAAAGACACAGGCACTTTGTAGAATTAACACCAGGAACTCAAGAAGAAACATACCACCACATTCTCATCTAAGCATTAACTAAACTTTTTTCAATTCACCTGTCAATCTTCGTATTTTTGTGCATTCACAATACATTCCTCACTGTAAGTTCTGGTTTAAGATTGATTGAGACAAGTGCTCTCATCCACATCCTGGTCTGCATCAGTGTCCTGCTCATGGATGAAGCTGTAGCGTGGATAGACTGATCCACCTCTGCTGTGCACAAATAAAAATGCAACCATGCTTTTTTGAATCTCTTCTTGAAAAACACCAGAGATGTTGGCCATCCAGATGAGTTTAGATTTGTTCAAGAAAATGCTCAATGCACAAGCACCAAGTGTTTCAAATCACCCATGATCTTAAATGCAGAATCTATGGAAACTTTGGAACCACTGGTTCTGCCGACAAGAACCTCTCCTTTTTGCTCATGTGAGGTTTTTTATTCACTTACATGAGATATTGTAGATAAAGTGATGTTCCTTACAAGTCTTCTTCTGTTTGTCTATCTGGGTGTACCTACATTAATCTGGTGGTTAGGGTTGGTAATTTATTTTTATTTTTTTAAAAAATTTGTATTATTTTTATAATTTTTTGCTTTTAATTGTGTATATTTCTATGACTCTGAAGGGAGTATGTGCCAAGTAGGGGGTCTGTTTGTTTGTTCATTGGTTTGTAGTTAACTGGCAACAATAATAACAATTATTGGATTACTGACTGTAATTTCTTCTAAATGTGAAAATAAATAAACAAAGTAAAAAAACAAAGAGGGCAGTTATACGCTCCTGTCTAGATCATTCAGTTTGCCACGAGGTCCAACATTACGGTTTGTTTCAGCTTTTATTATTGCATTATTCCTCGCCCAGCAGCTCACGTCACACTCTCTTCCTTGTTTACTCTGCTGCCTCAGCTTGCACGGCTCATCGGTCAGCTCCGGTTCAACGTTACTCTACTCCAAGTTTACACTAAACCGGCCTTTCAACTGCTGGAGATCACTTGTCTGAGTCCGGCTTTTGAGTCCAAAGTGAAGAGTTGTCATTACACCAAAGGGGGAAGCAGGTGCTCAAGTCAGAGAAGCCTTTAGAAAGTGCTCCAATAAAAAGACTCTTGAATGGAAGGTGACGCAGTACAGTGTAAGGGTCCTAGAAAATGTTGTCTAGGCTCAACAAAAAAAAGTTTGCATCGATCTTATTTGACAACTTATAAAGAAATTACCTTTAACCAATGAATTAGATTGAGTTAAGGCAATGATATTTTCATCTGCAATCAAAGGTACTTTTAACTACTACTTACTTAAGAATTGTTAGAATAAAAACAGGAACATTTAATCTTGCAAGTATCTCTTCTGCATTAATTCATACTACAACACATCATTTAAAGAGGAACAACTCCTAATTTGTGTGAACTCTGATATACAGTGTTAAAATAAAAGTGGGGCACTGAAGTGGCACACTATCATTGAATGGTATTACATTCCAAATGAAGTAACTCGCTATAGAGGTTACTTGGATCCAAAGACTACCAGTCAATAAGATAGGCCATTTAAGTAAGTAAGTCATTTTAAAGCATCGCTTTTTTTATCTTGTATTGTAGTTGGCTGCCTCATCCATTACAGGATGTAATGTTTTCAGTTGTATTTACTTTAACCTGGACCTGGCTTCTTTTACATTTTATTTCTTCTTCTTCTTCTTTTACATGTAAGCCTGTTTATTTATCATTAGACTATCTTCACTGAATGGGCCTGCGTTTGTTTGCATTTGTTTCCAGCAGGGTGACAATACACCTGTAGGGTATCTTGCCTGTAGGGACGACAAAGTGAAGACACAACCCTGCTTGAAGTTGTACACATTAACCAGTTTGTACAATACATATATAAAGACTCAACAGCTTCTAAGTTGTGTTGAGTCAGCACAAAGGGCGACTAAGGATTGGAAATGGCAATATATAGATATATAATATCTTTGCAAAAATTATATTGGCATTATAATGAGTGGAAAACTGGGCCTGATTACCCAGGGTTCCATTTGGCGAGGTCCATTAAAAAACCTGAATTGTGTGCGTGAATATGCAGTAGTCCACGACACAGTGTTTGTTTTTGGTTGTGTTGGCTGAAAGTTGTTTTTGCGTTTGCTTATATAATTGGTTGTGTTGTTTTTTTTTCCATCTCGACTTGTTTTAAATCTGTTTGTTTTGTTAACGTGGACGTGTAAGACTAAGTAGACACGGCCAAACAATGATAGTCTATTTGCCAACAGTTTTTGTTTAAACCAATTACTACCAATATTTTCTTTAAAGAAAGTTAACCACTTGCTGCTTCGAGCTATGTATTTATGTGTAGATGTTGACACGAAGCAGGAAAGGGTAAACGAATGGGAATCAAAAAAGGAATACCTTCAAAAAATTATGTAAAGTCACCTAATAAAAGCACTCAAAAGCCAATTAATTTGCCTCAATAATCATCCTTACATTTTCAAGAGGGCCTCACGTCTGTCAGTGCCTGTCAGTGCTCTGCAATAAAGACTGAACCGAGCTTCTGCAGGAGCAAGAGAGCGAGAGAGAGGTGCGCCGTGTGTAAAGGTGCATGTTGCGCCAACCTCCGCTGCTCAAGTAACGAGCCAGTTTTGAGAATGTAAGAAGTATAAAGTACAGATATTTGTGCTCAAATGTAGCGAGTAAAGTAAAAAGTCGTCAGGAAAATAAATACTCAAGTAAAGTACAGATATGTGAAAAATCTACTTAAGTACAGTAACAAAGTATTTCTACTTCGTTACTTCCCACCACTGAATTTAATCGACATAAAGTTCATAAATTTATCAAAGATGTTAAGTGTGCAGGGGAGGGGACTTAAAATCCTTAACTAAATTGGAGAAAAATACAATTGTCAAGCCAGCTTCATGAAGTTACTACAACTTAAATATTATTACAAAACAATTTCTATTTTTAATTACAGACAATATTGAGTTGATCAATTTGTCACCAATATAAGAAAGAGAATCTATATCTTTAATAAAGATACTCATTGGAGTAGGTATAATAATTTGTTTGGTCTCTGAAGACCCTTGTCCTCCTCAGAGACTCTCAAACAATCCACACCCAGCTCCACAGAACCTTTAAGAATGGTGGCGTGGTGTTCTAATGAAATTGATTGATTCGTGGCCGGGCCTTTATACAGCTTGATCTCTCAACTCCAACTTAACCAGCTCCACAGCAGGTTAGCCGTTCAGCACAAGTTACCATGGTGATTTACCACGATACAAGTAAACAACCTGTTCATTCTTCTGTGCCACATCCAAGGAGATCATACTATGCTCTCTATTCAGCACTATACATGTTGTGATATAAGGCCAGGTAGACCTCTGGGCAGAACTGAAATGAGACATTCTGTTTATAGATGTTTAAAGGTAGCTGAGCTCAACTCAGATATGTCTGTGTCGGTCGTACTGTCTGTGACTCCTCTCCGAGGCTGTGTCCAAAATGCATTGCGCTTGCGGTGGAGAGACGAGAGGAGCTAGGGCAGCAGGAACAGCCCGCCCTGTGGTACAAATACAAATATTAGCAGAGCAGCTCATCACATCAGAAAATGTGGTAAACAAGATAATTTCTATATTTAAAGATTATCATTCAACATGTTTTATAACCTTATATAATTAATAAGTGTAAAATAAACATTTAAATCTAATGTTACATCATTACCGGGGCAGAAAAAAAGCGCAGAGTAATGTCCAAGAGTCTTTCTCTTTTCCTAATGAGCTCACTTTATAGTCTTCTATGTGTTAGTCACTGTATAGTGAGACTGGCAATAGTGAGCGAGTGGGTTATTTCGGATCCAGCCAACGTGTCTGTATGTTTCCTCTCCACGTGTCTCAGTCTCAACGTGGCAGCTCTCTCAGCTGCCTTTACTACCAGGGAGAGTAATGCTGTGCTCCATTGCAGCTCGGAGATCGGCCCTCAGAATGACGTCACATCCAAATACACAGAGTTGATAGCGTTCCAGAACAGTTCATAAAAACAATCTACGCGGCATTTCACAGATACTAACACAGCCAGGAAGGATCCATTCACTGAAACCTTTGTCTCTCAGGGATTGGATGAAACACTTAAAGAAATCCTTTTTAAATGGGATGTTCCCCTGAATTGAGAAACAGCTGGAGACTGTACATAAAGATAACATGACAGCTCCCAAAAGTAAAACCAAGTCAGACACTCTTGATCCCCCCCTTCTCGCTGGCTACAGTATAGGCCCTAAACCCTGCCTCCTGGAATGTACCACTTTTTGCAGTGTGTTCTGCAAATAATGAAAACTGCATTTCTCTTACAAGGTTTCAGGAGAAGTGAGAATATCATATTGATACAAATTATATAATGGTTTGTATTACCCTGATGTGTTTTATTAGGTTGTTCAGGATGGAAAATGTTAAGACTTTATTTAACTTTATCTCGATCTAATTTATTGATTTTGTGTTAAAGAAATATCTCTGGTGAGTCAAATAAAAGATATATTTACAGAAATGTTCTCTCACAGAGGAAGAACTCCCTTTTTTTTTCCACTTTATTTATTGGTTTTCACAATTGAAGATGAAATCTCATACAAACAGACGTATATGAAAACATTACCTGTAGAAATCTTAAAAAATGTGATTTTGGTAAATCAAATTTAGCTCTGAGCTGGTCAAATGAAGCAAAAATACCTGCTATGTACAGATCTTTAAATGAGACAATACCTTTCTCACGCCAGACTATGAAAGAGTCATGCTCAAGTGAGGGGGGAAACTGATGATTTGCCACAATTGAGGCACAAAGCGAGCTAGTCTGCCAACCGAAGTGTTTTCGCACCTGAGCCCATATACGCAGAGAGTGATAGACAAGGGGGGCAATAGAGACACGGCGTGGTGTGATAGGCATTGCTGAATACAACAAGGCTGGGAGGGATAATGGGAGGCTCGCATCAGCCTCCATTTGGACCCAGGCAGGGGCTTCGTTGTTAGCATAGGTTTGAAGCCAGTAGGCCAAGGCTCTCAGGTTACTTGCCCAATAGTATAGTTGGAAATGAGGTAAAGCCATCCCACCCACCGATTTGGGTCTTTGTAAAAATTCCTTACGGATACGAGGTGGTTTCTTATTCCAAATGAAATAAGAGATGATCTTATTGAGACGTGAAAAAAAAGATTTGTTGATAAAGATTGGTATAGTTTGGAACAGGTATAAGAATTTGGGTAATATGTTCATTTTTATTAGGTTAATTCTGCCAGCTAATGAGATAGGAAGAGAAGACCATTTGTCGAGGGTCATCTTGGTGCGTTCTAAAAGAGGAGTAAAATTAAGTTTAAAGAGATCTGAGATTTTCCGAGTTGCAACTATACCCAAGTATGTGAATTTATCAGAAGTCACCTTAAAAGGATAGGAAATAAAACAAAGTGATTGTGCAGCAGAGTTGACAGGAAAAAGCTCACTTTTTGAAGCATTAATCTTATACCCAGAAAGCTCGGTAAAACGATCCAGTGTAGTCATAATGTGCAATAAAGTATTCTGGGGATCGCTAATATATAAAAATAAATCATCAGCATATAATGATAGCTTATGTTCTTTTCCATTCCTTAATATGCCGCGAATTTCAGGTGAGGAGCGCAGTGATGTTGCGAGAGGTTCGATTGTTATCGCGAATAAGAGGGGGGACAATGGGCATCCTTGTCTCTTGCCACGTTGCAACGGAAAATATTGGGAGTTCATATTATTTGTGCGTACTGACGACATTGGGGATTTATATAACAATTTTAACCATAATATGAATTTTGGATCATATTTAAATCTCTCTAGACACTGAAAAAGGTAGCCCCATTCGACCCTATCGAACGCTTTTTCAGCATCCAGAGAGATAATTACTTCGGGTAATGGCTGATTGGGATCTGCGTTCTGCATGATATTTAAAAGGCGACGAATATTAAAAAAAGAGAGGCGGTTTTTTATAAAACCAGTTTGATCTGGAGAGATAATCGAAGATAGGGTAGCTTCTAGGCGGTGAGCCAGGACCTTGGCTAAAAATTTGCAGTCCACGTTCAGGAGTGATATTGGACTATTAGACCCACAGCTAAGGGGATCCTTACCCTTTTCAATATAACTGAGATAGAAGCCTGAGAGAGTGTGGGTGGAAGTTGGCCCTCGACAAAGGATTCCTCAAAAAGAGTGAGTAAAATTGGCAGCAGTTTATCTCCAAATTTTTTAAAGAATTCGACCGTGAAACCATCAGGTCCTGGAGCTTTAGCATTCTGCATACTGTATAGAGCTGATCTAGTTTCCTCCAAAGACAGAGGTTCTTCCAATTGCTCCATAAATGATTCATTTATTTGAGGCAGATCCATGCTCTGAAAAAACGACTCTAGCCTAGAAGGGTTGTGGATCACCTCAGATGTGTAAAGGGAGGAATAAAATTCTTTAAACTCATTATTTATCTCCTGCTCGTCATTAGAGATCTGACCGAATATTTGTGATCAGGGTAGAGGCTGTGGACTGCCTAATCTGTTGAGCAAGAGTCTTGCCTGCCTTATCTGAGTGTTCATACACATTAGAGCGAGATTGGAGCAGTAGTTGCTCTATATAATGGGTGGTCATCAAGTCGAAGTCTGTCTGCAGAGCTGACCTCTCCTTAAAAAGTTCAGGGGTGGGAGTAGTTGAATATTTACAGTCCAGCTGATGAATTTGGTCTGTAAGATCTTTAAGGCGCTGTTTTCTATTCCTGCCCTCCCAGGTGGTGTATGAAATAATCTCTCCTCTCAAAAAAGCTTTAAGCGATTCCCAAAGAGTGGACTTGCTAACATCTGGTGTATCATTCATGGATAAGAAAAAATCTATTTGTGTGTTTATATGGTTAATAAACTCTTCATTAGTGAGTGAAGTATTGCTGAAGCGCCATGGGCGCCGAGTTACTTTTTTAGGGAAGGATATTTGCAAAACTACAGGCCCATGATCAGAAACCACGATACTTTCATATCTGCAATCTCTGACTGAGGTCAGCAACTGGCTATCAATTAAAAAATAATCAATGCGCGAGTAAGAGTGATGCACCAGGGAGAAAAATGAATAACATCTTAGATCAGGGTACAGGAAACGCCAGGGGTCAATCATATTGTATACTTGAAGGAAGGAAGTAATAATCTTCGCTGTTCTTGTTATATTGTAGGGAGCTAGATGAGCGGTCTAAGACTGGATGTAATATACAATTAAAGTCACCCCCTAGAATAAGTCTGTGTGTGTTTAAGTTGGGTAATAAGGATAAAATAGTCTTCAGGAATTGTGCAGAGGAAGAACTCCCTTTTTAAGGGTGGAAATGTAATGATCCCTTTCGAGGATGTGATTGTATGAAAAGCGTTTCTGGGAAGTGTAGTAGCCTGTCGTTAGTGTGATGATTCATGATCTTAAACCTGTTTGATGTGGTGGCATCCCAGTGACACAGACACCTGATGGTCTGTTGAATCTGTCGGCAGGATCGACCAGGACATGCACGGCAAAGCGGAGAGTGCGGCTGCTGCTGTTCCAGAGTGACGATCTCGCTGTTCATTATAATACACAATTGATCAATATTTGTTCCTGCATTTTTTAAAGGAGGAGCTTTGTTCTACACTATTTTCTCACAAGTGTTTATCTTGTGTCAATTCTGTTCGGCAGTGAATATGGTTTGACTGGGAGTAATGTTTGATCTTGCGGGTTCCTACAGGGAAAAGTGTTCAGCAATGAAAAGCTAAAAATCTCTTAAGGACAAGCTTTAATAGAAATTACTTGCACGTTATTTGATATCAATACTTTAATTATAAATCAAAAGAGAGCAGGACACACTTAATTCATGTTTGGATTTCACCTGAACATATGTTGGTCCTGATCCAGCTGTCAGTACACTTGTGCTCTGAAGCCAATTTAAGCTTAAAGACTTGTTGCTCTAATAACATTTATGATTTATTTATCATCCATTGAAGCACATTGTTTTGGATTTTTATTCAAAATACATCTGTAGTGGTAACATGATGAAGATAATCATATAGCAGTACCAAAGCAATACAGTGACCAATTCCTGAGTATGCGTGGCAGGATTTAAGTAATACAAACACTGAACGTCATTTTTTAACAGAACTGGCAACTGGCAAAACAAGTTGACAGAACTCAGAATCCACTAGATGGAGCCACAAATACAGTGAAATCCTACACAAAGGCATCAAAGAAATCCCATAAAAACATCAGCCATACACATTGGCTATCATTTTTAATGCTCAGAACATTGTTAAATGATATAAGATTTATGAAAACCATTATTCTTAATGTTTACATCCCATCACAATGGGTAATATTTTGGAAATACGACAGGACCATTATATTTTAAGACAACCCAGTAGAAGACCCCTTATGATTTTAAACTAGACCATTTCTTAATGACTATGGAAGATTTCTTTAATATTATACATCTTACATGATCAAAACCATTACAACATAGTAGAAGATTGACCTTTGAGCAGTGGGTCAAGGCCTGAAGCTCTGAAACGCAATACTGTCTCCAAACATCTGATGGCAATGTCATCAACTTCAGCATCAAACTTATTTGCAAGAAGGTGTTGTTGACTCAGCAGCCACCCGAGGTCACCAGCTCCATACACACAAACAGCACGTCTGTAAACACCAGTGCAATGAGGGTACGGATTTCCTTTTTTTACATCACCTGCCAAACTGCCCCACTTCACCACACGAGCGAGGCTTAGCAGGTCTGACAAATCAAACTTTCTGTCGGCAGGCGTCGATCTGGGTACAGAGGGCATCCTCTGTAGAGTGGCCCACAAGTGCTCGTCAGGGCTATATGTGTCCTTCGACCACTCCATGAGTTTCTGAACCTCTGTGTCCTGCATCACGTGCGACACAAAGGCTCTTGAGACCACAATGTAGGCAATCCCTATGAACATTGGGCTGCTAATCGGCGGGGGACTTTTCATCTCATCTGTCCTGATGACACTGTCGGTCACATTGTGATGATACTGCCAACGGGCTTTCTTGTAGTCAGGGGGCGGCACAGTCTCCATACTGTTCCTTCCATTTAGGATCTTGAGTATTTTAACCATCTCTCCATTGGTTTTTATAGGGAAGTCGGTCCCACACGTGTTTAGCAGGTACCTCCACTTTACAGGTGACTTCAACAGATCTGTCATGCAGTTCAGATCTGCTTGCACACGGGACCAGGAGGCATAAATCACCTTTTCTAGTTTTGTAGCTATAAACACATTGGGGAAACAGGCAACAATAGCCTCCACAGCCATCTGAAATTCTTCGGAGGACTTTTGGTCCACGTGCACACAGTAGCTGTTTTGAGGTGCATAAACTGCTCGAAGAAGTCGCTCAAACATTTCAATTTTCTCATGGATCACAATGGAGTAGGCAATGGGAAAGTCATTCTCCTCTTCACTGAGAGGCACTGTAATGGACAGTCCTTTGTCACATTAAGGTAGAAATCCTCCGAAAGCTTCTTATGCTTTTTTCCAGATGCTAGAAGCTCTTTTAATTCACTTATCTTGCCCTCTGTGTCTCCACTGATGATGGCTAAGCAGACGGGCAGGTCCGTATAGAACTGCTCTGGTATTACAAGATCAGCCGATGACCACTTGCCAGAGCCAGCTCCCCAAAAGACAACTGCAAGGAACATACCCATAAAGATGAAACAAAGGATCCTCAACTTAGGGACCCTGTGACACGCCATCCTTACAGAAGTTGTCTCCTTAGATCACAGGTGATGTTGCCTCAGTGCAGGTTATCTGACTGACTGATGTCACTGCCTCGTCAGATAAATGACACCAAAGACCTTTAGGTTCTATTTGCTGTAGGTGTGTCTAATGAAGACAACAAAAGATTCTGCCAGCATAACCAGCTGTCAAGTAGAACTGAGTGCATTAGGTGTGCTTTATTTCATTTATATTTGTATGTACATCAAAGCGTACAGATTATAGTTGTTTAAGTTACATCATCTTTCCACTGTTTCCTAAAAACCTCTTAAATATCAAGTAAAAAATGAAGCCATGTACACACATACTGTATACACAGATATATGTATTTATATCTCCTTTCTTCACTCACAAATGCCTCTTCTAAGAATGTGTATTATAAAGACACAGGCACTTTGTAGAATTAACACCAGGAACTCAAGAAAAAACATACCACCACATTCTCATCTAGGCATTAAAGGTGACATATTATGAAAGTTCCACTTTTGTAGTGCTTCTACACGTTAATTTGGGTATCTAGCATGTTTACCGTCCCAAAAACTCTGGAAAAAAACAACTCCCGTGATTTGTTGGGGTTCCTCTATGTCAGAAACGATACGCTAGATGGCGTCGAATGGGATTACGAGCAGAATTGACATCATATTCTCGCTACACGGCCCGGCTCCACCGGCCCACCAGACTCTGGTTCAAAACGATATGGTTGCAAGATTGTATCTTCGTCTCCAGTAGCCATATTTCTACAGAGGTAATGGATAGCTTAAAGTCTGGGCCCTTGTATCTCGTGAAGGAGGGAGGAGGGGTGGGGGGGGGGGGGGCACTCAAAACAGGTCAATCTGAGGAGGGCTGCTTTAGACAAGGTAAAGAGGGTGCTGTTTTAAATGATCCTTGTGGTATTTTGACCAATGTTACCTTTTCTTTGGCTCAGTATCTCGGCTCCGTAGCCGTGGCTGGGAGCGCACTGTTATTGTTCGTCTAGGCTCGTTGTCTCGCCGGTAACTAGCCGTCCGGTCGTGTTTGTTAGGGACGAGGATACGTGCTCTTAGCTTTCAATCACAGCCACTCTTTTTATTTCTCTCCGTACACAGGAGTCACACGCATCACACTAGGTGTTCTGTTAGTTTTCGTAACCCGCACAACATGTAGCCCCCTACCCACAATGCACAGGTACCTTACCCACAATCCCTAGGGGTACTACGTCATACAACAACAACACTTCCCTAGGGGGCAGGCCATCCCTGCAACACCAAAATATGTTTCAGACATTTCATTAAGACCCGAAGGAACCATATCAACTGCGGTAAAATGGGCATAATATGTCACCTTTAACTAAACTATTTTAGATTAAGATTAAGATTAAGATACATTTATTTGTCCCACACACATGCACAGACATGCACAAGCACACTCATGCAAGGAGGGAAATTTAACCTCTGCTTTTAACCCATCTGGTGCAGGACACACAGAGCAGTGAGCAGCCATGTACGGCGCCCGGGGAGCAGATGTGGGCACTAGACAGGGTAGGGAGATCCTCTTGGATTTTTGGACAGATCAATCCAGGTTCTTCTTTTTGTTGTTTCTCCGTGGAGTCGAACCAGAGACGAACCAGAGACCTTTTCTGTCCATAGTCCAAGTTTCTGCCAATTCACCTGTCAATCTTTGTATTTGTGTGCATTCACAATACATTCCTCACTGTAAGTTCTGGTTTGGATGTATTTAAGATTGAGTGAGACAAGTGCTCTCATCCACATCCTGGTCTGCATCAGTGTCCTACTCATGGATGAAGCTGTAGCGTCGATAGACTGATCCACCTCTGCTGGTGTACACCACGTCCACCTCATCTCCGCTGTCCGGCTCAGGAACACCGTGGGGCATGTTGACACTGGCACTGCTGCTCTGTCTTTCGTAGCTTTGGCCCCAGCAAAGCCTTTTCCGGGAGTGAGCTTTGACCAAGGCAAAAACAGCCAGAGCCAACCCCAGAGCCAGCAACAGGGAAACAGGTAAGGCAGCTGAGGTGTGATTCAGAGGTCTGGAGGACATGTTTACTACCTTCTGAATTGCTGTGCCCAAATAAAAATGCAACCATGTTTTTGTTTTTAATCTCTTCTTGAAAAACACCAGAGATGGTGGCTATCCAGATGAGTTTAGATTTGTTCAAGAAAATGCTCAATGCACGAGCACCAAATGTTTCAAATCACTCATGATCTTAAATGCAGAATCTATGGAAACTTTGGAACCATTGGTTCTGCCGACAAGAACCTCTCTTTTGCAGTATGTGTATTATTCGATGAAGTATTCTCCTGTCACAAGGTAAAACTACCTATCCCCTATTCCAAATAACTAATTCGTTTCATAGGATAAACCTACTTAAAGGGAAGGATAAAAGTATGAAACTGTGGTTATCCTGCCGCTAACACACCCAGGAAATCAATATCAGTAACTCCCACAAGCAAAGAAACGTAGATCAATGCAGACAGGTTATATTCGGCTCCAGCAGTTGACAGAGGTTTATCATTCCCTCTGATGAGAATCTATATCTTTAATAAAGATACTCATCGGAGTAGGTATAATAATTTGTTTGGCCTCTGTAGACCCTTGTCCTCCTCAGAGACTCTCAAACAATCCACACCCAGCTCCACAGGATCCTTTAAGAATGGTGGCGTTGTGTCTATAGCTGCCTTTGGCGCAGCTGACACAGTTATCAATGGTGTCCATGCAGGCCTCGCAGTTTGGAGAGCAGTCCTCGCACAGCTGAGTTACAGTGTTTGCATAGGAACCAGATGAACACTGTGCAACACAAGAACTGTCCTGGTCCAGGATATACCCTGTAAATAAACACACACACAGACACACACACATGATCAAATCAAATGTCATGACTGACAAGAGTCAATATTTAAACCTTTGAAACAAGATGAACAATGCTGTGCTTGAGGACCGAAGCAGATCTTACAGCATGCATCACACGTGTGACATTCACTATTTCCCCCTGAAAATGAAACAATGGAGACAGTTACCATCATGCATTTGCTCCATCTGCAACTCGGCATGCTATTCACAGGGGTTTTGCAGTTTCTCAAGAAACAATCGGCCTCCTTCACCAACTGATGCAGAAATTTGAAACCCAGTTACGTAGTTTTCCAGAGGATTCTGACATTTTCTTATCTGGGATTCATTCTCAGGTAAGAAGCATACTCCTGCACACTTGTTTACTGACTGAATATTTGTGCAAAAATAAACATTGTTTTCTGGATTCTACAGTTATGTTATATGGGATTTAAATTTCCACAATATTTGATAATTTAGAAGATTTTGCTCGTGTGAGGTTTTTTATTCACTTACATGAGATATTTTGGATAAAGTGATGTTCCTTACAAGTCTTCTTCTGTTTGTCCATCTGGGTGTACCTATATGAATCTGGTGGTTAGGGTTGGTAGTTAATTTTATTTATTTTTATTTTTATAAAAATGTGAATTATTGTTATTATTTTTTGCTTTTAATTGTGTATCTTCCTATCACTCTCAAGGGGGTATGTGCCGAGGAGGGTGTCTGTTTGTTTGTTCATTGGTTTGTAGTTAACTGGCAATAATAATAACAATTATTGGATTACTGACTGTAATTTCTTCTAAATGTGAAAATAAATAAACAAAGTAAAAAAAAAAAAGAGAGCAGTTATACGCTCCTGTCTAGATCATTCAGTTTGCCAACGAGGTCCAACATTACGGTTTGTTTCAGCTTTTGTAATTGCATTATTCCTCGCCCAGCAGCTCATGTCACACTCTCTTCCTTGTTTACTCTGCTGCCTCAGCTTGCATGGCTCATCGGTCAGCTCCGGTTCAACTTTCACGTTACTCTCTACTCCAAGTTTACACTAAACCGGCCTTTCAACTGCTGGAGATCACTTGTCTGAGTCCGGCTTTTGAGTCCAAAGTGAAGAGTTGTCATTACACCAAAGGGGGATGCAGGTGCTCAAGTCAGAGAAGCCTTTAGAAAGTGCTCTAATAAAAAGACTCTTGAATGGAAGGTGACGCAGTACAGTGGAAGGGTCCTAGAAAATATCCTCTAGGCAAAAACAAGTTTGCATCGATCTTTTTTGACAACTTCTAAAGAAATTACCTTTAACCAGGGGTGGACTGGCCATCTGGCATACCGGGCATAATCCCGGTGGGCCGTTGACCCAATGTGGGCCGGTCTGGTCCGCTATGTTGTTTTTTTGTTTTTTTTTCTCTTCTTCCTCTCTAAATTCCCTCCAATTGGGCCGGCCAATTGGCTACAGAGGGCTAGCAGTGTGTTGCCAGCATCGACACATATTATTGGTCTATTGTTTGTCATTGTCAATCAATCATGGGCTGACAGGCTCAGAGAGCCCCGACAGTGCTGTCAATCACAACACAAACCGGGGGCGGGGGGGGGAGTCGCGGGACTGGCTGCTGCTGAGACAGAAACTTAACTTAATGGATAATAAGAGTAAAAAAACGCCCGGGTGGCGCTGAGAAGCATCGGGAAAAAAAGCAGAAGTCTCTGGAGGTGGAGGCTGCTAAATGTGCCAAACTGACGGACCTATGTGGTGCCGGGTTCACCAGCCCAGCAGCAGCAGGTGCGCCGGGAGACGAGCGAGGAGGACTCGACAATGATGAGCGAGTGGAGGCAGACATGTGAGCGCGCATTTTCAATTTTCAATACATTCTCCAAACTGGCTCGTTACTTGAGCAGCGGAGGTATGCGTCGCACGCCTCTACCCACGGCGCACCTCTCTCTCGCTCTCTCACTCGCTGCCCCCTCCCTCCTGAGATGTGCAGGTCCCGGTGGCGTGTTTGCCGTCGGGGGGGGGGGTTGGTCTATCCCTCCGCAGGTTCACCTTCAGAAATCTTGCTACGACTTTTACTTCCTCTAGAATAGGATAAGAGATAGTGTCTTATTTTGTGTGCCTAGATCTGGTTTCCCTTTGCTGAGTTATCATAAGGGGCATTGTGTATCACTCTTGCTACTGATGAGAGGTCCATGTTTAGTGATATTTACAGAATGTTTTAGTGGTTATACTGCAGTTTATTAATGTTCTTGGGCAGACACAAGAGGCACTTGTTTATAGTTAATTCTTTGTTGTCTCTAGATGCACTGGTCCATTACTATTTGAACCTCAGCATCTAGGGTTCAAAATTGGTAAAATTATACATTATATGCATATTGTTGTTGTAATTTTTCAGTCAGTTGAGATAAATCTTGAGGAGAAACATTTTGGGTTGTTTTGTGTCTGTATAGGCCTACTATAAAAAGCACTTTGCATTTTTAATTTTAGTTCTTGTACTTTTGATACTTAAGTACATTTCAACACCAGATACTTTTGATACTTAAGTACTTTTAATATGAGCTACTCTAAGACATTTAGAAGACATAAGTTACGTCAATTTAATGGCAGATGTGCTCGGCTAATTATGTGGGCCGGTCTGAGCCAAAAAATGCCCGGGCCGTTTTGTTCTCCCAGTCCAGCCCTGCCTTTAACCAACAAATTAGATTGAGTTAGGGCAATGATATTTTCCTCTGCCATCAAAGGTATTTTTAACTACTACTTACTTAAGAATTGTTACAATAAAAACATATTTTTAAGTAGTTTAAATTTAGTTGTTCCAACTTCACATTATTGAAAAGTAATTTTAAGGATTTTGTTCTTAATTTGAATAATCATGAACACACATTCTTAAGTTAACAACCATTTGAAAAATCTTATTTGCTCCTGTTATACTTTCTAATGGTAGTTTTTTTTTTTGCTTTTGAATGTTTTTGCTCTTTTTTCTGCTTTAAATAAATTCATTCAATCAACAACAAAATTGTTTGCCAATTTACCTTTTTTATTTTGAACTACAGCCATGTACTTAACACTTTGAACTAAACATATCGTTACATTGTTTTTGAGATTTGTCACTTTGCTACTGGTTTTCAGTCCATCAACTTCAAGGAACAGCTTCTGGAACACCTGATCCCTCAATCACGATGGTTGCCATCTTGTGTCGAGATACTGGGGTTGACTGCTGATCACCGATGGTGGCAATTTTCAAGGCTTGCCTCAAACTCTTGGATGTCCTGTAAAGTAAATTAAAAGATACCTTAGCGTGTTCAAGATAATGAGATGGATGATTACTGCAGACTTTTTACACTGTCACTCTTAGTGAATTCAGTTGATCAACAGAGTCATTATTTACTATTTTCACCCTCATAAACACACAAGTACCCAATTAGTCAAATTGCCTGAAAAGATTTTAACAACAAACATGAGAAAAAATCTTTTATCAAAAACACAATAATGGTGAGATAACAATTGCTTATTTGACTTTTATCACCCAATTTAAAGAGCATGTTATGAGACCCAATTGATCAACTTATAATATGAACTTAATCAAGGTTAATCCAGGAAATTATCAAGCAGGGACGTTAGGACAAAAGCCAGATATGGAAAAGATCAAGACATTTTTATATATGTTACATTTTGATTCAGAGTACAATGGTCAAGTTTGGCCAGAGATTCAAGGCTCACAGTGGTCCTTCTCTTGAATTCTTCATCTGCAGACGACACAAACAGGAACATTTAATCTTGCAAGTATCTCTTCTGCATTAATTCATACTACAACACATCATTTAAAGAGGAACAACTCCTAATTTGTGTGAACTCTGATATACAGTGTTAAAATAAAAGTGGGGCACTGAAGTGGCACACTATCATCGAATGGTATTTCATTCCAAAAGTAAGTAAGTAAGTCATTTTAAAGCATCGCTAGTTTTATCTAGTATTGTAGTTGCCTGCCTCATCCATTACAGGATGTAATGTTTTCAGTTGTATTTACTTTAAGCTGGACAGAAAATCCATCACAGTCAACATTAAGCTTCTTTTACATTTTCTTTCTTTTTTTCTTTTGTTTTTTTCTTTAGTTATTTACCATGTTATACTGCAAAGAAGAAAAGGATCATGTGAATTTAATTGACATAAAGTTCATAAATTCACAAATTTATCAAAGATGTTAAGTGATCAGGGGAGGGGACTTAACATCCTGAACTAAATTGGAGAAAAAAAAAATTGTCAAGCCAACTTCATGAAGTTACTTCAACTTAAATATTATTACAAAAAAATGTATTTTTTTAATTACAGACAATATTGAGTTGATCGATTTGTCACCAATATAATTTCATCATAACTCAACAAAATAATGTTTTGCAAGTTAGAAGGTTAATTTAAATGAATATTTTTATTTTTTTTGTCTTGGAACGTTGCATTTAATTAAGTGGTGATTACAGGTCCCAGGAAGCCCTTGTCTCAGCATCAAGCATCCACCACATCCACAAATTATATAATGGTTTGTATTACCCTCATGTGTTTTTATTTAAAAGCACATGAATAATCAAGGTTTTTCAGGATGTACAATTCTAACAGACTTTATTTTATTTTATTTAGATCTATTTTATTGATTTTGTGTTAAAGAAATATCTTTGGTGAGTCAACAGTATAGGTCCTAAACCCTGCCTCCTGGAATGTACCATTTTTTGCAGTGGTATCTGCAGATACTGACAACTGCATTTCTCTTCAAGGTTTAAGGAGAAGTGAGAATATCATAATCATAATGGTTTGTATTACCTTGTTTTTCCTGCGTTTTCATTTAGAAGCACATGAATAATAAAGGTTGTTCGGAATGGAAAACGTCAAGACTTTATTTAACTTTATTTAGATCTAATTTATTGATTTTGTGTTGTATATCTGGATCAAATAAAAATACATATTTACAGAAATGTTCTCTCACAGAGGAAGAACTCCCTTTTTAAGGGTGGAAATGTAAGTATCCCTTTCCAGGAGGTGATTGTATGAAAAGCGTTTCTGGGAAGTGCAGTAGCCTGTCGTTACTGTGATGATTCATGATCTTAAACCTGTTTGAAGTTGTGGCATCTCAGTGACGTATAGACATACTGATGGTCTGTTGAATCTGTCTGCAGGATCGCCAGGACATGCACGGCAAAGTGGAGATTGCGGCTGCTGCTGTTCCAGAGTGATGACCTGTTAAAGACTTGTTGCTCTAATAACATTTATGATCATCCAATGAACCACATTGTTTTGGATTTTTATTCAAAATAGATCTGTATTGGTAACATGAAGAATTAATCATATAGCAGCACCAAAGCAATATAGTGACCAATTCCTGAGTGTGCGTGGCAGGATTTAAGTAAAACAAGCACTGATCCCCATTTTTTAACAGAACTGTCATCTGGCAGAACAAGTTGACAGAATTCCAAATCCACTAGATGGAGCCACAAATACACTGAAATCCTACACAAAGGCATCAAATAAATCCCATAAAAACATCAGCCATACACATTGGCTATCATATTAATTGCTCAGAACATTCTTAACTTATATAAGATTTATGAATCATCGGTAATATTTTTGAAATACGACAGGAGCATAATCTGTTAAGACAACACAGTAGAAGACTCCTTATGATTTTATACTAGACCATTTCTTAATGACTATGGAAGATTTCTTTAATATTATACATTTTACATGATCAATTTATGACAAATTTTCTCATGGATCACAATGGAGTAGGCAATGGGAAAGTCATTCTCCTCTTCACTGAGAGGCACTGTAATGAAATCTCTCTGTTTAATGTAAGCTGGACAGTTCTTTGTCACATTAAGGTAGAAATCATCCGAAAGCTTCTCATGCTTTTTCCCAGCTGCTAGAAGCTCTTTTAATTTACTCATCTTGCCCTCTGTGTCTCCACTGATGATGGCTAAGCAGACGGGCAGGTCCGTATAGAACTGGTCTGGTATTACAAGATCAGCCGATGACCACCTGCCAGAGCCAGCTTCCCAAAAGACAAATGCAAGGAACATACCCATGAAGATGAAACAAAGGATCCTCAACTTAGGGACCCTGTGACACTCCATCCTCACAGAAGCTGTCTCCTTAGATCACAGGTGATGATGTCCTCAGTGCAGGTTATCTGACTGATCAATGTCACTGCCTCGTCAGATAAATTACACCAAACACCTTCAGGTTCTATTTGCTGTAGAAATTCTCCGAAAGCTTCTTATGCTTTTTCCCAGATGCTAGAAGCTCTTTTAATCCACTTATCTTTCCCTCTGTGTCTCCACTGATGATGGCTAAGCAGACGGGCAGGTCCGTATAGAATTGCTCTGGTATTACAAGATCAGCCGATGACCACCTGCCAGAGCCAGCTTCCCAAAAGACAAATGCAAGGAACATACCCATGAAGATGAAACAAAGGATCCTCAACTTAGGGACCCTGTGACACGCCATCCCTACAGAAACTGTCTCTTCAAATCACAGGTGATGATGTCCTCAGTGCAGGTTATCTGACTGATAGATGTCACTGCCTCGTCAGATAAATGACACCAAACGCCTTCAGGTTCTATTGGCTGTAGGTGTGTCTAATGAAGACAACAAGAGAATCTGGCAGCATAACCAGCTGTCAAGCTGAACTGAGCGCATGAGGTGGACATTATTTCATATATATTTTTATGTTTAACAAACTGTAAAAAAAGAAGGTTGCTTATGTTACATCATCTTATTTTTGATAAAACACAATCTGATGATTTGTGATTCAGCCGAGATTTGTAAGTTGTCAACGCCGCAGTACAACAATGTGCTTTGTCAGTTCCAAATCCTTATCATGATCTGGCAAATGCATTTTTCAGTGTTGAAATTGATAAAGACAGCCAATACTGGTTTGCATTTGAGTTCAACAGTAAAAGTTGAACATTAACATGCCTGTGTCAGGGCTATTGTGAATCACAAATCATTTACAACCAGGCACTAAAAGAAAGCTTAAGCTCAGTAGAGATAACACCAGGAAGTGCACTTTTACAATATGTTGACGATTTGATGATTCGTGCTCCAACTAAAGAACAATGTGAAAATGATACTGTGGCTCTCTTAAAACATTGAGCTGCATAAGGCCACAAAGCTAGCCTGAAAAAATTGCAGTTTGTGAGAGAACAAGTTTAATTTTTAAGGCATGTCATCACAGCAGAGGGCAAATCCCTCTCCCATAATAGAGTAACAGTAATTTAAAATATTCTTAAACTGTTACAAAGAAATAAATTATCTGCTTTTATTGCAGATCACTTATTCCTAACTATGCTGTCCTTGAGGAGCCACTCAGCGCAATCGCACACGGGCCTACAAGCATATCCTAAAGTTATATGGACTGATTACACAGAGAAAGCTTTCATTGACTTGAAACTGACCTTACAAACAACCCCGACTTTAGGACTACCCAACCTTGACTGACCTCTCACACAGGCAGTTAACGAGAAGGGGTGCTACATGACATCAGTGCTACTCCCAGACCATGGGGGCAAAAGGAGACCTGTGGCATTTTTATCAGCCAAACGTGATCCTGTTGATACAGGCCTCCTTACTTGTCTTAGAGCTGTAGCAGCTTCGGATAAGACTGTCATGGCATCCAAGGATTTAGTAGGATATTCCCCACTCACCTGATCCCAAATGCAATGCCTTGATGCTATCTAAATCATGCTATTCTGTTGGAAATGGCTAGCATCACTTTGAAAAAAAAATGTAATGTTCTAAACGCAGCTACTCTTCTTCCACCAGAAGGAGATGGTGAACAAGACAACTGTGTAGTAACAATAACCAAAGTTTGTTTCCCCAGACCAGACTTACAGGAAACACCATCGCAGAATCCAGACTTTGAACTGTTTGTGGATAGATAAGCGCCTCGCAGTTCATACACGGGAGCAAATCAAGTTGGTTTCTCTGTGCTAACATCACATGATAAATTGATTGCACGACCACTCCCTGCTTCTCTGTCTGCACAAGCAGCAGAGATCAAGCTCTCATTGAAGCATGCAAGTTGACTGAAGAGAAAAGGCTCAATATCTACATGTGATCTACACAGACAGAAGATATGCATGTGGTGTAGTACATCATTTTGCACGATTTGGAAACACAGACAAACCCATTGTATATCATGCTCTAGTCGTGTCTCAGATGCTTGATGCTATCCTCTTCCCCTGACAGGTTGCAGCTCACACTTTTAATAATGACCCAGTATCACGAGGTTATGCCAGAGTGTAAAATAAACATTTAAAATTTAATGTGACATCATTACCAGTGCAGAAAAGCAGCACAGAGTAATGTCCAAAAGTGTTTTTCTTTTCCTGATTAGCTCAATTTATAGTCTTCTATATGGTAGACACTGTATAGTGAAGTAGGCAATAGTGAGCAAGTGGTTGAATTCGGACACAGCCAACGTGTTTGTATGATTCCTCTCCACGTGTCTCAGTCTCAACGTGGCAGATCTCTCAGCTGCCTTTACTACCAGGGAGAGTAATGCTGTGCTCCGTTGCAGCTCGGAGATCGGTCCTCGGAATGACGTCACATCCAAATACACAGAGTTGATAGCGTTCCAGTTGCACAGGAACATTGTTTTTCGTTATCCAGCTACCCATTGTTAGCAAAAACAGTTCATTACAACAATTTACGTGGCCTTTCACAGATACTAACACAGCCAGGAAGGATCCATTTACTGAAACCTTTGTTTCTCAGGGATTGGATGAAACATTTAAAGGATCCTTTTTAAATGGGATGATCCCCTGACTTGAGAAACAGCTGCAGACTGTACATAAAGATAACATGACAGCTCCCCAAAGGAAAGCCAAGTCAGACACTCTTGATCCCCCCCTTCTGGCTGGCTACAGTATAGGTCCTAAACCCTGCCTACTGGAATGTACCACTTTTTGCAGTGGTATCTGCAGATACTGAAAACTGCTTTTCTCTTACAAGCAGGCACGTGCACAGATAACCCCTAGTGGTGCTCAAGCACCAGCCCTTTTGCCCTGGATGAGAAAAGTGCCCTTCTGCTGGAGTCCAATTTGTTCCTCATTCATCAATATTTAAGAATAAAAATTACTCTCTCTGTCATCAATTCCCCCAAATGTGTTTTGATATCTGACGGGCATTTATTTGAGTTCTTGTGAGAATTTCGCCCCGACATGCTCCGCGTGCTCACCAGCCCCTGCTGGCCCCTCCCTCCCCCTCCCCCTCCTCATGCAGCGCTGACCGCCAAGCGGCTGCAGCCACTTCTCCTCTTCTCTGACGCGCAGCATCAGACAAACAGCTAATGACGCTGTGTGTGCAATCCCCCGATGTTGTTTGGTGATGAATTAACCACAACATTAGCGCTGAAAACATTACGTCGCAACTGGTCCGACGTTTCATAAAAAATAAACTAACAAAAACCTCACGAAATCCGTGATTTCAAAGCCTTTCCAGCTGTTTACTGACGTTTTTCATGTTCAATGAAGAGAGAGGGAGAGAGATACAGGCAGACAGACAGGCGGGCAGACAGAAAGACAGACAGACAGACAGACAGACAGACAGACAGACAGACAGACAGACAGACAGACAGACAGACAGACAGACAGACAGACAGACAGGAAGGCAGACAGACAGACAGACAGACAGACAGACAGACAGACAGACAGACAGACAGACAGACAGACAGACAGACAGGCAGACAGGCAGGCAGGCAGGCAAGCAGGCAGAGAATTTAAATGCAGTGTTACTGTTCTACAAATTAGACAAGTTCACTGTTTTATTTCATTTAAAATCGTAATTATTGAAATGAAAGGTAGGTCTTAAGTTGAGCTGCGTGAGGTATATATTGTGGTATATTATAATGCTGCTTATACTTCAACTCTGTCAGAAAACAGTAAATAAAAATCTGTGTACTGTGTTGTCAGCTTTACAGAGATTATGTAATCACTCTTGATTATTATGCACAAAATTGATTTATCTCATTTACAAAATTTGCAGCATAATGCCAAGAAAAGACAGACTCCAAAAGCAGGACAGGGAACTGCAGCAAGCAGCTCAGGGTAGCATCTCTCTTTTATATTGGATCAGGCCATCAACTAGTAAAACAAATGAGGGAGAATCAGTATTTATTTATTTATTATTATTTTTTTAAATTTCATAAATAATTTTGGCGATGGGTGCCCTTTTTTTTTGGTTTGAGCACCGGCCCCCCAAAATGTCTGTGCACGTGCCTGCTTACAAGGTTTCAGGAGAAGTGAGAATATCATATTGATACAAATGATATAATGGTTTGTATTACCCTGATGTGTTTTATTAGGTTGTTCAGGATGGAAAATGTTAAGACTTTATTTAACTTTATCTTGATCTAATTTATTGATTTTGTGTTAAAGAAATATCTCTGGTGAGTCAAATAAAAGATATATTTACAGAAATGTTCTCTCACAGTGGAAGAACTCACTTTTTAAGGGTGGAAATGTAATGATCCCTTTCCAGGATGTGATTGTATGAAAAGCGTTTCTGGGAAGTGTAGTAGCCTGTCGTTACTGTGATGATTCATGATCTTAAACCTGTTTGATGTGGTGGCATCCCAGTGACACAAACACCTGATGGTCTGTTGACTCTGTTGGCAGGATCGACCAGGACATGCACGGCAAAGTGGAGAGTGCGGCTGCTGCTGTTCCAGAGTGACGATCTCGCTGTTCATTATAATACACAATTGATCAATATTTGTTCCTGCATTTGTTAAAGGAGGAGCTTTGTTCTACGCTATTTCCCCACAAGTGTTTATCTTGTGTCAATTCTGTTCGGCAATGATTATGGTTTGACTGGGAGTAATGTTTGATCGGTGGGGGTGCCTACTGGAAAAAGTGTTCAGCAATAAAAAGCTAAAAATCTCTTAAGGACAAGCTTTAATACAAATTACTTGCACGTTATTTGATGTCAATACTTTAATTATGAATCAAAAAAGAGCAGGACTCAATTAATTCATGTTTTGCCAATTTGAGCTTAAAGACTTGTTGCTCTAATAACATTTATGATTTATGTATCATCCATTGAACCACATTGTTTTGGATTTTTTATTCAAAATAGATCTGTAGTGGTGACATGATGAAGATAATCATATTGCAGTACCAAAGCAATACAGTGACCAATTCCTGATTGTGCGTGGCAGGATTTAAGTAATACAAAAACTGAAACCCATTTTTTAACAGTTTTCACAATTCACTGAAATCCTACACAAAGGCATCATAGAAATCCCATAAAAACATCAGCCATGCACATTGTCTATTATATTTAATGCTCAGAACATTCTAAAGTTATATAAGTTTAAGTAAAACAATTATTCTTAATGTTAACATCGAATCACAATGGGTAGTATTTTGGAAATACTACAGGAGCATAATATTTCATACATTTCTTAATGACTATCTTTAATATTATACATTTTTTATACATCAAAGCCAACACAACATAGTAGAATATTAACCTTTTAGCAGTGGGTCAAGGCCTGAAGCTCTGAAACGCAATACTGTCTCCAAACATCTGATGGCAATGTCATCAACTTCAGCATCAAACTTATTTGCAAGAAGGTGTTGTTGACTCAGCAGCCACCGGATGTCACCAGCTCCATACACACAAACGGCTCGTCTGTAAACACCAGTGCAATGAGGGTACGGATTTCCTTTTTTTACATCACCTGCCAAATAGCTCCACTTCACCACACGAGCGAGGCTTAGCATGTCTGACAAATCAAACTTTCTGTCGGCAGGCGTCGATCCGGGTACAGAGGGCATCCTCTGTAGAGTGGCCCACAAGTGCTCGTCAGGGCTATATGTGTCCTTCGACCACTCCAGGTGTTTCTGAACCTCTGTGTCCTGCATCACGTGCGTCACAAAGGCTCTTGAGACCACAATGTAGGCATTCCCTGTGAACATTGGGCTGCTAATCGGCGGGGGAGTTTTCATCTCATCTGTCCTGATGACACTGTCTGTCACAATGTGATGATACTGCCAACAGGCTTTCTTGTAGTCGTTGGCCGCCTCAGTCTCCATACTGTTTTTTCCATTTAGGATCTTGAGTATTTTAACCATCTCTCCATTGGTTTTTATAGGGAAGTCGGTCCCACACGTGTTGAGCAGGTACCTCCACTTTACAGGTGACTTCAACAGATCTCTCATGCAGTTCAGATCTGCTTGCACACGGGACCAGGAGGCACAAATCACCTTTTCTAGTTTTGTAGCTATAAACACATTGGGGAAACAGGCAACAATAGCCTCCACAGCCATGTGAAATTCTTCTGAGGACTTTTGGTCTACATGCACACAGTAAATGTTTTGAGGTGCATAAACTGCTCGAAGAAGTCGCTCAAACATTTCAATTTTCTCATGGATCACAATGGAGTAGGCAATGGGAAAGTCATTCTCCTCTTCACTGAGAGGCACTGTAATGAAATCTCTCTTTTTAATGTAAGCTGGACAGTCCTTTGTCACATTAAGGTAGAAATCCTCCGAAAGCTTCTCATGCTTTTTCCCAGATGCTAGAAGCTCTTTTAATTTACTCATCTTGCCCTCTGTGTCTCCACTGATGATGGCTAAGCAGACAGGCAGGTCCGTGTAGAACTGCTCTGGTATTACAAGATCAGCCGATGACCACCTGCCAGAGCCAGCTTCCCAAAAGACAAATGCAAGGAACATACCCATGAAGATGAAACAAAGGATCCTCAACTTAGGGACCCTGTGACACTCCATCCTTACAGAAGCTGTCTCCTTAGATCACAGATGATGATGTCCTCAGTGCAGGTTATCTGACTGATCAATGTCACTGCCTCGTCAGATAAATGACACCACACACCTTCAGGTTCTATTTGCCGTAGGTGTGTCTAATGAAGACGACAAAAGATAACAGCAACATAACCAGCTGTCAAGCAGAACTGAGCGCATTATGTGTGCTTTATTTCATTTATATTTGTATGTACAACTAATAGTACATATTTTAGTTGTTTAAGTTACATCATCTTTCCACTGTTTCACAAATACCTCTTAAATATCAAGTAAAAAATAAAGCCATGTACACACATACTGTATACACAGATATATGTATTTATATCTCCTTTCTTCACTCACAAATGCCTCTTCTAAGAATGTGTATTATAAAGACACAGGCACTTTGTAGAATTAACACCAGGAACTCAAGAAGAAACATACCCTCACATTCTCATCATAGCATTAACTAAACTATTTTCAATTCACCTGTCAATCTTTGTATTTGTGTGCATTCACAATACATTCCTCACTGTATGTTCTGGTTTGGATGTATTTAAGATTGATTGAGACAAGTGCTCTCATCCACATCCTGGTCTGCATCAGTGTCCTGCTCATGGATGAAGCTGTAGTGTTGATAGACTGATCCACCTCTGCTGGTGGATCAGTTTGTATATGTTTGTAGAAAGGTCATAAAAGCCCTTAGACAGAGCTACAAAAACTAACTTTCCAACTACAACATAGGTTTCACACATACTTAGTTAATTTTTCCATTACACCGGCTCAGGAACAGCATGGAGCATGTTGACATTGGCACTGCTGCTTTTTCTTTCGTAGCTTTGGCCCCAGCAAAGCCTTTTCCGGGAGTGAGCTTTGACCAAGGCAAAAACAGCCAGAGCCAACCCCAGAGCCAGCAACAGGGAAACAGGTAATGCAGCTGAGGTGTGATTCAGAGGTCTGGAGGACATGTTTACTACCTTCTGAATTGCTGTGCCCAAATAAAAATGCTACAATGTTTTTTTGAATCTCTTCTTGAAAAACACCAGAGATGTTAGCCATCCAGATGAGTTTAGATTTGTTTAAGAAGATGCTCAATGCACAAGCATCAAATGTTTCAAATCACCCATGATCTTAAATGCAGAATCTATGGAAACTTTGGAACCACTGATTCTGCCGACAAGAACCTTTCTTTTTGCTCATGTGAGGTTTTTTATTCACTTACATGAGATATTGTTGATAAAGTGATGTTCCTTACAAGTCTTCTTCTGTTTGTCAAGCTGGGTGTACCTACATGAATCTGGTGGTTAGGGTTGGTAGATTATTTTATTTATTTTTATTTCTTTAATTTTTTTTATTAATGTTATAATTTTTTGCTTTTAATTGTGTATATTCCTATCACTCTGAAGGGGGTATGTGCCAAGGAGGGTGTCTGTTTGTTTGTTCATTGGTTTGTAGCTAACTGGCAACAATAATAACAATTATTGGATTACTGACTGTAATTTCTTCTAAATGTGAAAATAAATAAACAAAGTAAAAAAAAAAAAGAGAGCAGTTATACGCTCCTGTCTAGATCATTCAGTTTGCCAATGAGGTCCAACATTACGGTTTGTTTCAGCTTTTATTATTGCATTATTCCTTGCCCAGCAGCTCACGTCACACTCTCTTCCTTGTTTACTCTGCTGCCTCAGCTTGCACGACTCATCGGTCAGCTCCGGTTCAACTTCCACGTTACTCTACTCCAAGTTTACACTCAACCGGCCTTTCAACTGCTGGAGATCACTTGTCTGAGTCCGGCTTTTGAGTCCAAAGTGAAGAGTTGTCATTACACCAAAGGGGGAAGCATGTGCTCAAGTCAGAGAAGCCTTTAGAAAGTGCTCCAATAAAAAGACTCTTGAATGGAAGGTGACGCAGTACAGTGGAAGGGTCCTAGAAAATATTGTCTAAGCTCAACAAAAAAAAGTTTGCATTGATCTTTTTTGACAACTTATAAAGAAATTACCTTTAACCAACAAATTAGATTGAGTTAGGGCAATGATATTTTCCTCTGCAATCAAAGGTACTTTTAACCACTGCTTACTTAAGAATTGTTACAATAAAAACATATTTTTAAGTGGTTTAAAATTAGTTGTTCCAACTACACATTATTGAAAAGTAATTTTAAGGATTTTGTTCTTAATTTGAATAGTCATGAACACACATTCTTAAGTTAACAACCATTTGAAAAATCTTATTTGCTCCTGTTATACTTTCTAATGGTAGTTTTTTTTTTGCTTTTGAATGTTTTTGCTCTTTTTTCTGCTTTAAATAAATTCATTCAATCAACAACAAAATGACTTTGATTGGTAAGGCTGTTTCTTTTGAGAAGTCCTGGAATCCCTTTCTGTCTTATGTCAATAGCACAAGCTGTCGGATCACTGTGAGCTAAGTACTGCCTTGTTGAACTTGTGTTTCTTTTCTTTTATTTCTTTTATTATATATATTTTTTTTTTCTCTCTTAATTTTTTATTTCATTTATTTTTATTTTTTTATTATTGATCATATGTTTCTATTTATTTATTCATTCATTTATTTTTAGTATTACTATTATATTGTTATTGTTATTATTATTATTATTAAGATTTATGTCATCTATTCTTTTCAATTCTTGATTTTTCAACAATATTTGCTCATCTGTTGGGGCTGGGTGCCGGAGGGAGGGGGGTGGGGGGTTTGTATCTGTTCTGCTGTATGTTGGAATTACATTTGTAATTGTTATTGATGGAACAGTATTGTTTGTTTGTTAAATATGTAAAAATTCAATAAACAGATTGTTAAAAAAAAAAAAAAAAAAACAATCAACAACAAAATTGTTTGCCAATTTACCTGACCTTTTTTACTTTGAACTACAGCCATGTACTTATCACTGAACTAAACATATCGTTACATTGTTTTTGAGATTTGTCACTTTGGTTCTGGTTTTCAGTCCATCAAATTCAAGGAACAGCTTCTGAAACACCTGATCCCTCAACCACGATGGTTGCCATCTTGTGTCAAGATACTGGGGTTGACTGCTGATCACCGATGATGGCAATTTTCAAGGCTTGCCTCAAACTCTTGGATATCCTGTAAATTAAATTAAAAGATACCTTAGTGTGTTCAAGATAATGAGATGGATTATTACTGCAGACTTTTTACACTGTCACTCTTAGTGAATTCAGTTGATCAACAGAGTCATTATTTACTATTTTTTCACCCTCATAAACACACAAGTACCCAATTAGTCAAATTGCCTGAAAAGATTTTAACAACAAACATGAGAAAAAATCTTTTATCCAAAACACAATAATGGTCAGATAACAATTGCTTATTTGACTTTTATCACCCAATTTAAAGAGCATGTTTTGAGACCAAATTGGTCAACTTATAATAGGAACTTAATCAAGGTTAATCCAGGAAATTTTCGAGCAGGGACGTTAGGACAAAAGCCAGATATGGCAAAGCTCAAGACATTTTTATATATGTTACATTTTGATTCAGAGTACAATGGTCAAGTTTGGCCATAGATTCAAGGCTCACAGTGGTCCTTCTCTTGAATTCTTCATCTGTAGACGACACAAACAGGAACATTTAATCTTGCAAGTATCTCTTCTGCATTAATTCATACTACAACACATCATTTAAAGAGGAACAACTCCTAATTTGTGTGAACTATGATATACAGTGTTAAAATAAAAGTGGGGCACTGAAGTGGCACACTATCATTGAATGGTATTACATTCCAAATGAAGTAACTCGCTATAGAGGTTACTTGGATCCAAAGACTACCAGTCAATGAGATAGGCCATTTAAGTAAGTAAGTCATTTTAAAGCATCGCTTTTTTTATCTTGTATTGTAGTTGCCTGCCTCATCCATTACAGGATGTAATGTTTTCAGTTGTATTTACTTTAACCTGGACCTGGCTTCTTTTACATTTTATTTCTTTTTTTGTTTTTTTTTGTTTTGTTATTTACCATGTAATACTGCAAAGAAGAAAATGATCATGTGAATTTAATCAGTGGTGTATAAATTACTTGAAAGCCATACTTGAGTAAAAGTACAGATATCTTACTTGAAAGTGACTCCGGTAAAAGTAAAAGTCACCCGTCAGAAAATGACTTGAGTAAAAGTCTTAGAGTTGCTCATATTAAATGTACTTAAGTATCAAAAGTATCTGGTGTTGAAATGTACTTAAGTATCAAAAGTACAAGTACAAGTACCAAAATTAAAAATGCTAAGTGCTTTTTATGGTAGGCCTATACAGACACAAAAAAACCCAAAATTGTTCAGTTCAGGATTTCAACTGACTGAAAAATTGTAACAACACTATATATATAATGTATCATTTTACAAATTTTGAACCTGAGATGCTGAGGTTAAAATAGTATTGGACAAGTGCATCTGAACTTATAGAGACAACAAAGAACACAACAGAATAAACAAGTGCCTCTTGATTCTATCTAAGATCACTAATAGACCAAATTAACCTTTTGTGTCTATTAGCTGTATTTTGTAACTGCCTGTATATCTGCCCGCCAGCTTTCCCACGCATCTACATGTAAGCCTGTTTATTTATCATTAGACTATCTTCACTAAATGTGCCTGCGTGTGTGTTTGCATTTGTTTCCAGCAAGGTGACAATACACCTGTAGGGTATCTTGCCTGTAGGGACGACAAAGTGAAGACACAACCCTGCTTGAAGTTGTACACATTAACTAGTTTGTACAATACATATATAAAGACTCAACAGCTTCTAAGTTGTGTTGAGTCAGCACAAAGGGCGACTAAGGATTGGAAATGGCAATATATAGATATATAATATCTTTGCAAAAATTATATTGGCATAATAGTGAGTGGAAAACTGGGCCTGATTACCCAGGGTTCCATTTGGCGAGGTCCATTAAAAAACCTGAATTGTGTGCGTGAATATGCAGTAGTCCACGACACAGTGTTTGTTTTTGGTTGTGTTTTGGCTGAAAGTTGTTTTTGTGATTGCTTATATAATTGGTTGTGTTGTTTGTTTTTCCATCTCGACTTGTTTTAAATCTGTTTGTTTTGTCAATGTGGACGTGTAAGACTAAGTAGACACGGCCAAACAATGATAGTCTATTTGCCAACAGTTTTTGTTTAAACCAATTACTTCCAATATTTTCTTTAAGGAAAGTTAACCACTTGCTGCTTCGAGCTATGTATTTATGTGTAGATGTTGACACGAAGCAGGAAAGGGTAAACAAATGGGAATCAAAAAAGGAATACCTTCAAAAAATTATGTAAAGTCACCTAATAAAAGCACTCAAAAGCCAATTCATTTGCCTCAATAATAATCCTTACATTTTCAAGAGGGCCTCACGTCTGTCAGTGCCTTTCAGTGCTCTGCCCTAATAATAAAGACTGAACCGAGCTCCTGCAGGAGCGAGAGAGCGAGAGAGAGGTGCGCCGTGTGTAAAGGTACATGTTGCGCCAACCTCCGCTGCTCAAGTAACGAGCCAGTTTTGAGAATGTAAGAAGTATAAAGTACAGATATTTGTGCTCAAATGTAGCGAGTAAAGTAAAAAGTCGTCAGGAAAATAAATACTCAAGAAAAGTACAGATATGTGAAAAATCTACTTAAGTACAGTAACAAAGTATTTCTACTTCGTTACTTCCCACCACTGAATTTAATCAACATAAGTTCATAAATTTATCAAAGATGTTAAGTGTGCAGGGGAGGGGACTTAAAATCCTTAACTAAATTGGAGAAAAATACAATTGTCAAGCCAGCTTCATGAAGTTACTACAACTTAAATATTATTACAAAACAATTTCTATTTTTAATTACAGACAATATTGAGTTGATCAATTTGTCACCAATATAAGAAAGAGAATCTATATCTTTAATAAAGATACTCATCGGAGTAGGTATTATAATTCGTTTGGCCTCTGAAGACCCTTGTCCTCCTCAGAGACTCTCAAACAATCCACACCCAGCTCCACAGAACCTTTAAGAATGGTGGTGTGGTGTTATAATGAAATTGATTGATCCGTGGCCGGGCCTTTATACAGCTTGATCTCTCAACTCCAACTTAACCAGCTCCACAGCAGGTTAGCCGTTCAGCACAAGTTACCATGGTGATTTACCCCGATACAAGTAAACAACCTGTTCATTCTTCTGTGCCACATCCATAGAGATCATACTATGCTCTCTATTCAGCACTATACATGTTGTGATATAAGGCCAGGTAGACCTCTGGGCAGAACTGAAATGAGACATTCTGTTTATAGATGTTTAAAGGTAGCTGAGCTCAACTCAGATATGTCTGTGTCGGTCGTACTGTCTGTGACTCCTCTCCGAGGCTGTGTCCAAAATGCATTGCGCTTGCGGTGGAGAGACGAGAGGAGCTAGGGCAGCAGGAACAGCCCGCCCTGTGGTACAAATACAAATATTAGCAGAGCAGCTCATCACATCAGAAAATGTGGTAAACAAGTTAATTTCTATATTTAAAGATTACCATTCAACATGTTTTATAACCTTATATAATTAATAAGTGTAAAATAAACATTTAAATCTAATGTTACATCATTACCGGGGCAGAAAAAAAGCGCAGATTAATGTCCAAGAGTCTTTCTCTTTTCCTAATGAGCTCACTTTATAGTCTTCTATGTGTTAGTCACTGTATAGTGAGACTGGCAATAGTGAGCGAGTGGGTTATTTCGGATCCAGCCAACGTGTCTGTATGTTTCCTCTCCACGTGTCTCAGTCTCACCGTGGCAGCTCTCTCAGCTGCCTTTACTACCAGGGAGAGTAATGCTGTGCTCCATTGCAGCTCGGAGATCGGCCCTCAGAATGACGTCACATCCAAATACACAGAGTTGATAGCGTTCCAGAACAGTTCATAAAAACAATCTACGCGACATTTCACAGATACTAACACAGCCAGGAAGGATCCATTCACTGAAACCTTTGTCTCTCAGGGATTGGATGAAACACTTAAAGAAATCCTTTTTAAATGGGATGTTCCCCTGAATTGAGAAACAGCTGGAGACTGTACATAAAGATAACATGACAGCTCCCAAAAGTAAAACCAAGTCAGACACTCTTGATCCCCCCCTTCTCGCTGGTTACAGTATAGGTCCTAAACCCTGCCTCCTGGAATGTACCACTTTTTGCAGTGTGTTCTGCAAATAATGAAAACTGCATTTCTCTTACAAGGTTTCAGGAGAAGTGAGAATATCATATTGATACAAATTATATAATGGTTTGTATTACCCTGATGTGTTTTATTAGGTTGTTCAGGATGGAAAATGTTAAGACTTTATTTAACTTTATCTAGATCTAATTTATTGATTTTGTGTTAAAGAAATGTCTCTGGTGAGTCAAATAAAAGATATATTTACAGAAATGTTCTCTCACAGAGGAAGAACTCCCTTTTTTTTCCACTTTATTAATTGGTTTTCACAATTGAAGATGAAATCTCATACAAACAGACGTATATGAAAACATTACCTGCAGAAATCTTAAAAAATGTGATTTTGGTAAATCAAATTTAGCTCTGAGCTGGTCAAATGAAGCAAAAATACCTGCTATGTACAGATCTTTAAATGAGACAATACCTTTCTCACGCCAGACTATGAAAGAGTCATGCTCAAGTGAGGGGGGAAACTGATGATTTGCCACAATGGGGGCACAAAGCGAGCTAGTCTGCCAACCGAAGTGTTTTCGCACCTGAGCCCATATACGCAGAGAGTGATAGACAAGGGGGGCAATAGAGACACGGCGTGGTGTGATAGGCATTGCTGAATACAACAAGGCTGGGAGGGATAATGGGAGGCTCGCATCAGCCTCCATTTGGACCCAGGCAGGGGCTTCGTTGTTAGCATAGGTTTGAAGCCAGTAGGCCAAGGCTCTCAGGTTGCTTGCCCAATAGTATAGTTGGAAATGAGGTAAAGCCATCCCACCCACCGATTTGGGTCTTTGTAAAAATTCCTTACGGATACGAGGTGGTTCTTATTCCAAATGAAATAAGAGATGATCTTATTGAGATGTGAAAAAAAAGATTTGTTGATAAAGATTGGTATAGTTTGGAACAGGTATAAGAATTTGGGAAATATGTTCATTTTTATTAGGTTAATTCTGCCAGCTAATGAGATAGGAAGAGAAGACCATTTGTCGAGGGTCATCTTGGTGCGTTCTAAAAGAGGAGTAAAATTAAGTTTAAAGAGATCTGAGATTTTCTGAGTTGCAACTATACCCAAGTATGTGAATTTATCAGAAGTCACCTTAAAAGGATAGGAATTAAAAGAAAGTGATTGTGCAGCAGAGTTGACAGGAAAAAGCTCACTTTTTGAAGCATTAATCTTATACCCAGAAAGCTCGGTAAAACGATCCAGTGTAGTCATAATGTGCGATAAAGTATTCTGGGGATCGCTAATATATAATAATAAATCATCAGCATATAATGATAGCTTATGTTCTTTTCCATTCCTTAATATGCCGCGAATTTCAGGTGAGGAGCGCAGTGATGTTGCGAGAGGTTCGATGGTTATCGCGAATAAGAGGGGAGACAATGGGCATCCTTGTCTCGTGCCACGTTGCAACGGAAAATATTGGGAGTTCATATTATTTGTGCGTACTGACGACATTGGGGATTTATATAACAATTTTAACCATAATATGAATTTTGGACCATATTTAAATCTCTCTAGACACTGAAAAAGGTAGCCCCATTCGACCCTATCGAACGCTTTTTCAGCATCCAGAGAGATAATTACTTCGGGTAATGGCTGATTGGGATCTGCGTTCTGCATGATATTTAAAAGGCGACGGATATTAAAAGAAGAGAGGCGGTTTTTTATAAAACCAGTTTGATCTGGAGAGATAATCGAAGATAGGGTAGCTTCTAGGCGGTGAGCCAAGACCTTGGCTAAAAATTTGCAGTCCACGTTCAGGAGTGATATTGGACGGTAAGACCCACAGCTAAGGGGATCCTTACCCTTTTTCAATATAACTGAGATAGAAGCCTGAGAGAGTGTGGGTGGAAGTTGGCCCTCGACAAAGGATTCCTCAAAAAGAGTGAGTAAAATTGGCAGCAGTTTATCTCCAAATTTTTTAAAGAATTCGACCGTGAAACCATCAGGTCCTGGAGCTTTAGCATTCTGCATACTGTATAGAGCTGATCTAGTTTCCTCCAAAGACAGAGGTTCTTCCAATTGCTCCATAAATGATTCATTTATTTGAGGCAGATCCATGCTCTGAAAAAACGACTCTAGCCTAGAAGGGTTGTGGATCACCTCAGATGTGTAAAGGGAGGAATAAAATTCTTTAAACTCATTATTTATCTCCTGCTCGTCATTAGAGATCTGACCGTCATGTTTACGAATATTTGTGATCAGGGTAGAGGCTATGGACTGCCTAATCTGTTGAGCAAGAGTCTTGCCTGCCTTATCTGAGTGTTCATACACATTAGAGCGAGATTGGAGCAGTAGTTGCTCTATATAATGGGTGGTCATCAAGTCGAACTCTGTCTGCAGAGCTGACCTCTCCTTAAAAAGTTCAGGGGTGGGAGCAGTTGAATATTTACAGTCCAGCTGATGAATTTGGTCTGTAAGATCTTTAAGGCGCTGTTTTCTATTCCTGCCCTCCCAGGTGGTGTATGAAATAATCTCTCCTCTCAAAAAAGCTTTAAGCGATTCCCAAAGAGTGAACTTGCTAACATCTGGTGTATCATTCATGGATAAGAAAAAATCTATTTGTGTGTTTATATGGTTAATAAACTCTTCATTTGTGAGTGAAGTATTGCTGAAGCGCCATGGGCGCCGAGTTACTTTTTTAGGGAAGGATATTTGCAAAACTACAGGCCCATGATCAGAAACCACGATACTTTCATATCTGCAATCTCTGACTGAGGTCAGCAACTGGCTATCAATTAAAAAATAATCAATGCGCGAGTAAGAGTGATGCACAGGGGAGAAAAATGAATAACATCTTAGATCAGGCTACAGGAAACGCCAGGGGTCAATCATATTGTATTCTTGAAGGAAGGAATTAATAATCTTCGCTGTTCTTGTTATATTGTCGGGAGCTAGAGGAGCGGTCTAAGACTGGATGTAATATACAATTAAAGTCACCCCCTAGAATAAGTCTGTGTGTGTTTAAGTTGGGTAATGAGGATAAAATAGTCTTCAGGAATTGTGCAGAGGAAGAACTCCCTTTTTAAGGGTGGAAATGTAATGATCCCTTTCGAGGATGTGATTGTATGAAAAGCGTTTCTGGGAAGTGTAGTAGCCTGTCGTTACTGTGATGATTCATGATCTTAAACCTGTTTGATGTGGTGGCATCCCAGTGACACAGACACCTGATGGTCTGTTGAATCTGTCGGCAGGATCGACCAGGACATGCACGGCAAAGCGGAGAGTGCGGCTGCTGCTGTTCCAGAGTGACGATCTCGCTGTTCATATAATACACAATTGATCAATATTTGTTCCTGCATTTGTTAAAGGAGGAGCTTTTTTCTACTTTATTTTCCCACAAGTGTTTATCTTGTGTCAATTCTGTTCGGCAGTGAATATGGTTTGAGTGGGAGTAATGTTTGATCTTGCGGGTTCCTACAGGAAAAAGTGTTCAGCAATGAAAAGCTAAAAATCTCTTAAGGACAAGCTTTAATACAAATTACTTGCACTTTATTTGATATCAATACTTTAATTATAAATCAAAAGAGAGCAGGACACACTTAATTCATGTTTGGATTTCACCTGAACATATGTTGGTCAAATTTTTTAACAGAGCTGTCAACTGGCAAAACAAGTTGACAGAACTCAGAATCCACTAGATGGAGCCACAAGTGAAATCCTACACAAAGGCATCAAAGAAATCCCATAAAAACATCAGCCATACACATTGGCTATCATTTTTAATGCTCAGAACATTGTTAAATGATATAAGATTTATGAAAACCATTATTCTTCAGTGGCGGTTCGTCATACAGGGCGCTGGGGCGCCGCCCACCCTACAATTTTGAGATGAAAAAAAAAAAAAAAAAAAAAAAAATGACATGTTAAAAAACATTATATATCAAATAATTTAATAAGAAATGTACTGTTTTAAAGCGTTAAATGTGTGCCGGAGACCGTAAGCCCCTGTCAAAAACCACTTAATATATTATATTTGGTAATATATTTGCCATTCATTATCACTGAGAGAGAAGCCACTCCTCCCTGTGGGCGCCGGGCAAGTGGAAGTCTATGGAAGCCAACAAAAGGGGCAGGAACATTTGAGCAAGGACAGCTTCTCAATGGCGGATGACAGTTCGAGCCATGGGCGCACTTCACTTGCGCCTACAGCCAATGAAAGGGTTTCTTATACATCATGCTGACAGGACTGTCCAATCAGAGACCTTATCACTGATCTACAGGAGCTGCATAGTTAGCAGATACTTTTAATCTGCACGGAGGTGCAGCTCCGGTCCCGGAGCACTGAGTGAGACAGGTAGAGGACAGACAGTGGACAGATAGAATCATTGTTGTTTACTGTGTCGTGTGTGTAGTTTTATCGATCAGTAATAATCAGCTGAAATTTTTAACCACATGTTAACGTGCATGGGGACGTGCTCCTCCGGGACCGGGACCGGAGCACCGGAGCACCTCCCCGGGGACCGGGACCGTCCCCGGGGACGTCCCGGCGACCGGAGCACCTCCCGGAGCACCGGAGCACCTCCCCGGGGACCGGGACGTCCCCGGGGACGGTCCCGGAGGAGCACGTCCCCGGGGACGTCCGGACCGGGTCCCGGACCGGAGCACAGGACCGGAGCACCCCGGAGTTTTTTTTCTCTCATTGCGGTGGGCTATTTAAACCGCGCCGCCCAAGTGCGCCCCCCCCAAAAAAAATTTCACCAGCCGCCACTGTTATTCTTAATGTTTACATCCCATCACAATGGGTAATATTTTGGAAATACGACAGGACCATTATATTTTAAGACAACCCAGTAGAAGACCCCTTATGATTTTATAATAGACCATTTCTTAATGACTATGGAAGATACCTTTAATATTATACATCTTACATGATCAAAACCATTACAACATAGTAGAAGATTGACCTTTGAGCAGTGGGTCAAGGCCTGAAGCTCTGAAACGCAATACTGTCTCCAAACATCTGATGGCAATGTCATCAACTTCAGCATCAAACTTATTTGCAAGAAGGTGTTGTTGACTCAGCAGCCACTGGAGGTCACCAGCTCCGTACACACAAACGGCTCGTCTGTAAACACCAGTGCAATGAGGGTACGGATTTCCTTTTTTTACATCACCTGCCAAACTGCCCCACTTCACCACACGAGCGAGGCTTAGCAGGTCTGACAAATCAAACTTTCTGTCGGCAGGCGTCGATCCGGGTACAGAGGGCATCCTCTGTAGAGTGGCCCACAAGTGCTCGTCAGGGCTATATGTGTCCTTCGACCACTCCATGAGTTTCTGAACCTCTGTGTCCTGCATCACGTGCGACACAAAGGCTCTTGAGACCACAATGTAGGCAATCCCTATGAACACAGGGCTGCTAATCGGCGGGGGACTCTTCATCTCATCTGTCCTGATGACACTGTCGGTCACATTGTGATGATACTGCCAACGGGCTTTCTTGTAGTCAGGGGGCGGCACAGTCTCCATACTGTTCCTTCCATTTAGGATCTTGAGTATTTTAACCATCTCTCCATTGGTTTTTATAGGGAAGTCGGTCCCACACGTGTTGAGCAGGTACCTCCACTTTACAGGTGACTTCAACAGATCTGTCATGCAGTTCAGATCTGCTTGCACACGGGACCAGGAGGCATAAATCACCTTTTCTAGTTTTGTAGCTATAAACACATTGGGGAAACAGGCAACAATAGCCTCCACAGCCATGTGAAATTCTTCGGAGGACTTTTGGTCTACGTGCACACAGTAGCTGTTTTGAGGTGCATAAACTGCTCGAAGAAGTCGCTCAAACATTTCAATTTTCTCATGGATCACAATGGAGTAGGCAATGGGAAAGTCATTCTCCTCTTCACTGAGAGGCACTGTAATGAAATCTCTCTGTTTAATGTAAGCTGGACAGTCCTTTGTCACATTAAGGTAGAAATCCTCCGAAAGCTTCTTATGCTTTTTTCCAGATGCTAGAAGCTCTTTTAATTCACTTATCTTGCCCTCTGTGTATCCACTGATGATGGCTAAGCAGACGGGCAGGTCCGTATAGAACTGCTCTGGTATTACAAGATCAGCCGATGACCACTTGCCAGAGCCAGCTCCCCAAAAGACAACTGCAAGGAACATACCCATAAAGATGAAACAAAGGATCCTCAACTTAGGGACCCTGTGACACTCCATCCTCACAGAAGCTGTCTCCTTAGATCACAGGTGATGTTGCCTCAGTGCAGGTTATCTGACTGACTGATGTCACTGCCTCGTCAGATAAATGACACCAAAGACCTTTAGGTTCTATTTGCTGTAGGTGTGTCTAATGAAGACAACAAAAGATTCTGGCAGCATAACCAGCTGTCAAGTAGAACTGAGTGCATTAGGTGTGCTTTATTTCATTTATATTTGTATGTACATCAAAGCGTACAGATTATAGTTGTTTAAGTTACATCATCTTTCCACTGTTTCCCAAAAACCTCTTAAATATCAAGTAAAAAATGAAGCCATGTACACACATACTGTATACACAGATATATGTATTTATATCTCCTTTCTTCACTCACAAATGCCTCTTCTAAGAATGTGTATTATAAAGACACAGGCACTTTGTAGAATTAACACCAGGAACTCAAGAAAAAACATACCACCACATTCTCATCTAGGCATTAAAGGTGACATATTATGAAAGTTCCACTTTTGTAGTGCTTCTACACGTTAATTTGGGTATCTAGCATGTTTACCGTCCCAAAAACTCTGGAAAAAAACAACTCCCGTGATTTGTTGGGGTTCCTCTATGTCAGAAACGATACGCTAGATGGCGTCGAATGGGATTACGAGCAGAATTGACGTCATATTCTCGCTACACGGCCCGGCTCCACTGGCCCACCAGACTCTGGTTCAAAACGATATGGTTGCAAGATTGTATCTTCTTATCCTTGTTCCTTGTGGTATTTTGACCAATGTTACCTTTTCTTCGGCTCAGTATCTCGGCTCCGTAGCCGTGGCTGGGAGCGCACTGTTATTGTTCGTCTAGGCTCGTTGTCTCGCCGGTAACTAGCCGTCCGGTCGTGTTTGTTAGGGACGAGGAGACGTGCTCTTAGCTTTCAATCACCGCCACTCTTTTTATTTCTCTCCGTACCCAGGAGTCACACTCATCACACTAGTTGTTCTGTTAGTTTTCGTAACCCGCACAACATGTAGCCCCCTACCCACAATGCACAGGTACCTTACCCACAATCCCTAGGGGTACTACGTCATACAACAACAACACTTCACTAGGGGGCAGGCCATCCCTGCAACACCAAAATATGTTTCAGACATTTCATTAAGACCCGAAGGAACCATATCAACTGCGGTAAAATGGGCATAATATGTCACCTTTTACTAAACTATTTTAGATTAAGATGAAGATTAAGATTAAGATACATTTATTTGTCCCACACACATGCACAGACATGCACAAGCACACTCATGCAAGGAGGGAAATTTAACCTCTGCTTTTAACCCATCTGGTGCAGGACACACAGAGCAGTGAGCAGCCATGTACGGCGCCCGGGGAGCAGATGTTAGGGGAGTAAGGTGCCTTGCTCAGGGGCACTAGACAGGGTAGGGAGAATCCTCTTGGATTTTTGGACAGATCAATCCAGGTTCGTCTTTTTGTTGTTTCTCCGTGGAGTCGAACCAGAGACGAACCAGAGACCTTTTCTGTCCATAGTCCAAGTTTCTGCCAATTCACCTGTCAATCTTTGTATTTGTGTGCATTCACAATACATTCCTCACTGTAAGTTCTGGTTTGGATGTATTTAAGATTGAGTGAGACAAGTGCTCTCATCCACATCCTGGTCTGCATCAGTGTCCTACTCATGGATGAAGCTGTAGCGTCGATAGACTGATCCACCTCTGCTGGTGTACACCACGTCCACCTCATCTCCGCTGTCCGGCTCAGGAACACCATGGGGCATGTTGACACTGGCACTGCCGCTCAGTCTTTCGTAGCTTTGGCCCCAGCAAAGCCTTTTCCGGGAGTGAGCTTTGACCAAGGCAAAAACAGCCAGAGCCAACCCCAGAGCCAGCAACAGGGAAACAGGTAAGGCAGCTGAAGTGTGATTCAGAGGTCTGGAGGACATGTTTACTACCTTCTGAATTGCTGTGCCCAAATAAAAATGCTACAATGTTTTTGTTTTTAATCTCTTCTTGAAAAACACCTGAGATGGTGGCTATCCAGATGAGTTTAGATTTGTTCAAGAAAATGCTCAATGCACGAGCACCAAATGTTTCAAATCACTCATGATCTTAAATGCAGAATCTATGGAAACTTTGGAACCATTGGTTCTGCCGACAAGAACCTCTCTTTTGCAGTATGTGTATTATTCGATGAAGTATTTTCCTGTCACAAGGTAAAACTACCTATCCCCTATTCCAAATAACTAATTCGTTTCATAGGATAAACCTACTTAAAGGGAAGGATAAAAGTATGAAACTGTGGTTATCCTGCCGCTAACACACCCAGGAAATCAATATCAGTAACTCCCACAAGCAAAGGAACGTAGATCAATGCAGACAGGTTATATTCGGCTCCAGCAGTTGACAGAGGTTTATCATTCCCTCTGATGAGAATCTATATCTTTAATAAAGATACTCATCGGAGTAGGTATAATAATTTGTTTGGCCTCTGAAGACCCTTGTCCTCCTCAGAGACTCTCAAACAATCCACACCCAGCTCCACAGGATCCTTTAAGAATGGTGGCGTTGTGTCTATAGCTGCCTTTGGCGCAGCTGACACAGTTATCAATGGTGTCCATGCAGGCCTCACAGTTTGGAGAGCAGTCCTCGCACAGCTGAGTTACAGTGTTTGCATAGGAACCAGATGAACACTGTGCAACACAAGAACTGTCCTGGTCCAGGATATACCCTGTAAATAAACACACACACAGACACACACACATGATCAAATCAAATGTCATGACTGACAAGAGTCAATATTTAAACCTTTGAAACAAGATGAACAATGCTGTGCTTGAGGACCGAAGCAGATCTTACAGCATGCATCACACGTGTGACATTCACTATTTCCCCCTGAAAATGAAACAATGGAGACAGTTACCATCATGCATTTGCTCCATCTGCAACTCGGCATGCTATTCACAGGGGTTTTGCAGTTTCTCAAGAAACAATCGGCCTCCTTCACCAACTGATGCAGAAATTTGAAACCCAGTTACGTAGTTTTCCAGAGGATTCTGACATTTTCTTATCTGGGATTCATTCTCAGGTAAGAAGCATACTCCTGCACACTTGTTTACTGACTGAATATTTGTGCAAAAATAAACATTGTTTTCTGGATTCTACAGTTATGTTATATGGGATTTAAATTTCCACAATATTTGATAATTTAGAAGATTTTGCTCGTGTGAGGTTTTTTATTCACTTACATGAGATATTTTGGATAAAGTGATGTTCCTTACAAATCTTCTTCTGTTTGTCCATCTGGGTGTACCTATATGAATCTGGTGGTTAGGGTTGGTAGTTAATTTTATTTATTTTTATTTTTATAAAAATGTGAATTATTGTTATTATTTTTTGCTTTTAATTGTGTATCTTCCTATCACTCTCAAGGGGGTATGTGCCGAGGAGGGTGTCTGTTTGTTTGTTCATTGGTTTGTAGTTAACTGGCAATAATAATAACAATTATTGGATTACTGACTGTAATTTCTTCTAAATGTGAAAATAAATAAACAAAGTAAAAAAAAAAAAGAGAGCAGTTATACGCTCCTGTCTAGATCATTCAGTTTGCCAACGAGGTCCAACATTACGGTTTGTTTCAGCTTTTGTAATTGCATTATTCCTCGCCCAGCAGCTCATGTCACACTCTCTTCCTTGTTTACTCTGCTGCCTCAGCTTGCATGGCTCATCGGTCAGCTCCGGTTCAACTTTCACGTTACTCTCTACTCCAAGTTTACACTAAACCGGCCTTTCAACTGCTGGAGATCACTTGTCTGAGTCCGGCTTTTGAGTCCAAAGTGAAGAGTTGTCATTACACCAAAGGGGGATGCAGGTGCTCAAGTCAGAGAAGCCTTTAGAAAGTGCTCTAATAAAAAGACTCTTGAACGGAAGGTGACGCAGTACAGTGGAAGGGTCCTAGAAAATATCCTCTAGGCAAAAACAAGTTTGCATCGATCTTTTTTGACAACTTCTAAAGAAATTACCTTTAACCAACAAATTAGATTGAGTTAGGGCAATGATATTTTCCTCTGCCATCAAAGGTACTTTTAACTACTACTTACTTAAGAACTGTTACAATAAAAACATATTTTTAAGTAGTTTAAATTTAGTTGTTCCAACTTCACATTTTGTTCTTAATTTGAATAATCATGAACACACATTCTTAAGTTAACAACCATTTGAAAAATCTTATTTGCTCCTGTTATACTTTCTAATGGTATTTTTTTTTTTGCTTTTGAATGTTTTTGCTCTTTTTTCTGCTTTAAATAAATTCATTCAATCAACAACAAAATTGTTTGCCAATTTACCTTTTTTATTTTGAACTACAGCCATGTGCTTAACACTTTGAACTAAACATATCGTTACATTGTTTTTGAGATTTGTCACTTTGGTTCTCGTTTTCAGTCCATCAACTTCAAGGAACAGCTTCTGGAACACCTGATCCCTCAACCACGATGGTTGCCATCTTGTGTCGAGATACTGGGGTTTAGTGATGTGTCGGTCGTGAACGATTCGTTCACTATGAACGAATCCTTACAAGGACTCGGGAGTTACGAGTCCTCTCAATTAGAGATTCGTTCATTTTCTTGTGGCCGCGCATCGGGACTGTTTCATAGGCTCAGTCAAGGAAGCAGAAATGATTCGTTCACTTCCCTACTGGGTCTTCGGGTACGAGTCTTTGGATCATTTTTCACGTGACCTGCATTGGTCAGTAGAGGAGCGCTGGAGCTGGAGCGAGGGGCGTTCACTGTCTCCCGGAGAAATTAACACTCTGTGTTTTAAGTATAGAAAGACGTGCATTATATTCGTTCACAAGTCATACAGACTGGTTTTGTTATTTTCACTTTACATTAACACTTACAGTTTAGTGCAGTGTAATTGTTTGCCGTGATAATTAAATGCCAGTATGATAATAAATGACAATTTCAAACCATACAAACTGTAATGTTGTACTGTATTTAATAGGTTTACTTTAAAAAATATGATCTGCAGTCAACTGTAAGTGTAAATAACAAAACCAGTCATTATGACTTGTGAACGAATATAATTCACGTCTTTATTATACTAAAAACACAGAGTGTTCATTTCTCCGGGAGACAGTGAACGCCCCTCGCTCCAGCTCTCCTCTACTGAGCCAATGCAGGTCACGTGATAAATGATCCAAAGACTCGTACCCGAAGACCCAGTAGGGAAGTGAACGAATCATTTCTGCTTCCTTGACTGAGCCTATGGAACAGTCCCGTTGCGCAGCCCCCCCCCGTTGAAATGAACGAGTGACTCGAAAAAAGATTCGTTCCTTTTACTGAACGAGATTCAAAGAACCGGGTCGGTAAAAAGATCCGAACTTCCCATCACTACTGGGGTTGACTGCTGATCACCGATGGTGGCAATTTTCAAGGCTTGCCTCAAACTCTTAGCCTGACGTTGTCAGACTCATTATTCTAGTCAGAATATGAGTCTGAGACCGCTCCATTGGGCTGTGATTATTGGGCGTGTTTCAACCGAACCAGAAAACCAAGTGCCTCTTCGCTCAATTGGATAGACCTACAACCAATCAGAGCAACGTAGTATGTGACGTATGTCAAGCGACGCATAGTTGTTGTCAGTTGTCTGTTTCAGGAGTTTATTCACTCTCTAAATAAACTAATGGAAATGCTGCTAATGCCGCTCATATCTCCACCGGAGGCAAAGCCCCCAGGAAGCAGCTGGAGACCAGGGCTGCTCGTGAGAGCCCCGGCCGCCGGCGGCGTGAAGAAGCCTGCTACGGATCTCTCTCAGAGCCTCGCGACCGGCCCGGTACCGTTACCGGCCCGGGACCGAGGCTCTGAGAGAGATCCGTCGCTACCAGGAATCCACGGAGCTGCTGATCCGCCAGCTGCGCTGCAGAGCTCCGCTGTCATGGCTCTGCAGGAGATCAGCGAGGAGGAGAAACGGCAGCTAATCTTTTTTTTCAAGCATTCACTTCCTTGTTGCTCCAACATTAACAGCGTCCCAACATGTGTGTTTTGTCTCATATGTGCTGAGGAGCGTAGCGCGCCCCCCCCCCCCCACTCTCTTTTTATTTATATGACTGCTTGTGTGGCTAAAGCATCGGGGCCAGCTGATACATTAAACTCTTTATGAATCCCGTAGGAGCACGGCAAAAACATCTTCTCGATCTACAAATGCCTTGATCACGTTCCTCTGTTCCTCTTTCAAAATGAATGCGCTGTCGATGTCTCTGAAACAGACTCGATGGCAGCATCGACACATCTCAGCTCATAGATATAAACACTATATATGTCTAAATATGTCTCAGCTCTCCAGCGGCAGGCAGCGCTCTTTGGTGACGTGGTTGATAACGTCACTGTAGATCATCTGTCAATCATCGTATAAAGCCCGCCCTGACGATCTGATTGGATCGAACAGCTTCTGTTTTGAGCATTGTCTCCCCAACGGAGCGACTCCAGACCGAACTTCCCGAACAACAAATGTTGTGGGCGGGGCTAAGTTCGTCTGGCACCCAGGCTATCAAACTCTTGGATGTCCTGTAAAGTAAATTAAAAGATACCTTAGCGCAGTGGTTCTTAACCTGGGTTCGACCAAACCCCAGGGGTTCGGTGAGTCACTCTCAGGGGTTCGGCTGGGGTCAAGACACACACAGTATAGCCCGGTTCACACTAATAATGTCGTTTCTTCTCCGTGTTAGATTACAAATATTTAGTTGCTTAGTAAAAATGTGTTACACAAAATAAATTCAGCCCACTTGTATAATTCTAGACTAGACGTCCGCTTGGCCATCATTGGCTGCAGCTGATCACGCCACATTATTTTAATCTTTCAATCCCTTCATACTTACTATGACGAGCAAAGTGGTTGGACGAATACGTACAATATGGATTCACGTGTATAGGGGAACGTGATGGGAGTAGGCGTCCTCAATGCATGATTTGCAATGCCAAGTTGACAATTTTATAAAACGTTGTATCTTTGCAATCTTTGCAAGCAATCTTTTTCGAGGATGGTAGACATGAAAATTAAGAAAAGGAACAGACTTTGTTGCGAAAATGATATGAGAGTGGCACATGCCAAGGTGAAGCCGTGCATTTCTGAACTTGTATTTGAAAGGCAACAGCAAAAGTCACATTGATTTAAAGTAAATATTCATTGAGTTAGGCTTTTGTGTGAAATTCATGTTTTGTTGGTTTTGTTCTTTGAACACAGTGATTTTGTGTGCAACTGATGCATCGTTCATTTTGTGCACTAATAAAATATATACCTATGTTTTGAAGAAATCATATTTTATTTTTCTAATTACGAAGGGTTCGGTGAATGCACTGATGAAGCTTGCAGGGTTCAGTACCTCCAATAAGGTTAAGAACCACTGCCTTAGCGTGTTCAAGATAATGAGATGGATGATTACTGCAGACTTTTTACACTGTCACTCTTAGTGAATTCAGTTGATCAACAGAGTCATTATTTACTATTTTTTCACCCTCATAAACACACAAGTACCCAATTAGTCAAATTGCCTGAAAAGATTTTAACAACAAACATGAGAAAAAATCTTTTATCCAAAACACAATAATGGTCAGATAACAATTGCTTATTTGACTTTTATCACCCAATTTAAAGAGCATGTTTTGAGACCAAATTGGTCAACTTATAATAGGAACTTAATCAAGGTTAATCCAGGAAATTTTCGAGCAGGGACGTTAGGACAAAAGCCAGATATGGCAAAGCTCAAGACATTTTTATATATGTTACATTTTGATTCAGAGTACAATGGTCAAGTTTGGCCATAGATTCAAGGCTCACAGTGGTCCTTCTCTTGAATTCTTCATCAGTAGACGACACAAACAGGAACATTTAATCTTGCAAGTATCTCTTCTGCATTAATTCATACTACAACACATCATTTAAAGAGGAACAACTCCTAATTTGTGTGAACTCTGATATACAGTGTTAAAATAAAAGTGGGGCACTGAAGTGGCACACTATCATTGAATGGTATTACATTCCAAATGAAGTAACTCGCTATAGAGGTTACTTGGATCCAAAGACTACCAGTCAATGAGATAGGCCATTTAAGTAAGTAAGTCATTTTAAAGCATCGCTTTTTTTATCTTGTATTGTAGTTGCCTGCCTCATCCATTACAGGATGTAATGTTTTCAGTTGTATTTACTTTAACCTGGACCTGGCTTCTTTTACATTTTATTTCTTTTTTTGTTTTTTTTTGTTTTGTTATTTACCATGTAATACTGCAAAGAAGAAAATGATCATGTGAATTTAATCAGTGGTGTATAAATTACTTGAAAGCCATACTTGAGTAAAAGTACAGATATCTTACTTGAAAGTGACTCCGGTAAAAGTAAAAGTCACCCGTCAGAAAATGACTTGAGTAAAAGTCTTAGAGTTGCTCATATTAAATGTACTTAAGTATCAAAAGTATCTGGTGTTGAAATGTACTTAAGTATCAAAAGTACAAGTACAAGTACCAAAATTAAAAATGCTAAGTGCTTTTTATGGTAGGCCTATACAGACACAAAAAAACCCAAAATTGTTCAGTTCAGGATTTCAACTGACTGAAAAATTGTAACAACACTATATATATAATGTATCATTTTACAAATTTTGAACCTGAGATGCTGAGGTTAAAATAGTATTGGACAAGTGCATCTGAACTTATAGAGACAACAAAGAACACAACAGAATAAACAAGTGCCTCTTGATTCTATCTAAGATCACTAATAGACCAAATTAACCTTTTGTGTCTATTAGCTGTATTTTGTAACTGCCTGTATATCTGCCCGCCAGCTTTCCCACGCATCTACATGTAAGCCTGTTTATTTATCATTAGACTATCTTCACTAAATGTGCCTGCGTGTGTGTTTGCATTTGTTTCCAGCAAGGTGACAATACACCTGTAGGGTATCTTGCCTGTAGGGACGACAAAGTGAAGACACAACCCTGCTTGAAGTTGTACACATTAACTAGTTTGTACAATACATATATAAAGACTCAACAGCTTCTAAGTTGTGTTGAGTCAGCACAAAGGGCGACTAAGGATTGGAAATGGCAATATATAGATATATAATATCTTTGCAAAAATTATATTGGCATAATAGTGAGTGGAAAACTGGGCCTGATTACCCAGGGTTCCATTTGGCGAGGTCCATTAAAAAACCTGAATTGTGTGCGTGAATATGCAGTAGTCCACGACACAGTGTTTGTTTTTGGTTGTGTTTTGGCTGAAAGTTGTTTTTGTGATTGCTTATATAATTGGTTGTGTTGTTTGTTTTTCCATCTCGACTTGTTTTAAATCTGTTTGTTTTGTCAATGTGGACGTGTAAGACTAAGTAGACACGGCCAAACAATGATAGTCTATTTGCCAACAGTTTTTGTTTAAACCAATTACTTCCAATATTTTCTTTAAGGAAAGTTAACCACTTGCTGCTTCGAGCTATGTATTTATGTGTAGATGTTGACACGAAGCAGGAAAGGGTAAACAAATGGGAATCAAAAAAGGAATACCTTCAAAAAATTATGTAAAGTCACCTAATAAAAGCACTCAAAAGCCAATTCATTTGCCTCAATAATAATCCTTACATTTTCAAGAGGGCCTCACGTCTGTCAGTGCCTTTCAGTGCTCTGCCCTAATAATAAAGACTGAACCGAGCTCCTGCAGGAGCGAGAGAGCGAGAGAGAGGTGCGCCGTGTGTAAAGGTACATGTTGCGCCAACCTCCGCTGCTCAAGTAACGAGCCAGTTTTGAGAATGTAAGAAGTATAAAGTACAGATATTTGTGCTCAAATGTAGCGAGTAAAGTAAAAAGTCGTCAGGAAAATAAATACTCAAGAAAAGTACAGATATGTGAAAAATCTACTTAAGTACAGTAACAAAGTATTTCTACTTCGTTACTTCCCACCACTGAATTTAATCAACATAAGTTCATAAATTTATCAAAGATGTTAAGTGTGCAGGGGAGGGGACTTAAAATCCTTAACTAAATTGGAGAAAAATACAATTGTCAAGCCAGCTTCATGAAGTTACTACAACTTAAATATTATTACAAAACAATTTCTATTTTTAATTACAGACAATATTGAGTTGATCAATTTGTCACCAATATAAGAAAGAGAATCTATATCTTTAATAAAGATACTCATCGGAGTAGGTATTATAATTCGTTTGGCCTCTGAAGACCCTTGTCCTCCTCAGAGACTCTCAAACAATCCACACCCAGCTCCACAGAACCTTTAAGAATGGTGGTGTGGTGTTATAATGAAATTGATTGATCCGTGGCCGGGCCTTTATACAGCTTGATCTCTCAACTCCAACTTAACCAGCTCCACAGCAGGTTAGCCGTTCAGCACAAGTTACCATGGTGATTTACCCCGATACAAGTAAACAACCTGTTCATTCTTCTGTGCCACATCCATAGAGATCATACTATGCTCTTTATTCAGCACTATACATGTTGTGATATAAGGCCAGGTAGACCTCTGGGCAGAACTGAAATGAGACATTCTGTTTATAGATGTTTAAAGGTAGCTGAGCTCAACTCAGATATGTCTGTGTCGGTCGTACTGTCTGTGACTCCTCTCCGAGGCTGTGTCCAAAATGCATTGCGCTTGCGGTGGAGAGACGAGAGGAGCTAGGGCAGCAGGAACAGCCCGCCCTGTGGTACAAATACAAATATTAGCAGAGCAGCTCATCACATCAGAAAATGTGGTAAACAAGTTAATTTCTATATTTAAAGATTACCATTCAACATGTTTTATAACCTTATATAATTAATAAGTGTAAAATAAACATTTAAATCTAATGTTACATCATTACCGGGGCAGAAAAAAAGCGCAGAGTAATGTCCAAGAGTCTTTCTCTTTTCCTAATGAGCTCACTTTATAGTCTTCTATGTGTTAGTCACTGTATAGTGAGACTGGCAATAGTGAGCGAGTGGGTTATTTCGGATCCAGCCAACGTGTCTGTATGTTTCCTCTCCACGTGTCTCAGTCTCACCGTGGCAGCTCTCTCAGCTGCCTTTACTACCAGGGAGAGTAATGCTGTGCTCCATTGCAGCTCGGAGATCGGCCCTCAGAATGACGTCACATCCAAATACACAGAGTTGATAGCGTTCCAGAACAGTTCATAAAAACAATCTACGCGACATTTCACAGATACTAACACAGCCAGGAAGGATCCATTCACTGAAACCTTTGTCTCTCAGGGATTGGATGAAACACTTAAAGAAATCCTTTTTAAATGGGATGTTCCCCTGAATTGAGAAACAGCTGGAGACTGTACATAAAGATAACATGACAGCTCCCAAAAGTAAAACCAAGTCAGACACTCTTGATCCCCCCCTTCTCGCTGGTTACAGTATAGGTCCTAAACCCTGCCTCCTGGAATGTACCACTTTTTGCAGTGTGTTCTGCAAATAATGAAAACTGCATTTCTCTTACAAGGTTTCAGGAGAAGTGAGAATATCATATTGATACAAATTATATAATGGTTTGTATTACCCTGATGTGTTTTATTAGGTTGTTCAGGATGGAAAATGTTAAGACTTTATTTAACTTTATCTAGATCTAATTTATTGATTTTGTGTTAAAGAAATGTCTCTGGTGAGTCAAATAAAAGATATATTTACAGAAATGTTCTCTCACAGAGGAAGAACTCCCTTTTTTTTTCCACTTTATTAATTGGTTTTCACAATTGAAGATGAAATCTCATACAAACAGACGTATATGAAAACATTACCTGCAGAAATCTTAAAAAATGTGATTTTGGTAAATCAAATTTAGCTCTGAGCTGGTCAAATGAAGCAAAAATACCTGCTATGTACAGATCTTTAAATGAGACAATACCTTTCTCACGCCAGACTATGAAAGAGTCATGCTCAAGTGAGGGGGGAAACTGATGATTTGCCACAATGGGGGCACAAAGCGAGCTAGTCTGCCAACCGAAGTGTTTTCGCACCTGAGCCCATATACGCAGAGAGTGATAGACAAGGGGGGCAATAGAGACACGGCGTGGTGTGATAGGCATTGCTGAATACAACAAGGCTGGGAGGGATAATGGGAGGCTCGCATCAGCCTCCATTTGGACCCAGGCAGGGGCTTCGTTGTTAGCATAGGTTTGAAGCCAGTAGGCCAAGGCTCTCAGGTTGCTTGCCCAATAGTATAGTTGGAAATGAGGTAAAGCCATCCCACCCACCGATTTGGGTCTTTGTAAAAATTCCTTACGGATACGAGGTGGTTCTTATTCCAAATGAAATAAGAGATGATCTTATTGAGATGTGAAAAAAAAGATTTGTTGATAAAGATTGGTATAGTTTGGAACAGGTATAAGAATTTGGGAAATATGTTCATTTTTATTAGGTTAATTCTGCCAGCTAATGAGATAGGAAGAGAAGACCATTTGTCGAGGGTCATCTTGGTGCGTTCTAAAAGAGGAGTAAAATTAAGTTTAAAGAGATCTGAGATTTTCTGAGTTGCAACTATACCCAAGTATGTGAATTTATCAGAAGTCACCTTAAAAGGATAGGAATTAAAAGAAAGTGATTGTGCAGCAGAGTTGACAGGAAAAAGCTCACTTTTTGAAGCATTAATCTTATACCCAGAAAGCTCGGTAAAACGATCCAGTGTAGTCATAATGTGCGATAAAGTATTCTGGGGATCGCTAATATATAATAATAAATCATCAGCATATAATGATAGCTTATGTTCTTTTCCATTCCTTAATATGCCGCGAATTTCAGGTGAGGAGCGCAGTGATGTTGCGAGAGGTTCGATGGTTATCGCGAATAAGAGGGGAGACAATGGGCATCCTTGTCTCGTGCCACGTTGCAACGGAAAATATTGGGAGTTCATATTATTTGTGCGTACTGACGACATTGGGGATTTATATAACAATTTTAACCATAATATGAATTTTGGACCATATTTAAATCTCTCTAGACACTGAAAAAGGTAGCCCCATTCGACCCTATCGAACGCTTTTTCAGCATCCAGAGAGATAATTACTTCGGGTAAGGGCTGATTGGGATCTGCGTTCTGCATGATATTTAAAAGGCGACGGATATTAAAAGAAGAGAGGCGGTTTTTTATAAAACCAGTTTGATCTGGAGAGATAATCGAAGATAGGGTAGCTTCTAGGCGGTGAGCCAAGACCTTGGCTAAAAATTTGCAGTCCACGTTCAGGAGTGATATTGGACGGTAAGACCCACAGCTAAGGGGATCCTTACCCTTTTTCAATATAACTGAGATAGAAGCCTGAGAGAGTGTGGGTGGAAGTTGGCCCTCGACAAAGGATTCCTCAAAAAGAGTGAGTAAAATTGGCAGCAGTTTATCTCCAAATTTTTTAAAGAATTCGACCGTGAAACCATCAGGTCCTGGAGCTTTAGCATTCTGCATACTGTATAGAGCTGATCTAGTTTCCTCCAAAGACAGAGGTTCTTCCAATTGCTCCATAAATGATTCATTTATTTGAGGCAGATCCATGCTCTGAAAAAACGACTCTAGCCTAGAAGGGTTGTGGATCACCTCAGATGTGTAAAGGGAGGAATAAAATTCTTTAAACTCATTATTTATCTCCTGCTCGTCATTAGAGATCTGACCGTCATGTTTACGAATATTTGTGATCAGGGTAGAGGCTATGGACTGCCTAATCTGTTGAGCAAGAGTCTTGCCTGCCTTATCTGAGTGTTCATACACATTAGAGCGAGATTGGAGCAGTAGTTGCTCTATATAATGGGTGGTCATCAAGTCGAACTCTGTCTGCAGAGCTGACCTCTCCTTAAAAAGTTCAGGGGTGGGAGCAGTTGAATATTTACAGTCCAGCTGATGAATTTGGTCTGTAAGATCTTTAAGGCGCTGTTTTCTATTCCTGCCCTCCCAGGTGGTGTATGAAATAATCTCTCCTCTCAAAAAAGCTTTAAGCGATTCCCAAAGAGTGAACTTGCTAACATCTGGTGTATCATTCATGGATAAGAAAAAATCTATTTGTGTGTTTATATGGTTAATAAACTCTTCATTTGTGAGTGAAGTATTGCTGAAGCGCCATGGGCGCCGAGTTACTTTTTTAGGGAAGGATATTTGCAAAACTACAGGCCCATGATCAGAAACCACGATACTTTCATATCTGCAATCTCTGACTGAGGTCAGCAACTGGCTATCAATTAAAAAATAATCAATGCGCGAGTAAGAGTGATGCACAGGGGAGAAAAATGAATAACATCTTAGATCAGGCTACAGGAAACGCCAGGGGTCAATCATATTGTATTCTTGAAGGAAGGAATTAATAATCTTCGCTGTTCTTGTTATATTGTCGGGAGCTAGAGGAGCGGTCTAAGACTGGATGTAATATACAATTAAAGTCACCCCCTAGAATAAGTCTGTGTGTGTTTAAGTTGGGTAATGAGGATAAAATAGTCTTCAGGAATTGTGCAGAGGAAGAACTCCCTTTTTAAGGGTGGAAATGTAATGATCCCTTTCGAGGATGTGATTGTATGAAAAGCGTTTCTGGGAAGTGTAGTAGCCTGTCGTTACTGTGATGATTCATGATCTTAAACCTGTTTGATGTGGTGGCATCCCAGTGACACAGACACCTGATGGTCTGTTGAATCTGTCGGCAGGATCGACCAGGACATGCACGGCAAAGCGGAGAGTGCGGCTGCTGCTGTTCCAGAGTGACGATCTCGCTGTTCATATAATACACAATTGATCAATATTTGTTCCTGCATTTGTTAAAGGAGGAGCTTTTTTCTACTTTATTTTCCCACAAGTGTTTATCTTGTGTCAATTCTGTTCGGCAGTGAATATGGTTTGAGTGGGAGTAATGTTTGATCTTGCGGGTTCCTACAGGAAAAAGTGTTCAGCAATGAAAAGCTAAAAATCTCTTAAGGACAAGCTTTAATACAAATTACTTGCACTTTATTTGATATCAATACTTTAATTATAAATCAAAAGAGAGCAGGACACACTTAATTCATGTTTGGATTTCACCTGAACATATGTTGGTCAAATTTTTTAACAGAGCTGTCAACTGGCAAAACAAGTTGACAGAACTCAGAATCCACTAGATGGAGCCACAAGTGAAATCCTACACAAAGGCATCAAAGAAATCCCATAAAAACATCAGCCATACACATTGGCTATCATTTTTAATGCTCAGAACATTGTTAAATGATATAAGATTTATGAAAACCATTATTCTTCAGTGGCGGTTCGTCATACAGGGCGCTGGGGCGCCGCCCACCCTACAATTTTGAGATGAAAAAAAAAAAAAAAAAAAAAAAAATGACATGTTAAAAAACATTATATATCAAATAATTTAATAAGAAATGTACTGTTTTAAAGCGTTAAATGTGTGCCGGAGACCGTAAGCCCCTGTCAAAAACCACTTAATATATTATATTTGGTAATATATTTGCCATTCATTATCACTGAGAGAGAAGCCACTCCTCCCTGTGGGCGCCGGGCAAGTGGAAGTCTATGGAAGCCAACAAAAGGGGCAGGAACATTTGAGCAAGGACAGCTTCTCAATGGCGGATGACAGTTCGAGCCATGGGCGCACTTCACTTGCGCCTACAGCCAATGAAAGGGTTTCTTATACATCATGCTGACAGGACTGTCCAATCAGAGACCTTATCACTGATCTACAGGAGCTGCATAGTTAGCAGATACTTTTAATCTGCACGGAGGTGCAGCTCCGGTCCCGGAGCACTGAGTGAGACAGGTAGAGGACAGACAGTGGACAGATAGAATCATTGTTGTTTACTGTGTCGTGTGTGTAGTTTTATCGATCAGTAATAATCAGCTGAAATTTTTAACCACATGTTAACGTGCATGGGGACGTGCTCCTCCGGGACCGGGACCGGAGCACCGGAGCACCTCCCCGGGGACCGGGACCGTCCCCGGGGACGTCCCGGCGACCGGAGCACCGGAGCACCTCCCCGGGGACCGGGACGTCCCCGGGGACGGTCCCGGAGGAGCACGTCCCCGGGGACGTCCGGACCGGGTCCCGGACCGGAGCACAGGACCGGAGCACCCCGGAGTTTTTTTTCTCTCATTGCGGTGGGCTATTTAAACCGCGCCGCCCAAGTGCGCCCCCCCCAAAAAAAATTTCACCAGCCGCCACTGTTATTCTTAATGTTTACATCCCATCACAATGGGTAATATTTTGGAAATACGACAGGACCATTATATTTTAAGACAACCCAGTAGAAGACCCCTTATGATTTTATAATAGACCATTTCTTAATGACTATGGAAGATACCTTTAATATTATACATCTTACATGATCAAAACCATTACAACATAGTAGAAGATTGACCTTTGAGCAGTGGGTCAAGGCCTGAAGCTCTGAAACGCAATACTGTCTCCAAACATCTGATGGCAATGTCATCAACTTCAGCATCAAACTTATTTGCAAGAAGGTGTTGTTGACTCAGCAGCCACTGGAGGTCACCAGCTCCGTACACACAAACGGCTCGTCTGTAAACACCAGTGCAATGAGGGTACGGATTTCCTTTTTTTACATCACCTGCCAAACTGCCCCACTTCACCACACGAGCGAGGCTTAGCAGGTCTGACAAATCAAACTTTCTGTCGGCAGGCGTCGATCCGGGTACAGAGGGCATCCTCTGTAGAGTGGCCCACAAGTGCTCGTCAGGGCTATATGTGTCCTTCGACCACTCCATGAGTTTCTGAACCTCTGTGTCCTGCATCACGTGCGACACAAAGGCTCTTGAGACCACAATGTAGGCAATCCCTATGAACACAGGGCTGCTAATCGGCGGGGGACTCTTCATCTCATCTGTCCTGATGACACTGTCGGTCACATTGTGATGATACTGCCAACGGGCTTTCTTGTAGTCAGGGGGCGGCACAGTCTCCATACTGTTCCTTCCATTTAGGATCTTGAGTATTTTAACCATCTCTCCATTGGTTTTTATAGGGAAGTCGGTCCCACACGTGTTGAGCAGGTACCTCCACTTTACAGGTGACTTCAACAGATCTGTCATGCAGTTCAGATCTGCTTGCACACGGGACCAGGAGGCATAAATCACCTTTTCTAGTTTTGTAGCTATAAACACATTGGGGAAACAGGCAACAATAGCCTCCACAGCCATGTGAAATTCTTCGGAGGACTTTTGGTCTACGTGCACACAGTAGCTGTTTTGAGGTGCATAAACTGCTCGAAGAAGTCGCTCAAACATTTCAATTTTCTCATGGATCACAATGGAGTAGGCAATGGGAAAGTCATTCTCCTCTTCACTGAGAGGCACTGTAATGAAATCTCTCTGTTTAATGTAAGCTGGACAGTCCTTTGTCACATTAAGGTAGAAATCCTCCGAAAGCTTCTTATGCTTTTTTCCAGATGCTAGAAGCTCTTTTAATTCACTTATCTTGCCCTCTGTGTATCCACTGATGATGGCTAAGCAGACGGGCAGGTCCGTATAGAACTGCTCTGGTATTACAAGATCAGCCGATGACCACTTGCCAGAGCCAGCTCCCCAAAAGACAACTGCAAGGAACATACCCATAAAGATGAAACAAAGGATCCTCAACTTAGGGACCCTGTGACACTCCATCCTCACAGAAGCTGTCTCCTTAGATCACAGGTGATGTTGCCTCAGTGCAGGTTATCTGACTGACTGATGTCACTGCCTCGTCAGATAAATGACACCAAAGACCTTTAGGTTCTATTTGCTGTAGGTGTGTCTAATGAAGACAACAAAAGATTCTGGCAGCATAACCAGCTGTCAAGTAGAACTGAGTGCATTAGGTGTGCTTTATTTCATTTATATTTGTATGTACATCAAAGCGTACAGATTATAGTTGTTTAAGTTACATCATCTTTCCACTGTTTCCCAAAAACCTCTTAAATATCAAGTAAAAAATGAAGCCATGTACACACATACTGTATACACAGATATATGTATTTATATCTCCTTTCTTCACTCACAAATGCCTCTTCTAAGAATGTGTATTATAAAGACACAGGCACTTTGTAGAATTAACACCAGGAACTCAAGAAAAAACATACCACCACATTCTCATCTAGGCATTAAAGGTGACATATTATGAAAGTTCCACTTTTGTAGTGCTTCTACACGTTAATTTGGGTATCTAGCATGTTTACCGTCCCAAAAACTCTGGAAAAAAACAACTCCCGTGATTTGTTGGGGTTCCTCTATGTCAGAAACGATACGCTAGATGGCGTCGAATGGGATTACGAGCAGAATTGACGTCATATTCTCGCTACACGGCCCGGCTCCACCGGCCCACCAGACTCTGGTTCAAAACGATATGGTTGCAAGATTGTATCTTCTTATCCTTGTTCCTTGTGGTATTTTGACCAATGTTACCTTTTCTTCGGCTCAGTATCTCGGCTCCGTAGCCGTGGCTGGGAGCGCACTGTTATTGTTCGTCTAGGCTCGTTGTCTCGCCGGTAACTAGCCGTCCGGTCGTGTTTGTTAGGGACGAGGAGACGTGCTCTTAGCTTTCAATCACCGCCACTCTTTTTATTTCTCTCCGTACCCAGGAGTCACACTCATCACACTAGTTGTTCTGTTAGTTTTCGTAACCCGCACAACATGTAGCCCCCTACCCACAATGCACAGGTACCTTACCCACAATCCCTAGGGGTACTACGTCATACAACAACAACACTTCACTAGGGGGCAGGCCATCCCTGCAACACCAAAATATGTTTCAGACATTTCATTAAGACCCGAAGGAACCATATCAACTGCGGTAAAATGGGCATAATATGTCACCTTTTACTAAACTATTTTAGATTAAGATGAAGATTAAGATTAAGATACATTTATTTGTCCCACACACATGCACAGACATGCACAAGCACACTCATGCAAGGAGGGAAATTTAACCTCTGCTTTTAACCCATCTGGTGCAGGACACACAGAGCAGTGAGCAGCCATGTACGGCGCCCGGGGAGCAGATGTTAGGGGAGTAAGGTGCCTTGCTCAGGGGCACTAGACAGGGTAGGGAGAATCCTCTTGGATTTTTGGACAGATCAATCCAGGTTCGTCTTTTTGTTGTTTCTCCGTGGAGTCGAACCAGAGACGAACCAGAGACCTTTTCTGTCCATAGTCCAAGTTTCTGCCAATTCACCTGTCAATCTTTGTATTTGTGTGCATTCACAATACATTCCTCACTGTAAGTTCTGGTTTGGATGTATTTAAGATTGAGTGAGACAAGTGCTCTCATCCACATCCTGGTCTGCATCAGTGTCCTACTCATGGATGAAGCTGTAGCGTCGATAGACTGATCCACCTCTGCTGGTGTACACCACGTCCACCTCATCTCCGCTGTCCGGCTCAGGAACACCATGGGGCATGTTGACACTGGCACTGCCGCTCAGTCTTTCGTAGCTTTGGCCCCAGCAAAGCCTTTTCCGGGAGTGAGCTTTGACCAAGGCAAAAACAGCCAGAGCCAACCCCAGAGCCAGCAACAGGGAAACAGGTAAGGCAGCTGAAGTGTGATTCAGAGGTCTGGAGGACATGTTTACTACCTTCTGAATTGCTGTGCCCAAATAAAAATGCTACAATGTTTTTGTTTTTAATCTCTTCTTGAAAAACACCTGAGATGGTGGCTATCCAGATGAGTTTAGATTTGTTCAAGAAAATGCTCAATGCACGAGCACCAAATGTTTCAAATCACTCATGATCTTAAATGCAGAATCTATGGAAACTTTGGAACCATTGGTTCTGCCGACAAGAACCTCTCTTTTGCAGTATGTGTATTATTCGATGAAGTATTTTCCTGTCACAAGGTAAAACTACCTATCCCCTATTCCAAATAACTAATTCGTTTCATAGGATAAACCTACTTAAAGGGAAGGATAAAAGTATGAAACTGTGGTTATCCTGCCGCTAACACACCCAGGAAATCAATATCAGTAACTCCCACAAGCAAAGGAACGTAGATCAATGCAGACAGGTTATATTCGGCTCCAGCAGTTGACAGAGGTTTATCATTCCCTCTGATGAGAATCTATATCTTTAATAAAGATACTCATCGGAGTAGGTATAATAATTTGTTTGGCCTCTGAAGACCCTTGTCCTCCTCAGAGACTCTCAAACAATCCACACCCAGCTCCACAGGATCCTTTAAGAATGGTGGCGTTGTGTCTATAGCTGCCTTTGGCGCAGCTGACACAGTTATCAATGGTGTCCATGCAGGCCTCACAGTTTGGAGAGCAGTCCTCGCACAGCTGAGTTACAGTGTTTGCATAGGAACCAGATGAACACTGTGCAACACAAGAACTGTCCTGGTCCAGGATATACCCTGTAAATAAACACACACACAGACACACACACATGATCAAATCAAATGTCATGACTGACAAGAGTCAATATTTAAACCTTTGAAACAAGATGAACAATGCTGTGCTTGAGGACCGAAGCAGATCTTACAGCATGCATCACACGTGTGACATTCACTATTTCCCCCTGAAAATGAAACAATGGAGACAGTTACCATCATGCATTTGCTCCATCTGCAACTCGGCATGCTATTCACAGGGGTTTTGCAGTTTCTCAAGAAACAATCGGCCTCCTTCACCAACTGATGCAGAAATTTGAAACCCAGTTACGTAGTTTTCCAGAGGATTCTGACATTTTCTTATCTGGGATTCATTCTCAGGTAAGAAGCATACTCCTGCACACTTGTTTACTGACTGAATATTTGTGCAAAAATAAACATTGTTTTCTGGATTCTACAGTTATGTTATATGGGATTTAAATTTCCACAATATTTGATAATTTAGAAGATTTTGCTCGTGTGAGGTTTTTTATTCACTTACATGAGATATTTTGGATAAAGTGATGTTCCTTACAAATCTTCTTCTGTTTGTCCATCTGGGTGTACCTATATGAATCTGGTGGTTAGGGTTGGTAGTTAATTTTATTTATTTTTATTTTTATAAAAATGTGAATTATTGTTATTATTTTTTGCTTTTAATTGTGTATCTTCCTATCACTCTCAAGGGGGTATGTGCCGAGGAGGGTGTCTGTTTGTTTGTTCATTGGTTTGTAGTTAACTGGCAATAATAATAACAATTATTGGATTACTGACTGTAATTTCTTCTAAATGTGAAAATAAATAAACAAAGTAAAAAAAAAAAAGAGAGCAGTTATACGCTCCTGTCTAGATCATTCAGTTTGCCAACGAGGTCCAACATTACGGTTTGTTTCAGCTTTTGTAATTGCATTATTCCTCGCCCAGCAGCTCATGTCACACTCTCTTCCTTGTTTACTCTGCTGCCTCAGCTTGCATGGCTCATCGGTCAGCTCCGGTTCAACTTTCACGTTACTCTCTACTCCAAGTTTACACTAAACCGGCCTTTCAACTGCTGGAGATCACTTGTCTGAGTCCGGCTTTTGAGTCCAAAGTGAAGAGTTGTCATTACACCAAAGGGGGATGCAGGTGCTCAAGTCAGAGAAGCCTTTAGAAAGTGCTCTAATAAAAAGACTCTTGAACGGAAGGTGACGCAGTACAGTGGAAGGGTCCTAGAAAATATCCTCTAGGCAAAAACAAGTTTGCATCGATCTTTTTTGACAACTTCTAAAGAAATTACCTTTAACCAACAAATTAGATTGAGTTAGGGCAATGATATTTTCCTCTGCCATCAAAGGTACTTTTAACTACTACTTACTTAAGAACTGTTACAATAAAAACATATTTTTAAGTAGTTTAAATTTAGTTGTTCCAACTTCACATTTTGTTCTTAATTTGAATAATCATGAACACACATTCTTAAGTTAACAACCATTTGAAAAATCTTATTTGCTCCTGTTATACTTTCTAATGGTATTTTTTTTTTTGCTTTTGAATGTTTTTGCTCTTTTTTCTGCTTTAAATAAATTCATTCAATCAACAACAAAATTGTTTGCCAATTTACCTTTTTTATTTTGAACTACAGCCATGTGCTTAACACTTTGAACTAAACATATCGTTACATTGTTTTTGAGATTTGTCACTTTGGTTCTGGTTTTCAGTCCATCAACTTCAAGGAACAGCTTCTGGAACACCTGATCCCTCAACCACGATGGTTGCCATCTTGTGTCGAGATACTGGGGTTTAGTGATGTGTCGGTCGTGAACGATTCGTTCACTATGAACGAATCCTTACAAGGACTCGGGAGTTACGAGTCCTCTCAATTAGAGATTCGTTCATTTTCTTGTGGCCGCGCATCGGGACTGTTTCATAGGCTCAGTCAAGGAAGCAGAAATGATTCGTTCACTTCCCTACTGGGTCTTCGGGTACGAGTCTTTGGATCATTTTTCACGTGACCTGCATTGGTCAGTAGAGGAGCGCTGGAGCTGGAGCGAGGGGCGTTCACTGTCTCCCGGAGAAATTAACACTCTGTGTTTTAAGTATAGAAAGACGTGCATTATATTCGTTCACAAGTCATACAGACTGGTTTTGTTATTTTCACTTTACATTAACACTTACAGTTTAGTGCAGTGTAATTGTTTGCCGTGATAATTAAATGCCAGTATGATAATAAATGACAATTTCAAACCATACAAACTGTAATGTTGTACTGTATTTAATAGGTTTACTTTAAAAAATATGATCTGCAGTCAACTGTAAGTGTAAATAACAAAACCAGTCATTATGACTTGTGAACGAATATAATTCACGTCTTTATTATACTAAAAACACAGAGTGTTCATTTCTCCGGGAGACAGTGAACGCCCCTCGCTCCAGCTCTCCTCTACTGAGCCAATGCAGGTCACGTGATAAATGATCCAAAGACTCGTACCCGAAGACCCAGTAGGGAAGTGAACGAATCATTTCTGCTTCCTTGACTGAGCCTATGGAACAGTCCCGTTGCGCAGCCCCCCCCCGTTGAAATGAACGAGTGACTCGAAAAAAGATTCGTTCCTTTTACTGAACGAGATTCAAAGAACCGGGTCGGTAAAAAGATCCGAACTTCCCATCACTACTGGGGTTGACTGCTGATCACCGATGGTGGCAATTTTCAAGGCTTGCCTCAAACTCTTAGCCTGACGTTGTCAGACTCATTATTCTAGTCAGAATATGAGTCTGAGACCGCTCCATTGGGCTGTGATTATTGGGCGTGTTTCAACCGAACCAGAAAACCAAGTGCCTCTTCGCTCAATTGGATAGACCTACAACCAATCAGAGCAACGTAGTATGTGACGTATGTCAAGCGACGCATAGTTGTTGTCAGTTGTCTGTTTCAGGAGTTTATTCACTCTCTAAATAAACTAATGGAAATGCTGCTAATGCCGCTCGTATCTCCACCGGAGGCAAAGCCCCCAGGAAGCAGCTGGAGACCAGGGCTGCTCGTGAGAGCCCCGGCCGCCGGCGGCGTGAAGAAGCCTGCTACGGATCTCTCTCAGAGCCTCGCGACTCGCGACCGGCCCGGTACCGTTACCGGCCCGGGACCGAGGCTCTGAGAGAGATCCGTCGCTACCAGGAATCCACGGAGCTGCTGATCCGCCAGCTGCGCTGCAGAGCTCCGCTGTCATGGCTCTGCAGGAGATCAGCGAGGAGGAGAAACGGCAGCTAATCTTTTTTTTCAAGCATTCACTTCCTTGTTGCTCCAACATTAACAGCGTCCCAACATGTGTGTTTTGTCTCATATGTGCTGAGGAGCGTAGCGCGCCCCCCCCCCCCCCCCACTCTCTTTTTATTTATATGACTGCTTGTGTGGCTAAAGCATCGGGGCCAGCTGATACATTAAACTCTTTATGAATCCCGTAGGAGCACGGCAAAAACATCTTCTCGATCTACAAATGCCTTGATCACGTTCCTCTGTTCCTCTTTCAAAATGAATGCGCTGTCGATGTCTCTGAAACAGACTCGATGGCAGCATCGACACATCTCAGCTCATAGATATAAACACTATATATGTCTAAATATGTCTCAGCTCTCCAGCGGCAGGCAGCGCTCTTTGGTGACGTGGTTGATAACGTCACTGTAGATCATCTGTCAATCATCGTATAAAGCCCGCCCTGACGATCTGATTGGATCGAACAGCTTCTGTTTTGAGCATTGTCTCCCCAACGGAGCGACTCCAGACCGAACTTCCCGAACAACAAATGTTGTGGGCGGGGCTAAGTTCGTCTGGCACCCAGGCTATCAAACTCTTGGATGTCCTGTAAAGTAAATTAAAAGATACCTTAGCGCAGTGGTTCTTAACCTGGGTTCGACCAAACCCCAGGGGTTCGGTGAGTCACTCTCAGGGGTTCGGCTGGGGTCAAGACACACACAGTATAGCCCGGTTCACACTAATAATGTCGTTTCTTCTCCGTGTTAGATTACAAATATTTAGTTGCTTAGTAAAAATGTGTTACACAAAATAAATTCAGCCCACTTGTATAATTCTAGACTAGACGTCCGCTTGGCCATCATTGGCTGCAGCTGATCACGCCACATTATTTTAATCTTTCAATCCCTTCATACTTACTATGACGAGCAAAGTGGTTGGACGAATACGTACAATATGGATTCACGTGTATAGGGGAACGTGATGGGAGTAGGCGTCCTCAATGCATGATTTGCAATGCCAAGTTGACAATTTTATAAAACGTTGTATCTTTGCAATCTTTGCAAGCAATCTTTTTCGAGGATGGTAGACATGAAAATTAAGAAAAGGAACAGACTTTGTTGCGAAAATGATATGAGAGTGGCACATGCCAAGGTGAAGCCGTGCATTTCTGAACTTGTATTTGAAAGGCAACAGCAAAAGTCACATTGATTTAAAGTAAATATTCATTGAGTTAGGCTTTTGTGTGAAATTCATGTTTTGTTGGTTTTGTTCTTTGAACACAGTGATTTTGTGTGCAACTGATGCATCGTTCATTTTGTGCACTAATAAAATATATACCTATGTTTTGAAGAAATCATATTTTATTTTTCTAATTACGAAGGGTTCGGTGAATGCACTGATGAAGCTTGCAGGGTTCAGTACCTCCAATAAGGTTAAGAACCACTGCCTTAGCGTGTTCAAGATAATGAGATGGATGATTACTGCAGACTTTTTACACTGTCACTCTTAGTGAATTCAGTTGATCAACAGAGTCATTATTTACTATTTTTTTACCCTCATAAACACACAAGTACCCAATTAGTCAAATTGCCTGAAAAGATTTTAACAACAAACATGAGAAAAATCTTTTATGAAAAACACAATAATGGTGAGATAACAATTGCTTATTTGACTTTTATCACCCAATTTAAAGAGCATGTTATGAGACCCAATTGGTCAACTTATAATATGAACTTAATCAAGGTTAATCCAGGAAATTATCAAGCAGGGACGTTAGGACAAAAGCCAGATATGGAAAAGATCAAGACATTTTTATATATGTTACATTGTGATTCAGAGTACAATGGTCAAGTTTGGCCATAGATTCAAGGCTCACAGTGGTCCTTCTCTTGAATTCTTCATCTGCAGACGACACAAACAGGAACATTTAATCTTGCAAGTATCTCTTCTACATTAATTCATACTACAACACATCATTTAAAGAGGAACAACTCCTAATTTGTGTGACCTCTGATATACAGTGTTAAAATAAAAGTGGGGCACTGAAGTGGCACACTATCATCGAATGGTATTTCATTCCAAAAGTAAGTAAGTAAGTCATTTTAAAGCATCGCTAGTTTTATCTAGTATTGTAGTTGCCTGCCTCATCCATTACAGGATGTAATGTTTTCAGTTGTATTTACTTTAACCTGGACAGAAAATCCATCACAGTCAACATTAAGCTTCTTTTACATTTTCTTTCTTTTTTTTCTTTTGTTTTTTTCTTTAGTTATTTACCATGTTATACTGCAAAGAAGAAAAGGATCATGTGAATTTAATTGACATAAAGTTCATAAATTCACAAATTTATCAAAGATGTTAAGTGATCAGGGGAGGGGACTTAAAATCCTGAACTAAATTGTAGAAAAAAAAAATTGTCAAGCCAGCTTCATGAAGTTACTTCAACTTAAATATTATTACAAAACAATTTATTTTTTTAATTACAGACAATATTGAGTTGATCGATTTGTCACCATAATAATTTCATCATAACTCAACAAAATAATGTTTTGCAAGTTAGAAGGTTCATTTAAATGAATATTTTAATTTTTTTTGTCTTGGAACGTTGCATTTAATTAAGTGGTGATTACAGGTCCCAGGAAGCCCTTGTCTCAGCATCAAGCATCCACCACATCCACAAATTATATAATGGTTTGTATTACCCTCATGTGTTTTTATTTAAAAGCACCTGAATAATCAAGGTTTTTCAGGATGTACAATTCTAACAGACTTTATTTTATTTTATTTAGAGCTATTTTATTGATTTTGTGTTAAAGAAATATCTCTGGTGAGTCAACAGTATAGGTCCTAAACCCTGCCTCCTGGAATGTACCATTTTTTGCAGTGGTATCTGCAGATACTGACAACTGCATTTCTCTTCAAGGTTTAAGGAGAAGTGAGAATATCATAATCATAATGGTTTGTATTACCCTGTTTTTCCTGCGTTTTCATTTAGAAGCACATGAATAATAAAGGTTGTTCGGAATGGAAAACGTCAAGACTTTATTTAACTTTATTTAGATCTAATTTATTGATTTTGTGTTGTATATCTGAATCAAATAAAAATACATATTTACAGAAATGTTCTCTCACAGAGGAAGAACTCCCTTTTTAAGGGTGGAAATGTAAGTATCCCTTTCCAGGAGGTGATTGTATGAAAAGCGTTTCTGGGAAGTGCAGTAGCCTGTCGTTACTGTGATGATTCATGATCTTAAACCTGTTTGAAGTTGTTGCATCTCAGTGACGTAGACATACTGATGGTCTGTTGAATCTGTCTGCAGGATCGCCAGGACATGCACGGCAAAGTGGAGATTGCGGCTGCTGCTGTTCCAGAGTGATGACCTGTTAAAGACTTGTTGCTCTAATAACATTTATGATCATCCAATGAACCACATTGTTTTGGATTTTTATTCAAAATAGATCTGTATTGGTAACATGAAGAATAATCATATAGCAGCAACAAAGCAATATAGTGACCAATTCCTGAGTGTGCGTGGCAGGATTTAATTAAAACAAGCACTGAGCCCCATTTTTTAACAGAACTGTTAACTGGCAGAACAAGTTGACAGAGTTCCAAATCCACTAGATGGAGCCACAAATACACTGAAATCCTACACAAAGGCATCAAAGAAATCCCATAAAAACATCAGCCATACAAATTGGCTATCATATTAATTGCTCAGAACATTCTTAAATGATATAAGATTTATGAAAACCATTATTCTTAATGTTAACATCCCATCACCATCAGTAATATTTTGGAAATACGACAGGACCATTATATTTTAAGACAACCCAGTAGAAGACTCCTTATGATTTTATACTAGACCATTTCTTAATGACTATGGAAGATGCCTTTAATATTATACATCTTACATGATCAAAACCATTACAACATAGTAGAAGATTGACCTTTGAGCAGTGGGTCAAGGCCTGAAGCTCTGAAACGCAATACTGTCTCCAAACATCTGATGGCAATGTCATCAACTTCAGCATCAAACTTATTTGCAAGAAGGTGTTGTTGACTCAGCAGCCACCCGAGGTCACCAGCTCCATACACACAAACAGCTCGTCTGTAAACACCAGTGCAATGAGGGTACGGATTTCCTTTTTTTACATCACCTGCCAAACTGCCCCACTTCACCACACGAGCGAGGCTTAGCAGGTCTGACAAATCAAACTTTCTGTCGGCAGGCGTCGATCCGGGTACAGAGGGCATCCTCTGTAGAGTGGCCCACAAGTGCTCGTCAGGGCTATATGTGTCCTTCGACCACTCCATGAGTTTCTGAACCTCTGTGTCCTGCATCACGTGCGACACAAAGGCTCTTGAGACCACAATGTAGGCAATCCCTATGAACATTGGGCTGCTTATCGGCGGGGGACTCTTCATCTCATCTGTCCTGATGACACTGTCAGTCACATTGTGATGATACTGCCAACGGCCTTTCTTGTAGTCAGGGGGCGGCACAGTCTCCAAACTGTTCCTTCCATTTAGGATCTTGAGTATTTTAACCATCTCTCCATTGGTTTTTATAGGAAAGTCGGTCCCACACGTGTTTAGCAGGTACCTCCACTTTACAGGTGACTTCAACAGATCTGTCATGCAGTTCAGATCTGCTTGCACACGGGACCAGGAGGCATAAATCACCTTTTCTAGTTTTGTAGCTATAAACACATTGGGGAAACAGGCAACAATAGCCTCCACAGCCATCTGAAATTCTTCGGAGGACTTTTGGTCCACATGCACACAGTAGATGTTTTGAGGTGCATAAACTGCTCGAAGAAGTCGCTCAAACATTTCAATTTTCTCATGGATCACAATGGAGTAGGCAATGGGAAAGTCATTCTCCTCTTCACTGAGAGGCACTGTATTGAAATCTCTCTTTTTAATGTAAGCTGGACAGTCCTTTGTCACATTAAGGTAGAAATCCTCCGAAAGCTTCTCATGCTTTTTCCCAGATGTTAGAAGCCCTTTTAATTCACTCATCTTGCCCTCTTTGTCTCCACTGATGATGGCTAAGCAGACGGGCAGGTCCCTATAGAACTGCTCTGGTATTACAAGATCAGCCGATGACCACCTGCCAGAGCTAGCTTCCCAAAAGACAAATGCAAGGAACATACCGATGAAGATGAAACAAAGGATCCTCAACTTAGGGACACTGTGACATGCCATCCTCACAGAAGCTGTCTCCTTAGATCACAGGTGATGATGTCCTCAGTGCAGGTTATCTGACTGATCAATGTCACTGCCTCGTCAGATAAATGACAACAAACACCTTCAGGTTCTATTTGCTCTAGGTGTGTCTAATGAAGACGACGAAAGATTACAGCAACATAACCAGCTGTCAAGTAAAAAATGAAGCCATTGACACACATACTGTATACACAGATATATGTATTTATATCTCCTTTCTTCACTCACAAATGCCTCTTCTAAGAATTAAGCATTTTAAACACACAGGCACTTTGTAGAATTAACACCAGGAACTCAAGAAGAAACATACCACCACATTCTCATCTAAGCATTAACTAAACTATTTTCAATTCACCTGTCAATCTTTGTATTTGTGTGCATTCACAATACATTCCTCACTGTATGTTCTGGTTTGGATGTATTTAAGATTGAGTGAGACAAGTGCTCTCATCCACATCCTGGTCTGCATCAGTGTCCTGCTCATGGATGAAGCTGTAGCCTCGATAGACTGATCCACCTCTGCTGGTGTACACCACGTCTACCTCATCTCCGCTGTCCGGCTCAGGAACACCGTGGGGCATGTTGACACTGGCACTGCCGCTCTGTCTTTCGTAACTTTGGCCCCAGCAAAGCCTTTTCCGGGAGTGAGATTTGACCAAGGCAAAAACAGCCAGAGCCAACCACAGAGCCAGCAACAGGGAAACAGGTAAGGTAGCTGAGGTGTGATTCAGAGGTCTGGAGGACATGTTTACTACCTTCTGAATTGCTGTGCCCAAATAAAAATGCAACCATGTTTTTGTTTTTAATCATTTCTTGAAAAACACCAGAGATGTTAGCCATCCAGATGAGTTTAGATTTGATCAAGAAAATGCTCAATGAACGAGCACCAAATGTTTCAAATAACCCATGATCTTAAATGCAGAATCTATGGAAACTTTGGAACCACTGGTTCTGCCGACAAGAACCTCTCTTTTGCAGTATGTGTATTATTCGATGAAGTATTCTCCTGTCACAAGGTAAAACTACCTATCCCCTATTACAAATAACTATTTCATTTCATAGGATAAACCTACTTAAAGGGAAGGATAAAAGTATGAAACTATGGTTATCCTGTCGCTAACACACCCAGGAAATCAATATCAGTAACTCCCACAAGCAAAGAAACGTAGATCAATGCAGACAGGTTATATTCGGCTCCAGCAGTTGACAGAGGTTTATCATTCCCTCCGATGAGAATCTATATCTTTAATAAAGATACTTATTGGAGTAGGTATAATAATTTGTTTGGCCTCTGAAGACCCTTGTCCTCCTCAGAGACTCTCAAACAATCCACACCCAGCTCCACAGAACCTTTAAGAATGGTGGCGTTGTGTTCTTTTGGAATTGATTGATCCGTGGCCGGGCCTTTATACAGCTTGATCTCTCAACTCCAACTTAACCAGCTCCACAGCAGGTTAGTCATTCAGCCCAAGTTACCATGGTGATTTACCCCAATACAAAGTAAACAACCTGTTCATTCTTCTGATGGTCCCCTGAATTGAGAAACAGCTGGAGACTGTACATCAAGAAAACATGACAGCTGCCCCAAGTAAAGCCAAGTCAGACAGTCTTGATCCCCCCCTTCTGGCTGGCTACACTATAGGTCCTAAACCCTGCCTCTTGGAATGTATCACTTTTTGTAGTGTGTTCCGCAGATAATGAAAACTGCATTTCTCTGACAAGGTTTCAGCAGAAGTGAGAATATCAAGATACAAATTATGTAATGGTTTGTATTACCCTCATGTGTTTTCATTTAGCAGCACATGAATGATAATGGTTGTTCAGGATGGAAAATGTTAACAGACTTTATTTAATTTTATTAAGATCTATTTTATTGGTTTTGTGTATCTCTGGTGAGTCAATAAGGAAGAACTCCCTTTTTAAGGGTGGAAATGTAACGATCCCTTTCGAGGATGTGATTGTATGAAAAGCGTTTTTGGGAAGTATAGTAGCCTGTCGTTACTGTGATGATTCATGATCTTAAACCTGTTCGATGTGGTGGCATCCCAGTGACACAAACACCTGATGGTCTGTTGACTCTGTTGGCAGGATCGATCAGGACATGCATGGCAAAGTGGAGAGTGCGGCTGCTGCTGTTCCAGAGTGACGATCTCGCTGTTCATTATAATACATAATTGATCAATATTTGTTCTTGCATTTGTTAAAGAAGGAGCTTTGTTCTACTTTATTTTCCCACAAGTGTTTATCTTGTGTCAATTCTGTTCGGCAGTGAATATGGTTTGACTGGGAGTAATGTTTGATCTTGCGGGTTCCTACAGGAAAAAGTGTTCAGCAATGAAAAGCTAAAAATCTCTTAAGGACAGGCTTTAATACTAATTACTTGCACGTTATATGATATCAATACTTTAATTATAAATCAAAGGAGAGCAGGACACAATTAATTCATGTTGGGATTTCCCCTGAATATATGTTGGTCTTGATCCAGCTGTCAGTACACTGGTGCGATGAAGCCAATTTGAGCTTGAAGACTTGTTGCTCTAATAACATTTATGATTTATTTATCATCCATTGAACCACATTGTTTTGGATTTTTATTAAAAATACATCTGTGGTGGTAACATGATGAAGATAATCATATAGCACTACCAAAGCAATACAGTGACCAATTCCTGAGTATGCGTGGCAGGATTTAAGTAATACAAACACTGAACCCCATTTTTTAACAGAACTGGCAACTGGCAAAACAAGTTGACAGAACTCAGAATCCACTAGATGGAGCCACAAATACACTGAAATCCTACACAAAGGCATCAAAGAATTCCCATAAAAACATCAGCCATACACATTGGCTATCATTATTAATGCTCAGAACTTTCTAAAATAATATAAGATTTATGAAAATAATTATTCTTAATGTTAAAATCCCATCACAATGGGTAGTATATTGGAAATACAACAGGAACATAATCTGTTAAGACAACCCAGTAGAAGACCCCGTATGATTTTATATTAGACCATTTCTTAAGGACTATATCTTTAATATTATACATTTTACATGATCAAAACCATTACAACATAGTAGATTATTAACCTTTTAGCAGTGGGTCAAGGCCTGAAGCTCTGAAACGCAATACTGTCTCCAAACATCTGATGGCAATGTCATCAACTTCAGCATCAAACTTATTTGCAAGAAGGTGTTGTTGACTCAGCAGCCACTGGAGGTCACCAGCTCCATACACACAAACGGCTCGTCTGTAAACACCAGTGCAATGAGGGTACGGATTTCCTTTTTTTACATCACCTGCCAAATAGCTCCACTTCACCACACGGGCGAGGCTTAGCATGTCTGACAAATCAAACTTGCTGTCGGCAGGCGTCGATCCGGGTACAGAGGGCATCCTCTGTAGAGTGGCCCACAAGTGCTCGTCAGGGCTATATGTGTCCTTCGACCACTCCATGAGTTTCTGAACATCTGTGTCCTGCATCACGTGCGTCACAAAGGCTCTTGAGACCACAAAGTAGGCATTCCCTGTGAACATTGGGCTGCTAATCGGCGGGGGACTTTTCATCTCATCTGTCCTGATGACACTGTCTGTCACATTGTGATGATACTGCCAACGGGCTTTCTTGTAGTCGTTGGCCGCCTCAGTCTCCATACTGTTTTTTCCATTTAGGATCTTGAGTATTTTAACCATCTCTCTATTGGTTTTTATAGGGAAGTCGGTCCCACACGTGTTTAGCAGGTACCTCCACTTTACAGGTGACTTCAACAGATCTGTCATGCAGTTCAGATCTGCTTGCACACGGGACCAGGAGGCATAAATCACCTTTTCTAGTTTTGTAGCTATAAACACATTGGGGAAACAGGCAACAATAGCCTCCACAGCCATTTGAAATTCTTCAGAGGACTTTTGGTCCACATGCACACAGTAGATGTTTTGAGGTGCATAAACTGCTCGAAGAAGTCGCTCAAACATTTCAATTTTCTCATGGATCACAATGGAGTAGGAAATGGGAAAGTCATTCTCCTCTTCACTGAGAGGCACTGTAATGAAATCTTTCTTTTTAATGTAAGCTGGACAGTCCTTTGTCACTTTAAGGTATGAATCCTCCCAAAACTTATTCTGCTTTGTCCCAGATGTTAGAAGCTCTTTTAATTTTCTCATCTTGCCCTCTGTGTCTCCACTGATGATGGCTAAGCAGACAGGCAGGTCCGTATAGAAATGCTCTGGTATTACAAGATCAGCCGATGACCACCTGCCAGAGCCAGCTTCCCAAAAGACAAATGCAAGGAACATACCCATGAAGATGAAACAAAGGATCCTCAACTTAGGGACCCTGTGACGTGCCATCCTTACAGACGCTGTCTCCTTAAATCACAGGTGATGATGTCCTCAGTGCAGGTTATCTGACTGATAGATGTCACTGCCTCGTCACACCTTCAGGTTCTATTTGCTGTAGGTGTGTCAAATGAAGACGACAAAAGATTATGGCAGCATAACCAGCTGTCAAGCTGAACTGAGCGCATGAGGTGGACATTATTTCATATATATTTTTATGTAGAACAAATCGTACAAATTTTAGTTGTTTAAGTTACGTCATCATTCCACTGTTTTACAAATAAAATAATATTTTTGATAAAACACAATCTGATGATTTGCGATTCATCCGAGATTTGTAAGTTGTCAACACCGCAGGACAACAACGCGCTTTGTCTGTTCCAAATCCTTAAACAATCCTTGAGCAAGTTCTGTGGGATAGTAAATTGTTCTCTGTTGTTGATCTGGCAAATGCATTTGTCAGTGTTCAAATTGATAAAGACAGCCAATACTGGTTTGCATTTGAGTTCAACAGTAAAAGTTATACATTAACACGCCTGTGTCAGGGCTATTGTGAATCACCGACCATTTACAACCAGGCACTAAAAGAAAGCTTAAGCTCATTAGAGATAACACCAGGAAGTGCACTTTTACAAGATGTTGACGATTTAATGATTCATGCTCCAACTAAAGAACAATGTGAAAATGATACTGTGGCTCTCTTAAAACGTTTAGCTGCATAAGGCCACAAAGCAAGCTTGAAAAAATTGCAGTCTGTTAGAGAACAAGTTTAATTTTGTAGGCACGTGATCACAGTAGAGGGCAAATCCCTCTCCCATAATAGAGTAACAGTAATTTAAAATATTCCTAAACTGTTACAAATAAATAAATGATTGCAGATCACTTATTCCTAACTATGCTGTCCTCGAGGAGCCACTCAGCGCAATCGCACACGGGCCTACAAGCATATCCTAAAGTTATATGGACTGATTACACAGAGAAATGTTTCATTGACTTGAAGCTGACCTTACAAACAACCCCGACTTTAGGACTACCCAACCTTGACCGACCTCTCACACAGGCAGTTAACGAGAAGGGGTGCTACATGACATCAGTGCTACTCCCAGACCATGGGGGCAAAAGGAGACCTGTGGCATTTTTATCAGCCAAACGTGATCCTGTTGATACAGGCCTCCTTACTTGTCTTAGAGCTGTAGCAGCTTCAGATAAGACTGTCATGGCATACAAGGATTTAGTAGGATACTCCCAACTCACCTGATCCCAAATGCTATGTCTATGATGCTATCTAAATCATGCTATTCTGTTGGAAATGCCTAGCATCACTTTGAAAAAAAAATTTAATGTTCTAAACGCAGCTACTCTTCTTCCACCAGAAGGAGATGGTGAACAAGACAACTGTGTAGTAACAATAACCAAAGTTTGTTTCCCCAGACCAGACTTACAGGAAACACCATCGCAGAATCCAGACTTTGAACTGTTTGTGGATAGATAAGCGCCTCGCAGTTCATACACGGGAGCAAATCAAGTTGGTTTCTCTGTGCTAACATCACATGATAAATTGATTGCACGACCACTCCCTGCTTCTCTGTCTGCACAAGCAGCAGAGATCAAGCTCTCATTGAAGCATGCAAGTTGACTGAAGAGAAAAGGCTCAATATCTACATGTGATCTACATAGACAGAAGATATGCATGTGGTGTAGTACATCATTTTGCACGATTTGGAAACAGAGACAAACCCATTGTATATCATGCTCTAGTCGTGTCTCAGATGCTTGATGCTATCCTCTTCCCCTGACAGGTTGCAGCTCACACTTTTAATAATGACCCAGTATCACGAGGTTATGCCAGAGTGTAAAATAAACATTTAAAATTTAATGTGACATCATTACCAGTGCAGAAAAGCAGCACAGAGTAATGTCCAAAAGTGTGTTTCTTTTCCTGATTAGCTCAATTTATAGTCTTCTATATGGTAGACACTGTATAGTGAAGTAGGCAATAGTGAGCAAGTGGTTGAATTCGGACACAGCCAACGTGTTTGTATGATTCCTCTCCACGTGTCTCAGTCTCAACGTGGCAGATCTCTCAGCTGCCTTTACTACCAGGGAGAGTAATGCTGTGCTCCATTGCAGCTCGGAGATCAGTCCTCGGAATGACGTCACATCCAAATACACAGAGTTGATAGCGTTCCAGTTGCACAGGAACGTTGTTTTTCGTTATCCAGCTACCCATTGTTAGCAAAAACAGTTCATTACAACAATTTACGTGGCCTTTCACAGATACTAACACAGCCAGGAAGGATCCATTTACTGAAACCTTTGTTTCTCAGGGATTGGATGAAACATTTAAAGGATCCTTTTTAAATGGGATGATCCCCTGACTTGAGAAACAGCTGCAGACTGTACATAAAGATAACATGACAGCTCCCCAAAGGAAAGCCAAGTCAGACACTCTTGATCCCCCCCTTCTGGCTGGCTACAGTATAGGTCCTAAACCCTGCCTACTGGAATGTACCACTTTTTGCAGTGGTATCTGCAGATACTGAAAACTGCTTTTCTCTTACAAGCAGGCACGTGCACAGATAACCCCTAGTGGTGCTCAAGCACCAGCCCTTTTGCCCTGGATGAGAAAAGTGCCCTTCTGCTGGAGTCCAATTTGTTCCTCATTCATCAATATTTAAGAATAAAAATTACTCTCTCTGTCATCAATTCCCCCAAATGTGTTTTGATATCTGACGGGCATTTATTTGAGTTCTTGTGAGAATTTCGCCCCGACATGCTCCGCGTGCTCACCAGCCCCTGCTGGCCCCTCCCTCCCCCTCCTCCTCCTCATGCAGCGCTGACCGCCAAGCGGCTGCAGCCACTTCTCCTCTTCTCTGACGCGCAGCATCAGACAAACAGCTAATGACGCTGTGTGTGCAATCCCCCGATGTTGTTTGGTGATGAATTAACCACAACATTAGCGCTGAAAACATTACGTCGCAACTGGTCCGACGTTTCATAAAAAATAAACTAACAAAAACCTCACGAAATCCGTGATTTCAAAGCCTTTCCAGCTGTTTACTGACGTTTTTCATGTTCAATGAAGAGAGAGGGAGAGAGATACAGGCAGACAGACAGGCGGGCAGACAGAAAGACAGAAAGACAGACAGACAGACAGACAGACAGACAGACAGACAGACAGACAGACAGACAGACAGACAGACAGACAGACAGACAGACAGACAGACAGACAGACAGACAGACAGGAAGACAGACAGACAGACAGACAGACAGACAGACAGACAGACAGACAGACAGACAGACAGACAGACAGACAGACAGACAGACAGACAGACAGACAGACAGACAGACAGACAGACAGACAGACAGACAGACAGACAGACAGACAGACAGACAGACAGACAGGCAGGCAGGCAAGCAGGCAGAGAATTTAAATGCAGTGTTACTGTTCTACAAATTAGACAAGTTCACTGTTTTATTTCATTTAAAATCGTAATTATTGAAATGAAAGGTAGGTCTTAAGTTGAGCTGCGTGAGGTATATACTGTGGTATATTATAATGCTGCTTATACTTCAACTCTGTCAGAAAACAGTAAATAAAAATCTGTGTACTGTGTTGTCAGCTTTATAGAGATTATGTAATCACTCTTGATTATTATGCACAAAATTGATTTATCTCATTTACAAAATTTGCAGCATAATGCCAAGAAAAGACAGACTCCAAAAGCAGGACAGGGAACTGCAGCAAGCAGCTCAGGGTAGCATCTCTCTTTTATATTGGATCAGGCCATCAACTAGTAAAACAAATGAGGGAGAATCAGTATTTATTTATTTATTATTATTTTTTTAAATTTCATAAATAATTTTGGCGATGGGTGCCCTTTTTTTTTGGTTTGAGCACCGCCCCCCCAAAATGTCTGTGCACGTGCCTGCTTACAAGGTTTCAGGAGAAGTGAGAATATCATATTGATACAAATGATATAATGGTTTGTATTACCCTGATGTGTTTTATTAGGTTGTTCAGGATGGAAAATGTTAAGACTTTATTTAACTTTATCTTGATCTAATTTATTGATTTTGTGTTAAAGAAATATCTCTGGTGAGTCAAATAAAAGATATATTTACAGAAATGTTCTCTCACAGTGGAAGAACTCACTTTTTAAGGGTGGAAATGTAATGATCCCTTTCCAGGATGTGATTGTATGAAAAGCGTTTCTGGGAAGTGTAGTAGCCTGTCGTTACTGTGATGATTCATGATCTTAAACCTGTTTGATGTGGTGGCATCCCAGTGACACAAACACCTGATGGTCTGTTGACTCTGTTGGCAGGATCGACCAGGACATGCACGGCAAAGTGGAGAGTGCGGCTGCTGCTGTTCCAGAGTGACGATCTCGCTGTTCATTATAATACACAATTGATCAATATTTGTTCCTGCATTTGTTAAAGGAGGAGCTTTGTTCTACGCTATTTCCCCACAAGTGTTTATCTTGTGTCAATTCTGTTCGGCAATGATTATGGTTTGACTGGGAGTAATGTTTGATCGGTGGGGGTGCCTACTGGAAAAAGCGTTCAGCAATAAAAAGCTAAAAATCTCTTAAGGACAAGCTTTAATACAAATTACTTGCACGTTATTTGATGTCAATACTTTAATTATGAATCAAAAAAGAGCAGGACTCAATTAATTCATGTTTTGCCAATTTGAGCTTAAAGACTTGTTGCTCTAATAACATTTATGATTTATGTATCATCCATTGAACCACATTGTTTTGGATTTTTTATTCAAAATAGATCTGTAGTGGTGACATAATGAAGATAATCATATAGCAGTACCAAAGCAATACAGTGACCAATTCCTGATTGTGCGTGGCAGGATTTAAGTAATACAAAAACTGAAACCCATTTTTTAACAGTTTTCACAATTCACTGAAATCCTACACAAAGGCATCATAGAAATCCCATAAAAACATCAGCCATGCACATTGTCTATTATATTTAATGCTCAGAACATTCTAAAGTTATATAAGTTTAAGTAAAACAATTATTCTTAATGTTAACATCGAATCACAATGGGTAGTATTTTGGAAATACTACAGGAGCATAATATTTCATACATTTCTTAATGACTATCTTTAATATTATACATTTTTTATACATCAAAGCCAATACAACATAGTAGAATATTAACCTTTTAGCAGTGGGTCAAGGCCTGAAGCTCTGAAACGCAATACTGTCTCCAAACATCTGATGGCAATGTCATCAACTTCAGCATCAAACTTATTTGCAAGAAGGTGTTGTTGACTCAGCAGCCACCGGATGTCACCAGCTCCATACACACAAACGGCTCGTCTGTAAACACCAGTGCAATGAGGGTACGGATTTCCTTTTTTTACATCACCTGCCAAATAGCTCCACTTCACCACACGAGCGAGGCTTAGCATGTCTGACAAATCAAACTTTCTGTCGGCAGGCGTCGATCCGGGTACAGAGGGCATCCTCTGTAGAGTGGCCCACAAGTGCTCGTCAGGGCTATATGTGTCCTTATTTCTACTTCGTTACTTCCCACCACTGAATTTAATCAACATAAGTTCATAAATTTATCAAAGATGTTAAGTGTGCAGGGGAGGGGACTTAAAATCCTTAACTAAATTGGAGAAAAATACAATTGTCAAGCCAGCTTCATGAAGTTACTACAACTTAAATATTATTACAAAACAATTTCTATTTTTAATTACAGACAATATTGAGTTGATCAATTTGTCACCAATATAAGAAAGAGAATCTATATCTTTAATAAAGATACTCATCGGAGTAGGTATTATAATTCGTTTGGCCTCTGAAGACCCTTGTCCTCCTCAGAGACTCTCAAACAATCCACACCCAGCTCCACAGAACCTTTAAGAATGGTGGTGTGGTGTTCTAATGAAATTGATTGATCCGTGGCCGGGCCTTTATACAGCTTGATCTCTCAACTCCAACTTAACCAGCTCCACAGCAGGTTAGCCGTTCAGCACAAGTTACCATGGTGATTTACCCCGATACAAGTAAACAACCTGTTCATTCTTCTGTGCCACATCCATAGAGATCATACTATGCTCTCTATTCAGCACTATACATGTTGTGATATAAGGCCAGGTAGACCTCTGGGCAGAACTGAAATGAGACATTCTGTTTATAGATGTTTAAAGGTAGCTGAGCTCAACTCAGATATGTCTGTGTCGGTCGTACTGTCTGTGACTCCTCTCCGAGGCTGTGTCCAAAATGCATTGCGCTTGCGGTGGAGAGACGAGAGGAGCTAGGGCAGCAGGAACAGCCCGCCCTGTGGTACAAATACAAATATTAGCAGAGCAGCTCATCACATCAGAAAATGTGGTAAACAAGTTAATTTCTATATTTAAAGATTATCATTCAACATGTTTTATAACCTTATATAATTAATAAGTGTAAAATAAACATTTAAATCTAATGTTACATCATTACCGGGGCAGAAAAAAAGCGCAGAGTAATGTCCAAGAGTCTTTCTCTTTTCCTAATGAGCTCACTTTATAGTCTTCTATGTGTTAGTCACTGTATAGTGAGACTGGCAATAGTGAGCGAGTGGGTTATTTCGGATCCAGCCAACGTGTCTGTATGTTTCCTCTCCACGTGTCTCAGTCTCACCGTGGCAGCTCTCTCAGCTGCCTTTACTACCAGGGAGAGTAATGCTGTGCTCCATTGCAGCTCGGAGATCGGCCCTCAGAATGACGTCACATCCAAATACACAGAGTTGATAGCGTTCCAGAACAGTTCATAAAAACAATCTACGCGACATTTCACAGATACTAACACAGCCAGGAAGGATCCATTCACTGAAACCTTTGTCTCTCAGGGATTGGATGAAACACTTAAAGAAATCCTTTTTAAATGGGATGTTCCCCTGAATTGAGAAACAGCTGGAGACTGTACATAAAGATAACATGACAGCTCCCAAAAGTAAAACCAAGTCAGACACTCTTGATCCCCCCCTTCTCGCTGGTTACAGTATAGGTCCTAAACCCTGCCTCCTGGAATGTACCACTTTTTGCAGTGTGTTCTGCAAATAATGAAAACTGCATTTCTCTTACAAGGTTTCAGGAGAAGTGAGAATATCATATTGATACAAATTATATAATGGTTTGTATTACCCTGATGTGTTTTATTAGGTTGTTCAGGATGGAAAATGTTAAGACTTTATTTAACTTTATCTAGATCTAATTTATTGATTTTGTGTTAAAGAAATGTCTCTGGTGAGTCAAATAAAAGATATATTTACAGAAATGTTCTCTCACAGAGGAAGAACTCCCTTTTTTTTTCCACTTTATTAATTGGTTTTCACAATTGAAGATGAAATCTCATACAAACAGACGTATATGAAAACATTACCTGCAGAAATCTTAAAAAATGTGATTTTGGTAAATCAAATTTAGCTCTGAGCTGGTCAAATGAAGCAAAAATACCTGCTATGTACAGATCTTTAAATGAGACAATACCTTTCTCACGCCAGACTATGAAAGAGTCATGCTCAAGTGAGGGGGGGAAACTGATGATTTGCCACAATGGGGGCACAAAGCGAGCTAGTCTGCCAACCGAAGTGTTTTCGCACCTGAGCCCATATACGCAGAGAGTGATAGACAAGGGGGGCAATAGAGACACGGCGTGGTGTGATAGGCATTGCTGAATACAACAAGGCTGGGAGGGATAATGGGAGGCTCGCATCAGCCTCCATTTGGACCCAGGCAGGGGCTTCGTTGTTAGCATAGGTTTGAAGCCAGTAGGCCAAGGCTCTCAGGTTGCTTGCCCAATAGTATAGTTGGAAATGAGGTAAAGCCATCCCACCCACCGATTTGGGTCTTTGTAAAAATTCCTTACGGATACGAGGTGGTTCTTATTCCAAATGAAATAAGAGATGATCTTATTGAGATGTGAAAAAAAAGATTTGTTGATAAAGATTGGTATAGTTTGGAACAGGTATAAGAATTTGGGAAATATGTTCATTTTTATTAGGTTAATTCTGCCAGCTAATGAGATAGGAAGAGAAGACCATTTGTCGAGGGTCATCTTGGTGCGTTCTAAAAGAGGAGTAAAATTAAGTTTAAAGAGATCTGAGATTTTCTGAGTTGCAACTATACCCAAGTATGTGAATTTATCAGAAGTCACCTTAAAAGGATAGGAATTAAAAGAAAGTGATTGTGCAGCAGAGTTGACAGGAAAAAGCTCACTTTTTGAAGCATTAATCTTATACCCAGAAAGCTCGGTAAAACGATCCAGTGTAGTCATAATGTGCGATAAAGTATTCTGGGGATCGCTAATATATAATAATAAATCATCAGCATATAATGATAGCTTATGTTCTTTTCCATTCCTTAATATGCCGCGAATTTCAGGTGAGGAGCGCAGTGATGTTGCGAGAGGTTCGATGGCGAATAAGAGAGGAGACAATGGGCATCCTTGTCTCGTGCCACGTTGCAACGGAAAATATTGGGAGTTCATATTATTTGTGCGTACTGACGACATTGGGGATTTATATAACAATTTTAACCATAATATGAATTTTGGACCATATTTGAATCTCTCTAAACACTGAAAAAGGTAGCCCCATTCGACCCTATCGAACGCTTTTTCAGCATCCAGAGAGATAATTACTTCGGGTAATGGCTGATTGGGATCTGCGTTCTGCATGATATCTAAAAGGCGACGGATATTAAAAGAAGAGAGGCGGTTTTTTATAAAACCAGTTTGATCTGGAGAGATAATCGAAGATAGGGTAGCTTCTAGGCGGTGAGCCAAGACCTTGGCTAAAAATTTGCAGTCCACGTTCAGGAGTGATATTGGACGGTAAGACCCACAGCTAAGGGGATCCTTACCCTTTTTCAATATAACTGAGATAGAAGCCTGAGAGAGTGTGGGTGGAAGTTGGCCCTCGACAAAGGATTCCTCAAAAAGAGTGAGTAAAATTGGCAGCAGTTTATCTCCAAATTTTTTAAAGAATTCGACCGTGAAACCATCAGGTCCTGGAGCTTTAGCATTCTGCATACTGTATAGAGCTGATCTAGTTTCCTCCAAAGACAGAGGTTCTTCCAATTGCTCCATAAATGATTCATTTATTTGAGGCAGATCCATGCTCTGAAAAAACGACTCTAGCCTAGAAGGGTTGTGGATCACCTCAGATGTGTAAAGGGAGGAATAAAATTCTTTAAACTCATTATTTATCTCCTGCTCGTCATTAGAGATCTGACCGTCATGTTTACGAATATTTGTGATCAGGGTAGAGGCTATGGACTGCCTAATCTGTTGAGCAAGAGTCTTGCCTGCCTTATCTGAGTGTTCATACACATTAGAGCGAGATTGGAGCAGTAGTTGCTCTATATAATGGGTGGTCATCAAGTCGAACTCTGTCTGCAGAGCTGACCTCTCCTTAAAAAGTTCAGGGGTGGGAGCAGTTGAATATTTACAGTCCAGCTGATGAATTTGGTCTGTAAGATCTTTAAGGCGCTGTTTTCTATTCCTGCCCTCCCAGGTGGTGTATGAAATAATCTCTCCTCTCAAAAAAGCTTTAAGCGATTCCCAAAGAGTGAACTTGCTAACATCTGGTGTATCATTCATGGATAAGAAAAAATCTATTTGTGTGTTTATATGGTTAATAAACTCTTCATTTGTGAGTGAAGTATTGCTGAAGCGCCATGGGCGCAGAGTTACTTTTTTAGGGAAGGATATTTGCAAAACTACAGGCCCATGATCAGAAACCACGATACTTTCATATCTGCAATCTCTGACTGAGGTCAGCAACTGGCTATCAATTAAAAAATAATCAATGCGCGAGTAAGAGTGATGCACAGGGGAGAAAAATGAATAACATCTTAGATCAGGCTACAGGAAACGCCAGGGGTCAATCATATTGTATTCTTGAAGGAAGGAATTAATAATCTTCGCTGTTCTTGTTATATTGTCGGGAGCTAGAGGAGCGGTCTAAGACTGGATGTAATATACAATTAAAGTCACCCCCTAGAATAAGTCTGTGTGTGTTTAAGTTGGGTAATGAGGATAAAATAGTCTTCAGGAATTGTGCAGAGGAAGAACTCCCTTTTTAAGGGTGGAAATGTAATGATCCCTTTCGAGGATGTGATTGTATGAAAAGCGTTTCTGGGAAGTGTAGTAGCCTGTCGTTACTGTGATGATTCATGATCTTAAACCTGTTTGATGTGGTGGCATCCCAGTGACACAGACACCTGATGGTCTGTTGAATCTGTCGGCAGGATCGACTAGGACATGCACGGCAAAGCGGAGAGTGCGGCTGCTGCTGTTCCAGAGTGACGATCTCGCTGTTCATTATAATACACAATTGATCAATATTTGTTCCTGCATTTGTTAAAGGAGGAGCTTTGTTCTACTTTATTTTCCCACAAGTGTTTATCTTGTGTCAATTCTGTTCGGCAGTGAATATGGTTTGAGTGGGAGTAATGTTTGATCTTGCGGGTTCCTACAGGAAAAAGTGTTCAGCAATGAAAAGCTAAAAATCTCTTAAGGACAAGCTTTAATACAAATTACTTGCACTTTATTTGATATCAATACTTTAATTATAAATCAAAAGAGAGCAGGACACACTTAATTCATGTTTGGATTTCACCTGAACATATGTTGGTCAAATTTTTTAACAGAACTGTCAACTGGCAAAACAAGTTGACAGAACTCAGAATCCACTAGATGGAGCCACAAGTGAAATCCTACACAAAGGCATCAAAGAAATCCCATAAAAACATCAGCCATACACATTGGCTATCATTTTTAATGCTCAGAACATTGTTATATGATATAAGATTTATGAAAACCATTATTCTTAATGTTTACATCCCATCACAATGGGTAATATTTTGGAAATACGACAGGACCATTATATTTTAAGACAACCCAGTAGAAGACCCCTTATGATTTTATAATAGACCATTTCTTAATGACTATGGAAGATACCTTTAATATTATACATCTTACATGATCAAAACCATTACAACATAGTAGAAGATTGACCTTTGAGCAGTGGGTCAAGGCCTGAAGCTCTGAAACGCAATACTGTCTCCAAACATCTGATGGCAATGTCATCAACTTCAGCATCAAACTTATTTGCAAGAAGGTGTTGTTGACTCAGCAGCCACTGGAGGTCACCAGCTCCGTACACACAAACGGCTCGTCTGTAAACACCAGTGCAATGAGGGTACGGATTTCCTTTTTTTACATCACCTGCCAAACTGCCCCACTTCACCACACGAGCGTGGCTTAGCAGGTCTGACAAATCAAACTTTCTGTCGGCAGGCGTCGATCCGGGTACAGAGGGCATCCTCTGTAGAGTGGCCCACAAGTGCTCGTCAGGGCTATATGTGTCCTTCGACCACTCCATGAGTTTCTGAACCTCTGTGTCCTGCATCACGTGCGACACAAAGGCTCTTGAGACCACAATGTAGGCAATCCCTATGAACACAGGGCTGCTAATCGGCGGGGGACTCTTCATCTCATCTGTCCTGATGACACTGTCGGTCACGTTGTGATGATACTGCCAACGGGCTTTCTTGTAGTCAGGGGGCGGCACAGTCTCCAAACTGTTCCTTCCATTTAGGATCTTGAGTATTTTAACCATCTCTCCATTGGTTTTTATAGGGAAGTCTGTCCCACACGTGTTTAGCAGGTACCTCCACTTTACAGGTGACTTCAACAGATCTGTCATGCAGTTCAGATCTGCTTGCACACGGGACCAGGAGGCATAAATCACCTTTTCTAGTTTTGTAGCTATAAACACATTGGGGAAACAGGCAACAATAGCCTCCACAGCCATCTGAAATTCTTCGGAGGACTTTTGGTCCACATGCACACAGTAGATGTTTTGAGGTGCATAAACTGCTCGAAGAAGTCGCTCAAACATTTCAATTTTCTCATGGATCACAATGGAGTAGGCAATGGGAAAGTCATTCTCCTCTTCACTGAGAGGCACTGTAATGAAATCTCTCTTTTTAATGTAAGCTGGACAGTCCTTTGTCACATTAAGGTAGAAATCCTCCGAAAGCTTCTCATGCTTTTTCCCAGATGTTAGAAGCCCTTTTAATTCACTCATCTTGCCCTCTTTGTCTCCACTGATGATGGCTAAGCAGACGGGCAGGTCCCTATAGAACTGCTCTGGTATTACAAGATCAGCCGATGACCACCTGCCAGAGCTAGCTTCCCAAAAGACAAATGCAAGGAACATACCGATGAAGATGAAACAAAGGATCCTCAACTTAGGGACACTGTGACACGCCATCCTCACAGAAGCTGTCTCCTTAGATCACAGGTGATGATGTCCTCAGTGCAGGTTATCTGACTGATCAATGTCACTGCCTCGTCAGATAAATGACAACAAACACCTTCAGGTTCTATTTGCTCTAGGTGTGTCTAATGAAGACGACGAAAGATTACAGCAACATAACCAGCTGTCAAGTAAAAAATGAAGCCATTGACACACATACTGTATACACAGATATATGTATTTATATCTCCTTTCTTCACTCACAAATGCCTCTTCTAAGAATTAAGCATTTTAAACACACAGGCACTTTGTAGAATTAACACCAGGAACTCAAGAAGAAACATACCACCACATTCTCATCTAAGCATTAACTAAACTATTTTCAATTCACCTGTCAATCTTTGTATTTGTGTGCATTCACAATACATTCCTCACTGTATGTTCTGGTTTGGATGTATTTAAGATTGAGTGAGACAAGTGCTCTCATCCACATCCTGGTCTGCATCAGTGTCCTGCTCATGGATGAAGCTGTAGCCTCGATAGACTGATCCACCTCTGCTGGTGTACACCACGTCTACCTCATCTCCGCTGTCCGGCTCAGGAACACCGTGGGGCATGTTGACACTGGCACTGCCGCTCTGTCTTTCGTAACTTTGGCCCCAGCAAAGCCTTTTCCGGGAGTGAGATTTGACCAAGGCAAAAACAGCCAGAGCCAACCCCAGAGCCAGCAACAGGGAAACAGGTAAGGTAGCTGAGGTGTGATTCAGAGGTCTGGAGGACATGTTTACTACCTTCTGAATTGCTGTGCCCAAATAAAAATGCAACCATGTTTTTGTTTTTAATCATTTCTTGAAAAACACCAGAGATGTTAGCCATCCAGATGAGTTTGGATTTGATCAAGAAAATGCTCAATGAACGAGCACCAAATGTTTCAAATAACCCATGATCTTAAATGCAGAATCTATGGAAACTTTGGAACCACTGGTTCTGCCGACAAGAACCTCTCTTTTGCAGTATGTGTATTATTCGATGAAGTATTCTCCTGTCACAAGGTAAAACTACCTATCCCCTATTACAAATAACTATTTCATTTCATAGGATAAACCTACTTAAAGGGAAGGATAAAAGTATGAAACTATGTTTATCCTGTCGCTAACACACCCAGGAAATCAATATCAGTAACTCCCACAAGCAAAGAAACGTAGATCAATGCAGAAAGGTTATATTCGGCTCCAGCAGTTGACAGAGGTTTATCATTCCCTCCGATGAGAATCTATATCTTTAATAAAGATACTTATTGGAGTAGGTATAATAATTTGTTTGGCCTCTGAAGACCCTTGTCCTCCTCAGAGACTCTCAAACAATCCACACCCAGCTCCACAGAACCTTTAAGAATGGTGGTGTGGTGTTCTAATGAAATTGATTGATCCGTGGCCGGGCCTTTATACAGCTTGATCTCTCAACTCCAACTTAACCAGCTCCACAGCAGGTTAGTCATTCAGCCCAAGTTACCATGGTGATTTACCCCAATACAAAGTAAACAACCTGTTCATTCTTCTGATGGTCCCCTGAATTGAGAAACAGCTGGAGACTGTACATCAAGAAAACATGACAGCTGCCCCAAGTAAAGCCAAGTCAGACAGTCTTGATCCCCCCCTTCTGGCTGGCTACACTATAGGTCCTAAACCCTTCCTCTTGGAATGTATCACTTTTTGTAGTGTGTTCTGCAGATAATGAAAACTGCATTTCTCTGACAAGGTTTCAGCAGAAGTGAGAATATCAAGATACAAATTATGTAATGGTTTGTATTACCCTCATGTGTTTTCATTTAGCAGCACATGAATGATAATGGTTGTTCAGGATGGAAAATGTTAACAGACTTTATTTAATTTTATTAAGATCTATTTTATTGATTTTGTGTATCTCTGGTGAGTCAATAAGGAAGAACTCCCTTTTTAAGGGTGGAAATGTAACGATCCCTTTCAAGGATGTGATTGTATGAAAAGCGTTTTTGGGAAGTGTAGTAGCCTGTCGTTACTGTGATGATTCATGATCTTAAACCTGTTCGATGTGGTGGCATCCCAGTGACACAAACACCTGATGGTCTGTTGACTCTGTTGGCAGGATCGATCAGGACATGCATGGCAAAGTGGAGAGTGCGGCTGCTGCTGTTCCAGAGTGACGATCTCGCTGTTCATTATAATACATAATTGATCAATATTTGTTCTTGCATTTGTTAAAGAAGGAGCTTTGTTCTACTTTATTTTCCCACAAGTGTTTATCTTGTGTCAATTCTGTTCGGCAGTGAATATGGTTTGACTGGGAGTAATGTTTGATCTTGCGGGTTCCTACAGGAAAAAGTGTTCAGCAATGAAAAGCTAAAAATCTCTTAAGGACAGGCTTTAATACTAATTACTTGCACGTTATATGATATCAATACTTTAATTATAAATCAAAGGAGAGCAGGACACAATTAATTCATGTTGGGATTTCCCCTGAATATATGTTGGTCTTGATCCAGCTGTCAGTACACTGGTGCGATGAAGCCAATTTGAGCTTGAAGACTTGTTGCTCTAATAACATTTATGATTTATTTATCATCCATTGAACCACATTGTTTTGGATTTTTATTAAAAATACATCTGTGGTGGTAACATGATGAAGATAATCATATAGCACTACCAAAGCAATACAGTGACCAATTCCTGAGTATGCGTGGCAGGATTTAAGTAATACAAACACTGAACCCCATTTTTTAACAGAACTGGCAACTGGCAAAACAAGTTGACAGAACTCAGAATCCACTAGATGGAGCCACAAATACACTGAAATCCTACACAAAGGCATCAAAGAATTCCCATAAAAACATCAGCCATACACATTGGCTATCATTATTAATGCTCAGAACTTTCTAAAATAATATAAGACTTCAGCATCAAACTTATTTGCAAGAAGGTGTTGTTGACTCAGCAGCCACTGGAGGTCACCAGCTCCATACACACAAACGGCTCGTCTGTAAACACCAGTGCAATGAGGGTACGGATTTCCTTTTTTTACATCACCTGCCAAATAGCTCCACTTCACCACACGGGCGAGGCTTAGCATGTCTGACAAATCAAACTTGCTGTCGGCAGGCGTCGATCCGGGTACAGAGGGCATCCTCTGTAGAGTGGCCCACAAGTGCTCGTCAGGGCTATATGTGTCCTTCGACCACTCCATGAGTTTCTGAACATCTGTGTCCTGCATCACGTGCGTCACAAAGGCTCTTGAGACCACAAAGTAGGCATTCCCTGTGAACATTGGGCTGCTAATCGGCGGGGGACTTTTCATCTCATCTGTCCTGATGACACTGTCTGTCACATTGTGATGATACTGCCAACGGGCTTTCTTGTAGTCGTTGGCCGCCTCAGTCTCCATACTGTTTTTTCCATTTAGGATCTTGAGTATTTTAACCATCTCTCTATTGGTTTTTATAGGGAAGTCGGTCCCACACGTGTTTAGCAGGTACCTCCACTTTACAGGTGACTTCAACAGATCTGTCATGCAGTTCAGATCTGCTTGCACACGGGACCAGGAGGCATAAATCACCTTTTCTAGTTTTGTAGCTATAAACACATTGGGGAAACAGGCAACAATAGCCTCCACAGCCATTTGAAATTCTTCAGAGGACTTTTGGTCCACATGCACACAGTAGATGTTTTGAGGTGCATAAACTGCTCGAAGAAGTCGCTCAAACATTTCAATTTTCTCATGGATCACAATGGAGTAGGAAATGGGAAAGTCATTCTCCTCTTCACTGAGAGGCACTGTAATGAAATCTCTCTTTTTAATGTAAGCTGGACAGTCCTTTGTCACTTTAAGGTATGAATCCTCCCAAAACTTATTCTGCTTTGTCCCAGATGTTAGAAGCTCTTTTAATTTTCTCATCTTGCCCTCTGTGTCTCCACTGATGATGGCTAAGCAGACAGGCAGGTCCGTATAGAAATGCTCTGGTATTACAAGATCAGCCGATGACCACCTGCCAGAGCCAGCTTCCCAAAAGACAAATGCAAGGAACATACCCATGAAGATGAAACAAAGGATCCTCAACTTAGGGACCCTGTGACGTGCCATCCTTACAGAAGCTGTCTCCTTAAATCACAGGTGATGATGTCCTCAGTGCAGGTTATCTGACTGATAGATGTCACTGCCTCGTCACACCTTCAGGTTCTATTTGCTGTAGGTGTGTCAAATGAAGACGACAAAAGATTATGGCAGCATAACCAGCTGTCAAGCTGAACTGAGCGCATGAGGTGGACATTATTTCATATATATTTTTATGTAGAACAAATCGTACAAATTTTAGTTGTTTAAGTTACGTCATCATTCCACTGTTTTACAAATAAAATAATATTTTTGATAAAACACAATCTGATGATTTGCGATTCATCTGAGATTTGTAAGTTGTCAACACCGCAGGACAACAACGCGCTTTGTCTGTTCCAAATCCTTAAACAATCCTTGAGCAAGTTCTGTGGGATAGTAAATTGTTCTCTGTTGTTGATCTGGCAAATGCATTTGTCAGTGTTCAAATTGATAAAGACAGCCAATACTGGTTTGCATTTGAGTTCAACAGTAAAAGTTATACATTAACACGCCTGTGTCAGGGCTATTGTGAATCACCGACCATTTACAACCAGGCACTAAAAGAAAGCTTAAGCTCATTAGAGATAACACCAGGAAGTGCACTTTTACAAGATGTTGACGATTTAATGATTCATGCTCCAACTAAAGAACAATGTGAAAATGATACTGTGGCTCTCTTAAAACGTTTAGCTGCATAAGGCCACAAAGCAAGCTTGAAAAAATTGCAGTTTGTTAGAGAACAAGTTTAATTTTGTAGGCACGTGATCACAGTAGAGGGCAAATCCCTCTCCCATAATAGAGTAACAGTAATTTAAAATATTCCTAAACTGTTACAAGTAAATAAATGATTGCAGATCACTTATTCCTAACTATGCTGTCCTCGAGGAGCCACTCAGCGCAATCGCACACGGGCCTACAAGCATATCCTAAAGTTATATGGACTGATTACACAGAGAAATGTTTCATTGACTTGAAGCTGACCTTACAAACAACCCCGACTTTAGGACTACCCAACCTTGACCGACCTCTCACACAGGCAGTTAACGAGAAGGGGTGCTACATGACATCAGTGCTACTCCCAGACCATGGGGGCAAAAGGAGACCTGTGGCATTTTTATCAGCCAAACGTGATCCTGTTGATACAGGCCTCCTTACTTGTCTTAGAGCTGTAGCAGCTTCAGATAAGACTGTCATGGCATACAAGGATTTAGTAGGATACTCCCAACTCACCTGATCCCAAATGCTATGTCTATGATGCTATCTAAATCATGCTATTCTGTTGGAAATGCCTAGCATCACTTTGAAAAAAAAATTTAATGTTCTAAACGCAGCTACTCTTCTTCCACCAGAAGGAGATGGTGAACAAGACAACTGTGTAGTAACAATAACCAAAGTTTGTTTCCCCAGACCAGACTTACAGGAAACACCATCGCAGAATCCAGACTTTGAACTGTTTGTGGATAGATAAGCGCCTCGCAGTTCATACACGGGAGCAAATCAAGTTGGTTTCTCTGTGCTAACATCACATGATAAATTGATTGCACGACCACTCCCTGCTTCTCTGTCTGCACAAGCAGCAGAGATCAAGCTCTCATTGAAGCATGCAAGTTGACTGAAGAGAAAAGGCTCAATATCTACATGTGATCTACATAGACAGAAGATATGCATGTGGTGTAGTACATCATTTTGCACGATTTGGAAACAGAGACAAACCCATTGTATATCATGCTCTAGTCGTGTCTCAGATGCTTGATGCTATCCTCTTCCCCTGACAGGTTGCAGCTCACACTTTTAATAATGACCCAGTATCACGAGGTTATGCCAGAGTGTAAAATAAACATTTAAAATTTAATGTGACATCATTACCAGTGCAGAAAAGCAGCACAGAGTAATGTCCAAAAGTGTTTTTCTTTTCCTGATTAGCTCACTTTATAGTCTTTTATATGGTAGACACTGTATAGTGAAGTAGGCAATAGTGAGCAAGTGGTTGAATTCGGAGACAGCCAACGTGTTTGTATGATTCCTCTCCACGTGTCTCAGTCTCAACGTGGCAGATCTCTCAGCTGCCTTTACTACCAGGGAGAGTAATGCTGTGCTCCATTGCAGCTCGGAGATCGGTCCTCGGAATGACGTCACATCCAAATACACAGAGTTGATAGCGTTCCAGTTGCACAGGAACGTTGTTTTTCGTTATCCAGCTACCCATTGTTAGCAAAAACAGTTCATTACAACAATTTACGTGGCCTTTCACAGATACTAACACAGCCAGGAAGGATCCATTTACTGAAACCTTTGTTTCTCAGGGATTGGATGAAACATTTAAAGGATCTTTTTTAAATGGGATGGTCCCCTGACTTGAGAAACAGCTGGAGACTGTACATAAAGATAACATGACAGCTCCCCAAAGGAAAGGCAAGTCAGACACTCTTGATCCCCCCCTTCTGGCTGGCTACAGTATAGGTCCTAAACCCTGCCTCCTGGAATGTACCACTTTTTGCAGTAGTATCTGCAGATACTGAAAACTGCTTTTCTCTTACAAGGTTTCAGGAGAAGTGAGAATATCATATTGATACAAATTATATAATGGTTTGTATTACCCTCATGTGTTTTTATTTATAAGCACATGAATAATCAAGGTTGTTCAGGATGGAAAATGTTAAGACTTTATTTAACTTTATCTAGATCGAATTTATTGATTTTGTGTTAAAGAAATTTCTCTAGTGAATCAAATAAAAATATATATTTACAGAAATGTTTTTCTCACGGAGGAAGAACTCCCTTTGTAAGGGTGGAAATGTAAGGATCCCTTTCCAGGATGTGATTGTATAAAAAAGCGTTTCTGGGAAGTGCAGTAGCCTGTCGTCACTGTGATGATTCATGATCTTAAACCTGTTTGGTGTGGTGGCATTCCAGTGACACAGACACCTGATGGTCTGTTGAATATGTCTGCAGGATCGACCAGGACATGTACGGCAAAGTGGAGATAACGGCTGCTGCTGTTCCAGAGTGACGACCTGTAAAAGGCTGGTTGCTCTAATAACATTTATGATTTATTTATCATCCATTGAACCACATTGTTTTGGATTTTTATTCAAAATACATCTGTAGTGGTAACATGATGAAGATAATCATATAGCAGTACCAAAGCAATACAGTGACCAATTCCTGAGTATGCGTGGCAGGATTTAAGTAATACAAACACTGAACCCCAATTTTTAACAGAACTGTCAACTGGCAGAACAAGTTGACAGAACTCAGAATCCACTAGATGGAGCCACAAATACACTGAAATCCTACAAAAAGGCATCACAGAAATCCCATAAAAACATCAGCCATAAACATTGGCTATCATATGTAATGCTCAGAACTTTCTAAAATGATATAAGATTTATGAAAACAATTATTCTTAATGTTAACATCCCATCACAATGGGTAGTATATTGGAAATACAACAGGAGCATAATCTGTTAAGACAACCCAGTAGAAGACCCCGTATGATTTTATATTAGACCATTTCTTAATGACTATGGAAGATTTCTTTAATGTTATACATCTTACATGATCAAAACCATTACAACATAGTAGAAGATTGACCTTTGAGCAGTGGGTCAAGGCCTGAAGCTCTGAACCGCAATACTGTCTCCAAACATCTGATGGCAATGTCATCAACTTCAGCATCAAACTTATTTGCAAGAAGGTGTTGTTGACTCAGCAGCCACCCGAGGTCACCAGCTCCGTACACACAAACGGCTCGTCTGTAAACACCAGTGCAATGAGGGTACGGATTTCCTTTTTTCACATCACCTGCCGAATAGCTCCACTTCACCACACGGGCGACCTGTTCGATGTGGTGGCATCCCAGTGACACAAACACCTGATGGTCTGTTGACTCTGTTGGCAGGATCGATCAGGACATGCATGGCAAAGTGGAGAGTGCGGCTGCTGCTGTTCCAGAGTGACGATCTCGCTGTTCATTATAATACATAATTGATCAATATTTGTTCTTGCATTTGTTAAAGATGGAGCTTTGTTCTACTTTATTTTCCCACAAGTGTTTATCTTGTGTCAATTCTGTTCGGCAGTGAATATGGTTTGACTGGGAGTAATGTTTGATCTTGCGGGTTCCTACAGGAAAAAGTGTTCAGCAATGAAAAGCTAAAAATCTCTTAAGGACAGGCTTTAATACTAATTACTTGCACGTTATATGATATCAATACTTTAATTATAAATCAAAGGAGAGCAGGACACAATTAATTCATGTTGGGATTTCCCCTGAATATATGTTGGTCTTGATCCAGCTGTCAGTACACTGGTGCGATGAAGCCAATTTGAGCTTGAAGACTTGTTGCTCTAATAACATTTATGATTTATTTATCATCCATTGAACCACATTGTTTTGGATTTTTATTAAAAATACATCTGTGGTGGTAACATGATGAAGATAATCATATAGCACTACCAAAGCAATACAGTGACCAATTCCTGAGTATGCGTGGCAGGATTTAAGTAATACAAACACTGAACCCCATTTTTTAACAGAACAGGCAACTGGCAAAACAAGTTGACAGAACTCAGAATCCACTAGATGGAGCCACAAATACACTGAAATCCTACACAAAGGCATCAAAGAATTCCCATAAAAACATCAGCCATACACATTGGCTATCATTATTAATGCTCAGAACTTTCTAAAATAATATAAGATTTATGAAAATAATTATTCTTAATGTTAAAATCCCATCACAATGGGTAGTATATTGGAAATACAACAGGAACATAATCTGTTAAGACAACCCAGTAGAAGACCCCGTATGATTTTATATTAGACCATTTCTTAAGGACTATATCTTTAATATTATACATTTTACATGATCAAAACCATTACAACATAGTAGAATATTAACCTTTTAGCAGTGGGTCAAGGCCTGAAGCTCTGAAACGCAATACTGTCTCCAAACATCTGATGGCAATGTCATCAACTTCAGCATCAAACTTATTTGCAAGAAGGTGTTGTTGACTCAGCAGCCACTGGAGGTCACCAGCTCCATACACACAAACGGCTCGTCTGTAAACACCAGTGCAATGAGGGTACGGATTTCCTTTTTTTACATCACCTGCCAAATAGCTCCACTTCACCACACGGGCGAGGCTTAGCATGTCTGACAAATCAAACTTTCTGTCGGCAGGCGTCGATCCGGGTACAGAGGGCATCCTCTGTAGAGTGGCCCACAAGTGCTCGTCAGGGCTATATGTGTCCTTCGACCACTCCATGAGATTCTGAACCTCTGTGTCCTGCATCACGTGCGTCACAAAGGCTCTTGAGACCACAAAGTAGGCATTCCCTGTGAACATCGGGCTGCTAATCGGCGGGGGACTCTTCATCTCACCGGTCCTGATGACACTGTCTGTCACATTGTGATGATATTGCCAACGGCCTTTCTTGTAGAAGCCGGCCGCCTCAGTCTCCATACTGTTTTTTCCATTTAGGATCTTGAGTATTTTAACCATCTCTCCATTGGTTTTTATAGGGAAGTCGGTCCCACAGGTGTTTAGCAGGTACCTCCACTTTACAGGTGACTTCAACAGATCTGTCATGCAGTTCAGATCTGCTTGCACACGGGACCAGGAGGCATAAATCACCTTTTCTAGTTTTGTAGCTATAAACACATTGGGGAAACAGGCAACAATAGCCTCCACAGCCATCTGAAATTCTTCGGAGGACTTTTGGTCCACGTGCACACAGTAGATGTTTTGAGGTGCATAAACTGCTCGAAGAAGTCGCTCAAACATTTCAATTTTCTCATGGATCACAATGGAGTAGGCAATGGGAAAGTCAGTCTCCTCTTCACTGAGAGGCACTGTAAAGAAATCTCTCTTTTTAATGTAAGCTGGACAGTCCTTTGTCACATTTAGGTAGAAATCCTCCGAAAGCTTCTTCTGCTTTGTCCCAGCTGCTAGAAGCTCTTTTAATTCACTCATCTTGCCCTCTGTGTCTCCACTGATGATGGCTAAGCAGACAGGCAGGTCCGTATAGAACTGCTCTGGTATTACAAGATCAGCCGATGACCACCTGCCAGAGCCAGCTTCCCAAAAGACAAATGCAAGGAACATACCCATGAAGATGAAACAGAGGATCCTCAACTTAGGGACACTGTGACACACCATCCTTACAGAAGCTGTCTCCTTAGATCACAGGTGATGATGTCCTCAGTGCAGGTTATCTGACTGATCAATGTCACTGCCTCGTCAGATAAATGACACCAAACCCCTATTTGCTTTAGGTGTGTCTAATGATGACGACAAAAGATTATGGCAGCATAACCAGCTGTCAAGTAGAACTGAGCGCATTACGTGGACGTTATTTCATATGTATTTTTATGTACGACAAATCGTAAAAATTGTAGTTGTTTAAGTTACATCATCTTTCCACTGTTTCACAAATAAAATAATATTTTTTAAAACACAATCTGATGATTTGTGATTCATCTGAGATTTGTAAGTTGTCAACACCGCAGTACAACAACGCGCTTTGTCTGTTCCAAATCCTTAAACAATCCTTGAGCAAGTTCTGTGGTAGTAAATTGTTCTCTGTTGCTGATCTGGCAAATGCATTTTTCAATGTTTAAATTGATAAAGACAGCCAATACTGGTTTGCACAGTGAAAGCTTGACATTAACACACCTGGGTCAGGGCTATTGTGAATCACCAACCATTTACAACCAGGCACTAAAAGAAAGCCTAAGCTCATTAGAGATAACGCCAGGAAGTGCACTTTTACAATATGTTGACAATTTAATGATTCGTGCTCCAACTAAAGAGCAATGGTTAAAGGATACTGTTGCTCTCTTAAAACATTTAGCTGCAGAAGGCCACAAAGCCAGCCTGAAAAAATTTGATGCTATCCTCCTCCCGACAGGTTGCAGTATGTAAATGTGATGCTCACACTTTTAATAATGACCCAGTATCACAAGGTAATGCCGGAGCGGATGCTAGAGCAACTGCTCGCCAGCCACCACCTGCTTCACTCATTCTCTTAGAGGTCGACTCAACCACCCCCATGTCTGACTCACAGGAGCTGCAACTTACAGGACCGTAACAGACCCTGCTAACAACACGCACAGCAGTAGAGGTCGCTGAAATGACAACGTGGATTCCAGTCACTGCAAGAGAGTTCCAGGACCAGACCATCCATCCACTGTACACACACTGAATACTGCCAGTCCTGTGTGGCCTTAGGGGAACTGTTCTTTTCCTCCCATCAAGAACTGTATTAGTCTTTTTCCCAATCATCTGAATATTGGGCCGCCTCCCCAGTCAGGTCTTTATGACTCCTTGCTTACTTCTACAACCTTGTATGACCCCATTCAACGCAAGGGTGACACAGGATTGTAGATCTACATGACAGGATGCCTGTGTCCCCAGCAACAGCAGTTTGCTTTCTTCAATAGTATTGTTGGTGATGCATTAAGACTCCTTGTGAATTGATATATTACATTTTTCACTGTAGTTGTGCATCCTCTTATGTTGTCATAAGTGTCAACAAGGAGTGAAATGTATTGGAAAAATTAACTAAGTGTGGTTAAAACCAGTTTTTTAGTTGAAGAGTAACCTTTTGCAGCCTTGTCTAAAGACTTTTATGACCTGTATCTACAAATATACAAACTGTCCAAATGCTTTGTGACCTGAGCTGTTTTATGGTCTGAGCCATTTAAGACCTGAATATTTTCAGACGGTTCAGAGAGACAGCTTTAGTCCTCCTATATAAGATCCTTGCATTTGACTGTCCTTAATCTTTACTCTGAGACCCTTGTGACTCTCTGTGTTGATCCTTTCTGCAGAAAGCCCCTATTAAATACACGTAGATAACTTTGGTGTTTCCAGCCTCTTGTATTTCCAGATTTCCATCACAAAACATACCACCACATTCCCATCTAAGCATTAACTAAACTATTTTCAATTCACCTGTCAATCTTCGTATTTGTGTGCATTCACAATACATTCCTCACTGAAAGTTCGGGTTTGAATGTATTTAAGATTGATTGAGACAAGTGCTCTCATCCACATCCTGGTCTGCATCATTGTCCTGCTCATGGATGAAGCTGTAGCGTCGATAGACTGATCCACCTCTGCTGGTGTACACCACGTCCACCTCATCTCCGCTGTCCGGCTCAGGAACACCATGGGGCATGTTGACACTGGCTGTGCCGCTCAGTCTTTCGTAGCTTTGGCCCCAGCAAAGCCTTTTCTGGGAGTGAGCTTTGACCAAGGCGTAAACAGCCAGAGCCAACCCCAGAGCCAGCAACAGGGAAACAGGTAATGCAGCTGAGGTGTGATTAAAAGGTCTGGAGGACATGTTCACGTCTGTTCTCGGGTCATCTCCTGACTTACGTTGGGGGGCCTCCACACACAAAGCTAGAAGAAAGAAGACAACGGCTTCAGCAAACTGTATCCAAAGAATCCTGTGTTTCTTATGATGGGCAGAGCTCTACCTGAGCGACTGTCACAAACACAGCAATCGGTGTCATTCCCTCCAGCCTGACAGCAGCGGGCACAGCGGTTCTCCACGGCGTGAAGAGCAGAATCACGGTGACAGGTCAGACACTGGTCTGTTCGGGGGCCAGTACAATGCCGACATGAGCTGTCACATGACTTACAGGTTTCCTGATTTGAAAAAAAGAGGTGGGTTAAATCCTGGTCAGGTACTAAATGCCTTTGAAAAGTTGATATCTGCTTTGAATTATTTCTCAATGGAGTCAGATATTCATTAAGTAGGCTTCATGACTCATAGCTCAGACTGCACCTCATCAGAAAAGTACCGTCCCTCCTCACAACGTGGATAGCAAACTTTGTCCTTAAGAGTGCTGCCCCAGTCACAAGTCAGGCAGCTCTGAGGTGAGGCATCTGCAAATGCACAAGGACAATAGAGTGTCAAACATAAACCACCCGTGCTGACACATTTGTATTGTCCATCTTGACCAGGTCTCACTATACTATAATCTCAATGGGATAATCCAGGTTAAACAATGGTTAAATCAAATAAATGATAGTATTAATATTTCCTAAGTATGTACCCATGCAGGTCTGACAGCTCGTGTGGCACTGTTCGCACATGTCATGGAGCTGATAGAAGCGGTGCGGGCAGCTCTCAGCGCACAGCTTGGTGCCTTGCAGCTCCAGGAGGGGAGGCGCACAGGCCCTGCAGGAATCGGGCCCTGGTCCTGTACACAGCTCACAGGACTGGTCACATTTCTCACAGTGGGATCCGTCTTTGTAATACCTGAAGAAATGCATCAACTTATGAGAATTAACGCGTCAGACACATACAAAGATTTTTCATTGCTGTAGATTTAGATGGAGAAGCAGAGACGCCACTCGTAGTTGGTTTTAATTCAGTGAATGCGTTGTGAAAACAATTCATTCAAGAAAGAGGATGTGGTTACTGTTAATCTGAAATTGCATTACCCTGTGGGACATTGAGTGACACAGAGATGAAGGAGCCGCAGGTGTCCTGGAGAACAAGTTAAGCAATCTCTTGCTGATTCTCCAGTGCAGGTGGAACAAACATGTTCACAAGGCAAACAGAATCCAAGCTCCTGCCCGTCCGCGTCCTGCCTTGTGTTGTATGAACCAGCCGGACACTCGCTCACACAGGTCCCGTCTGGAAAGCAGCACACAGATACAGAAGCCATCATTCTGTAGCCAGTTCTCAAGGTGAACTGACGGCATCAACTGCAAACACCCACAAAATCTACAGTGGATTCAGAGAGGAATCAGACTTTCACTTTTTCCCATTTAATGTTGCAGCCTCATGCTAAAGAAAATTATAATAATAATTTCAGAGATATTTGCCAATACAAGGAAATATTCATACCATTCATACATCGCTATTATAGACTGTTATCTTAATGTGTAGATCTGCCAAAGCTCACTGTGTAGGTATTTGGGGACGACACATGTCTGGCATTCATCGTTGCCCGGCCCCTCACAAGAGTAACAGTGGCGGTGGCAACCCATGCAGGTGAACTGGTTATCGTGCAGGTAGGTCCCTGGTGGGCAGTCTGTGTCGCCGGTCACGCCACACAGCAGCGTGTTTGGATCCAACACGAGTCCCTTCTCGCACTGTGTGCACTGGTTTGCATCCGGGCCGGAGCAGCTAATGCAAGTCTGATGGCATTCTGCACGTAATCAAAAGACACGTGTGTGTGAGCATGGTCATGTTTGAATTGTAGATGGTGATCATTTTAAAAAACACTGGAAGTGATACTGTTGTACTGATGCTGTTGTAAGTGTAAATATCCTTGTCTTTTGTGGCTCACCTTGACATTCCATGGCTTCAGTTTCATAGTAAGTACCAGTGTGGCAGTCTTTGGAGCAAGCACCCTTGTAGATTTTGGGGCTAAATGTTGAGCAGGTCTCACAGTCATCTGATGAGGGCCCTGAACAGCTGGCACAGGTAGGATGGCACTGACCGCAGCGGCCCTCCTCCATATCCTCATAAAAGCCCATGGGACAACTAGCTTTACACACGCCATTCAGCATCAAGTAGAGGAAACTGCATTCTGAAATGATGTGGAGGACAGGTAACAAGGGATTTGAGGATTTGATCACAATATATTTAAAAATGTAAATGGTTTAGGATATTATAACTTATTCTTAGCTTCTCAAAAAGATGATGACTCACTGAAACAGGATCTGTCATCTGAGCAAACGTCACAGTGCGGCGGACAGCGTCTGCACGTGCCATCATCCGCAGGGTACGTCCGCAGTGAGCAGTTCAGTCTACACATACCGCTGCCTAAGTAGTAGCCATCAGCACAGGACAGACACTGGGACTTGATCCCATCACATGTCAGACAGGAGCTGTCACAGGCTTCACATGAACCCTCAGCTGTCTCAAAGAAACCTCTGCAAGTGGCATCAAGAGACAGTTAATACGTAAAAAGAGACAGATACAGTTAACAACAATCTACCATAATTACAAAACATCATTACAATGGCTTACTCAGGGCAATTTGACCAGCAGCGCCCCTGGTGGAGAAAAAGTCTATAGCTGCCTTTGGCGCAGCTGACACAGTTATCACTGGTGTCTATGCAGGCCTCACAGTTTGGAGAGCAGTCCTCACACAGCTGTGTTACAGTGTTTGCATAGGAGCCAGATGGACACTGTGCAACACAAGAACTGTCCTGGTCCAGGAAATACCCTGTAAAGATGTGCACGTATACACGTATACACACACACACACAGACACACACACACACACACACACACACACACACACACACACACACAAAGCCCTGGGGTTATGATCAAATCAAATGTCATGACCGACAAGAGTGAATATTTGTACCTTTGAAACAAGATGAACAATCCTGTGCTTGAGGACCAAAGCAGATCTTACAGGATGCATCACACGTGCGACATTCACTTTTTCCCCCTGACAGTGAAACAATAGAGACAGTTACCATCATGCATTTGTTCCATCTGCAGCTCTGTATAAGTATAAAAAGCAACTTTTATTATTGCATTATTCCTCGCCCAGCAGCTTACGTCACTCTCTCTTCCTTGTTTACTCTGCTGCCTCAGCTTGCATGGCTCATCGGTCAGCTCCGGTTCAACTTCAACGTTTACTCCAAGTTTACACTCAACCAAGCTTTCAACTGCTTGAGATCACTTGTCTGAGTCCGGCTTTTGAGTCCAAAGTGAAGAGTTGTCATGACACCAAAGGGGGAACCAGGTGCTCAAGTCAGAGAAGCCTTTAGAAAGTGCTCCAATAAAAAGACTCTTGAATGGAAGGTGAGGCAGTACAGTGGAAGGGTCCTAGAAAATATTCTCTAGGCTCGACAAAAAAAAGTTTGCATCCATCTTTTTTGAAGAAGGACAGCTTATAAAGGAGTTACCTTTAACCAACAAACAAGATTGAGTAGGGCAATGATATTTTTCTCTGCAATCAAAAGTATTTTTATCTACTGACTTCAGAATTGTTTCAAAAAAACATTTTTTTAAGTGGATTACTCTTTCAAATAAAGTTGGTCCGACTACACATTATTGAAAAGTAATTTTAAGGATTTTGTTCTTAATTTGAATAATCATGAACACACATTTTTAAGTTGACAACCATTTGAAAATTGTTTTTTGCTCTAGTTAGATTTATTTTTAGCTTTAAAGAAATGCATTCATTAAACAACATCATTGTTTGGCAATTTACCTTTTTTATTTTGAACTGCAGTTATGGACCTAACACTTATTAACTAAACATATCAAAATATTGTTTGAGATTTGTCACTTTGGTACTGGTATCAAGTTCAAGGAACAGCTTCTGAAACACCCTCAACCACGATGGTTGCAATCTTGTGTCTAGATACTGGGGTTGACTGCTGATCACCGATGATGGCAATTTTCAAGGCTTGCCTCAAACTCTTCAATGTCATGTTTTTTTGAAACCTCTTCTTGTAAATTCAAAACACCAGAGATGGTGGCCATCCAGAAAAGTTTAGATTTGTTCAAGAAAATGCTCAATGCACAAGCACCAAATGTTTCAAATCACCCATGATCTTAAATGCAGAATCTAAGGAAACTTTGGAGCCACTGTTTCTGCCGACAAAAAACCCCTCTTTTGGTGTATGTGTATTATTTGATGAAGTATCCTCCTGTCACAAGGCAAATCTGTCAACTATCTATCCCTTATTCCATATAACTATTTAATTTCATAGGATAAACCTACTTATAGGGAAGGATAAAACTATAAAACTATGTCTGGTTATCCTGCTGCTAACACACCCAGGAAATCAGCCTGTACGTTGCTTCTACGTGTCAGGTAGGTTATTTTCGGCTCCAGCTGTTGACAGAGGTTTATCATTCCCTCCGATGAGAATCTATATCTTTAATAAAAATACACATCGGAGTAGGTATAATAATTTCTTGGTCTCTGAAGACCCTTGTCCTCCTCAGAGACCCTCAAACAATCCACACCCATCTCCACAGGATCCTTTAAGAATGGTGTTGTGGTGTTCTAATGGAATTGATTGATCCGTGGCCAGGCCTTTATACAGCTTGATCTATCATCTCTAACTTAACCTGATCCACAGCAGGTTAGCCGTTCAGCATAAGTTACCATGGTGATTTACCCCGATACGAAGTAAAAAACTTGTTCATTCTCCTGTGCCGCATCCGTAGAGATCATACTATGACTCTATACAGCACTATACATATTGTGATATAATTCAAAATAATGCAAACTCTGCCATCGGCATGTTTGCCATCGAACCTTTTGCTCACGGTTTTACTTTATTTTACTGGAATGCAGTCAATCACATATTCATATTAGGCCACTCACAAGCCTGTAAATTTACTAAAAAGTTTTCTTTTGGATAAATCAACCAAAAGCTTAAAAAACGTTGTTCCTCTTACCGTCAAAGTACTGTCCCAATGGGCAGTTAACCAGAGGGCACTGCCCGTGCAGAGAAGGGTTCCCACCCAGACAGAGCTCACAGTCTGATGATCGGGGTCCATAGCACGTCTGGCATGAGCTGTGGCAAGGCTGACAGCGCCACCCAGTGGAGTCACTGAAAGTTTGCTGTGGACACTGTTTGATGCACTCACCTCCTGTCAGGGCAGATCGGTACACAGAGTAAAATGAAATTATTTTTCCTGTATGATTGGATTCCTGAAATAGTGTTCTTGAAAAACACAGCAGACACTATATGGAAGAAAATATCAAATTTATTACACGCTTTTCAACCTGTATTTCTAAGTGATTTAAACTCCTTACATCTATCCTGTCTACCCTGCGAGGAGCTCGCTCTCTCTCCAAAGTCCATCTGACTGACCAGGCACAAACAAGATCATATGGGTAGAGAAGATGCAGAGACTGAGAGGCCTAAAGAGAACTCAACCTAGCTACACTTATTCCTTGTTTACATAAACCATATATTTGCATATCTCATGTCATGCATTAGCTGACACAGATCTGATTTGCAAATCAAATAAAGACTCAGAGTACCATAATTTGTCTTTAACAAGACTGATTCATTACTCTCAAATGCAAACTAATTTTGTAAGATTATTTTTAACAGATAAAACGAAACCCTGTGAAATGGTTGCAATATATATATATATATAAATAAGTGATTATTATGTTACCGTTGAGGAAGTAACCAGGCTGACAGGCAAGGCAGTGTGAATCGCTCCTGCAATCTGTGCACAGAGCTGGACAGGACAGACACACGCCCCTGCCCCAGTCCTCATAGGTGCTCTGGGGACAGTGTCTGCGACACTGATGTCTGAAACTGCAAAAGCAAAGGTTAATTTAAAAAAAGTCAAGACCATTTCAAAAATCACTCTTCAAATCACTGGAACAGCCTTCGAGAGGAGCTCAGAGGAGCTGAATATTTCTGATATATTTTGAACCATATTAAAGGCTGGCTTTTATATAATATTTTAATTAATATTTATATTTATCTTTAATATTATATATATGGCACTTTTAGTTGCATTGAACACATTATATTAATATGTTCTACATAAATATAGATTGATTGATCGATCCATTTTCCATTTGCAAATCGTTCAGGGAGAACTAGGTGTGTGAGAGTGAAAATGTCTAAGTACGGCGTGGACTGAAACTGGTCGTCACAGCTATCAAACCAAACAAATAGCTTTTTTATTACGTTAAGCAATCATGCAGAACAAAGCTATATCAACCTAATGATTGTGATTTATAGCAACGCCTTGTAACTTTTACTGAGCAACAGCGACCTCTGCAGCAACAAGGGGGGATTCATTCTGTTGGCTTTCATGATTCCAGGCTTCTTGAACCAGAAGAGCTGCATGCTGTAGCAAATACACCAAACTCTGAATTTTTTGTATTTTAAAGTTTCCTTGCTGAATATCAAAGATAAACCCTGGTTTTTGATTTGTCTTTTTAACTGATTCAGCAGTACTCTTAAACTTTCTGGGCCTGAATATGGCCATTAAAGCCACAACTATCCAGCTGCTTTCAATCTCCTTCTGCGTTGTTCATGTGTGAAAGGCAAATATTGGAGACAACCAGGAGGCCATGGTGCAGACCTTCTCTGGATCTCACACAGATCGTACCTGCTCACAAAAGTTACATACAGCAAGAAGTGACAAGTGCACTATTCTGCCTCTTGCAAGTCAGTGAACCATCAACCTAATCTGCTATTTCAAAGTAAAGCGTTGCATGGAGCTTAATGTAAAAGCTTTACAGTGAAAGAAGGATCATGCTGCTGAAGGAAGCGTCTGCCCAAATGGATGACAACACACAGACATGCACATGCAAGAGGCAAGCCCAACATGCTATGTGTCCATATTGTTGACCCCAATGCAAAAAAAAGTGCAACGATATCGGCCATCAGTAAGGCAGCAAACAGAGATAACAAGCTTTTCTTTCAGCTAATCGCAGTTTTGTGCTCCTCTTAAGGCAGGAAGATAATTGGTCTTTTATTTGTAGCCCAGAGGCAAGGGGGAGATTTCTGTCATTAACCTTCCACAACAGTCCTTTAGGGTTAACAGAGCTATTAAACAAGAGACCACTGTCCTAAAAAAAGTATCTAGCCTAAAGCAGGTGAGATACTGAGTTGCAAAGATGTCACACATAAAACATTAAATCAAGAATGACTCCAACTTTTAACACTTTAAACAGGCTGAAGATCAATAAGCTGGTTAGTTATACGGTTCAACACCCTATGCTGCCTCCTTCGTCGTCTTTCTATATGGGAGAGCCTGACCGCTGACAAGTCAAGCTGCCCTTCCGACTGCGTTGCCGTGGGTTTGGTGCTAGGATGTGCTGGTTATTTGAGCGGGCGCAGCTGGAGGCGCCACACAGCATCCATCAACTCACTTACAATAGCAGCTGGCCTGGCAACAGTGCACGGCTTAAGAATCTGCGGGATGTTTAAGAATCCCTCTGTGCAAATATCAAACGATACATTCCAGGGGAGCACATCAGCATTTCCAAAGCAACCTTTGTTTGGAGCCTTTACTCCTTGAATTAGCTATGAAGAGGTGAAACTGTGCCTGTACTTAAGAACGCTTGGTATAAGCCATATTGAGAATGAATCACGGCAATTTATTTTTGATTTAGCTGAACCTAGCTCCTTGGAGAGGGAGGTAAATGTCAATAAATACCAAGCATCCATCATACTGTGGCTCTTTTCAATAGGCGGTGTTTTCTGCCAGAGTAACACTGGCCCAGTCGATTCACAGTTATGCCAGCGCTGTCTAATGTTGACATTTTTCAATACTATGAGTAAAACCTCAAAGAGCAGAATTTCTGCAAGTGCTGAAAACTGTCATGATCTATCACTGTGAGGCTCTTCCTGCAGTTAATGATCGTCCTGTGCTCTATCGGAGTTCTTTAAATTTTTGTTTGCCTCTCGTGGAGGATGTAACGAGAGGCAAATTATCGAGACGACTTCTCGCTCCACATCTCATAAAAATCGATAGTGATTTAAGTGAATGTGACAAAAGTGGATTCTCCAAAGAAGACAATAGAAAGTTTTCAGACATGACTTCTGGATGATGTCCAGAGAATTGGGTCCTGACCTTTGCCAGTGTTTGCCTTTCACACATTAACATCACAGCAGGAGATTCTCTGCTCAGACACACGTTTACAAAAAGTGCAGAAATCTCTGCAGCTATCAGGGGAGGGGTGGCGCAGCAGGCCGAGTAAAAATGAAACGTATTCATTCTGCGGAGAGATCACGTGTTTTTGATTACAGCACATTGACCCCAGTGTTGGCCCTCATCACCAAAAGCTCTCTTGACATCTTCGTTGATGTCTTCTCCGTGTGGGGTACCACCTCCGGAGAATATGTCTGGAGGATCTCTGAGTTGAGTGTATGTCTGAAAGCAGCTTATTTCACTGCACCGATGGACAAGCAGTGAAGTGGTGTATTTTCCTCCAACTCCTCCTCTGCTCGGATTCACAGAGAAGTCAAGACCATGCACCCTATATAGTTACACTTCTGGTGGCTGTGTGGCTCTCCACTTACACTCGCTCTCTTCTGTCTCTCTCCTCCTCACATACAACATGGAATCACACTCCACTCAGTATCTCCGTGAGGCAGACCACTGATCTGTGCTCAAACCAGGGCTCAGGTAACAGGGTATGACTCAAAATGGAGGGTAACCTGAATCACACAATACCACTCAGCCTTAACTCTAGGGAGTGGGAGCACAATTGGAGGTCTGTTCTTGCTCTGCAGCCGGCTTTACACATTGGGTCCAAGCGATAAGCTGGCATAAACAGGGATACAGGTGAAATTGCAGTGTGGAGAATAACATACCAAATGCTGCTGTGCAATTGGTGGAAAGGCATAGTCTCTTACTCCACATACTGCATATTGAATTACCCAACTCTTTATCTACCAAGACAATGGCAATGCAAAAAAAAAATATGTAATATATATATGACAAGGTCACTTTGAGGTTAATTATTTCCTGGCAGCATATTTAATTTCCATAATTTAAAACCGCTGAAAAGAAAATTTAACTGAATAAATCAAACGTTCATTTTTATGGTATCAAATAGACACTATCACTCGATTTACCGACAATTAGTCTGCAACATTTTTGGTGATTGTTAATTGCAGGTCATTTTTTTAAGCAAATATGACAATCACATGAGTTTCTTAATCTTATGTGATTGTAAACTCAATGTTCTTGGGTTTGGAGCAATGTTCAGACAAAATAAGCTTTTTGTTGTTATTGCACAGTATGACAATTTAGCTTCAGGGAAACTGCAATTGGCATTTTGACAGAGAGATTAATCAGAATAAGTGAAGCTGCTTTCTGCAGACGAGGTTACTAACTGTTAGGTTTCTAAATGAATACCTGAGAAGACATTTGATAATACGGCAGACGATAGGGGAAGACGGAATAATAAAGCAAGAAACTCACAGGAAGTAACCTTCAAGACAGCTGCTGCAGATCTCAGGGTCGTCTGTGTGCAAATGAGAAAAGGTGCTTAATTAAAATTCATGGTAAAATAAAAAACTGCACTGTGCATCATTATCACTGAGGTTTTGACACACATTGTTTATTCTCCTCACTGTGCTGTGATGTGAGCCTGATACAGGAGTCATGTGAAACTTACCTGTGGAACACGCTTTACAGCCCATCTCACAGTCAATGCACTCTCCTGTATCAGGGTCCTGCACCTGCCCTGAAACACAAGAGACCCACCCAGTAAGAGCCTGTGTGTCTTTCTCTCAACTTACAGCCTATAGTCAGAAACAATGCTTTAGATTTACCCGTGCTACAGGACGCCGTTTGGCAGACCCCATTCTGGAGTTTGTAGTGTTCCCGGCATTTGGCACATATGTTGCCATCTGTGCAGAGTTCACAATTGGCGATGCAGGGCAGGCAGGCATAGTGACCCCTGTCAGGATAGAGTCCCCGGGGGCAATGTGTTCGACAGCGACCTTGGTGGAGGAAACGTTCCTGTCCATCTTCATCTGAGAAGGAGGAGGAGGAGGGCACAGAGGACTTGTTACCATACAGCCTGCTCGGTTTTTTCCTCTGGTTAAGATGCCGTTGATCATGTGGAACTCCTGCAATGCTTTTATAAAAACTGAAAATCAATGAGCTTCTCTTAATAAAGAGAGAGGTAGAGCCTGATGATTACACGGGATGAAGAAAAGATGAAAGACCCTGTGCTGTCAGCTGTGTGGAAGTTCAGGGCCCATAGTAATGACACATATTGCAGAGATTAGGAAATTGAGGATTCATACTACATTTCACTGCTCGTGCGTCCTTGACGGAAAAAGGTGAAACTGTGGCAGAACGAGCGCATGTTAAACTCATAAACAGCATCATTAACCGATGTCTGCGGTCCAGCATGTTGACTGCAGGGCTTGCAGATGACAACCTCGACATGTGAGATCACCGACTGATGATGCTCCAAATAATGTAAACAAGGGCAGTCAGAGGCCGATGAGCGATCAGAGCTGTGGGCAGAGAGAGAGGCTTGTGTTGGCCCTGGTGATTAATATTGTGCCACCTGCCACTAGCCTAGCCGTGGCACCTGAGGCCCCTCTGGAAGCCGATGAGCTGCAGCATTGTCTCATCCACTCAGTTTATGTGTGGGAAAGGAAGGAGAGGAACCACAAGCCCTTCTAACAGCATGTACAGAGAACTGTGGCTCCTATACGACAACACAACACATAGCATGAGGGATAGAATACAGACCATTTATTCTTCACACAGGACAGCTAACAGGTACACACACCAGGATCACATACTGTGCACAAAAATCTCAACGGCAGTGTACATTTAATTAAAATCAGTAGAAATGATTGGATGTAGCTCGGTCACAAAGAAAGGGATGTGTGGGTGAGGGACAGAGTGAAAGAGAGACATGCAGGTTTCCCAGGTTGCGCCCAGTGAACTGCAACAGTAATACTTCCAGCCCGAGGGGATATTTTTTCTCCTTTTCCCTCTGATTAACAAAGGCCCCATTCTGACGTGATCGTATTACACGGGAGAAAAATGATCACACCTTGATTTCAAAAGGTGCCCCTGTGACTCCAAGAAAAAAGAAGAAAAAAAATCAACAAGTTCTAGACGAGGCTGCACTTTCTTGATTGTTTAAGAGTAGATGATAAACCAGAGCTGAATGCCACTCCTTTAATGCAAAAGCCTTGAAACAACTTACTGCCTCCAGTACAGTGCTGCTTTGAAAGGAAAAACTCCACCCCCCTTTCAGATGGATTAATCAGTCTTTGACATGGATTTGTTTCAATCTGCCATCAAAGGGAACCTTATATCAGCCAGAGGCCATACATGAAGAGACAGACACATGTGACATTTTTCATACGAGGAAAAAAATGTTGCGAAGCCTGGAATATTTATTTGTTGCTGGAAACTAAACGGGGGGGGGGGGGAATCACCTTTCTGAAGCCGTATCAAGAGCATTATATGATATTATATGAGCCCCCTATGATTAAAATATCCATCATAAGCTACGATTTACTCGAGGGGGGTGCTTGCTATGTATGCACGGCCATGCATTGAGTGTGTGTGTGTGGTTGCGTGTGTGTGTGTGTGTGTGCCTGTGTGTGTGTAATGTTGCTCACCAACTCCACAGGTAGTGCATTCAAACAGCTCATGTCCGACGCACTCGGAGCAGGTGGGATGACAGAGGACACACTGGCTCTTCAGCAGGAACCGTCCGCTCGGACAGGAGGGCGACGAGGCTTTTCTACCCGCAACAAATCCCACAGAGCAGAGGACGAGCAGCAGGCAGACAGACCTCATGGCTGCGCCCGGAGACTTCGCCTGGAAGTGAGGAGGAGTAAAAAAAAAAAAGGTTTGTCCCCAAAGAGACGCAGTGTCCGTGCAGCAGCAGCAGCGGTGCTGGTGGTATCTCCTGATATGTGAAAGGCTACACCACAGACTGTGGCGCTTCACACACACACCTGCCGAGAGGAGAACTCGCAGGACCAGTTCCTCCGAGTGGAGACTGGACAATGAGCGGGGAGTGCGGTCAGCAGCGGCATTCAGCAAGTGATCCTGAGAGGAGAACAGGGGCGAACAGCCACTCTCTGTGTGTGCCTACACATCCCGGTGTCTGATTCAGAGGGGCGTCTGGTGCCAGTGTATGAAAACAGGGAGGCTCCATGTTCCAAAACACCTGACAAACCTAAACACCTGGGGGAAACTAAAACACCGGGAAAACCAACACACATGGGAAACTAACACATATGGAAAAGCAAAAAACCTGGAAATCCAACACACCTGGAAAACCAACGCACACGGTAACATACCTGGAAAAAAAAACAACATATAAAAACTATAACCAGGGGCACAATATATTAACGTCACACCATCATCCTCTAACCCCGGGACGCACCGGAGGTAGAAGCGCCGCGAAAAGCGGTCCGCCTCGTTTCCTTGCCCATGTTCGCACCCGCAGCGTAATGCCGGGAAGAACCGGGAAGCGCCGCGTCCACACACACACACACAAGCACATAATCTCCTGTGGGGGTATAGTCCAGGCAAAGTAACCCATTTTGGAGCCAAAAATAGAAGTAATTGTGAAAGAATTTTTTTCAGCACAGATTATTTCTATGAGGTGTCCAGAACAACATACTAAAAGTCCTAAGAAATCCTAGTTGAGGAAATATGTTTAATTCTCATCAATGTGTGCCATTAAGGCCCGGCAACAATACACCCCAAAAGGGCAATTTTTTTTGTTTAGTCCTATCAAAATGAAACTTTACACAATGAAAGTTACCATGAAACGTAACATTTTTTGTATTACAAGTTTCTTTGAAAATACATTTTAATATGCAAGTGAGCCATACACTCATCGAATATGCCCAAAATACACCCAGCTCATGTGCTTGTCAAATTTATTTCAAAAGAAACTTGTAATACAAAAAAAGTTACTTTTCATAAATACTTTTACTATGTAAAGTTTTATTGTGGTAGGAGTAAAGGAAAAAATTAAGCCTATTTGGGTGTATTTGGGGCATAGTCGATTAGTGTATAGCTCATTTGCATATTCAAATTCATTTTCAAAGAAACTTGTTATACAAAAAATGTTACGTTTCATGGTTACTTTCATTGTGTAAAGTTTTATTTTGACAGGAGTAAACGAAAAAAATAGCCCTTTTGGGGTGTATTGTTGCCGGGCCTTATTGGCACACATTGATGAGAATTAAACATATTTCCTCAACTAGGATTTCTTAGGACTTTTAGTATGTTGTTCTGGACACCTCATAGAAATGATCTATGCTGAAAAAAATTCTTTTACAATTAGTCGGTCGGAAAACGCTACTTTGCCTGGACTAGTAGGGGGGTCCGAACTCATGGGTAAGTTTGGCAGGCTGTCGTGTTGGCAGGACTTCAACCACCTATTCATTGCACAATATCTAATCATATGTCAATTTAAAAACAAACATGAACCATAACCATTTCAAATTAAATATATAAAAAAAAAAAATGAAATAAAATAAAAATATAAAATTAAATTTAAAAAAATTTTTTTAAAAAACTGTGCGCGCACATCCTGCGCAGAAGCCCATTGCGCACATCCTGCGCAGAAACCCACTGCGCACAACCTGCGCAGAAGACCATTGCGCACATCCTGCGCAGAAGCCCATTGCGCCCATCCTGCGCAGAAGCCCATTGCACAAATCCTGCGCAAAGGCCCATTGCGCAGGAATTGCGCGTGCAGTTTTTTTTTTATTTTTGTTTTATTAATGTAATTTAATTTAATTTAATTTTTCTTTTTTATGTTTAATTAGTTTAAATTTACATAGTGTAATATATTTTGCAATTAATAGGTGATTGAAATCAAAAAAAGATTAAATTATCAGGTGCACAATTCAGAAAGCACTGCAAAGTAGAGGAGGAGAAGAAAGAACAATATAGAGTTAAGAATCACCCCGATTGTGGACATCATTAATGTTTATTTTTGTCGACATGACATGATATGCTATCAGTACAGCTGATTTCAGACTCCTTATATTTTTTGTTATATATTTTTATTGTTTTTTATAGCTTACAATTTTGTCTGCCTGTGTGTGCATCTGTATACAGTCCAAAAGTTATTGTGGATGCATGACAGTTTGCGTGTGTATGTTGGGGGGCGCCAATTTGAAATCTCGCCTAGGGTGCCAACATTGCCAAGGCCGGCCCTGACTATGACACTTGGTAAAACAAAACACCAGAGACAAACATGCTTCCTGGAAATCTTTAACAACTGAAAAGTCAACACACTTGGAAAACCAAAGCCCCTGGAAAACCATGAAAGACAAAAAAACACTGAAAACCACAACACCTAAACCCCATAACAACAGGAAAACAAAACATTTTAACTATAACACTTGGAAAACCACAACACCTTAACCCCATAACAAGTGGAAAATAAAATAAACATAACAACTGTAACATTTGGAAAACCATATAACAACTGGGAAAAATGAATATACAGGTTGGAACAGGGAACCACCCTGACTGCAGTAACTGATTTATTTTGTGATATAGTGTCTTTTCTATGCCTGCAAAATAAGTGGAGAATCTTAGAAACTCCCTCTACGTTTCTTTATTTAAAAATTTATTTAAAAATTTCCAGATCTTCACGTGAAAATATAAAACATTAGAGCTGTATCAATGGGCTCTGAGCTCCTTGGTCTGTGTGTGCACTTTTTCTTCTCTTCTATCAGTCACAGCGGCCTCTAGCGGATTCTCACTGCACGTCAACGGGAGGGCGTGTGCACAACCAACGCTGCTCACCGGCTGACGTCACGCGACGGTGACTGTCGGAGGGGGCGTGGCTTTGTTCTGCTGCAGCGGAGAAATATGACATGGGGATGAGCGAGAGAGAGAGAGAGGAGAGAGAGGAGAGAGAGAGAGAGAGAGAGAGAGAAAGAGGAGAGAGAGAGAGAGAGAAAGAGAGAGGTAGGAATTAACGGTTCGTCAGAGGTCTGGACTGAAAACGCTACGATGGGGAGCAATGAGTGAAAACAGCACGGTAAGACACCGACCTGCTTTTAGAAAGACACTTATTCATTTTATTTCCCCACGCACACACACGCACACACGCACACACACACGACAGGCTGATGCATGGCTCAGTGGACAGTGGACACAATAGGCTGCCGCTGCAGACAGGTGCACCTGGCTCTCTGCGAGTGTACGTGCCTCGATGCAATTCAACTTCAGCTCCCTTGCGAGAACCTGTGATTTGGGTCGAAGGCAAAGAAAACATCGAGGCCACAAATCATCTCATCGACGGTTTCTGGTGAGACGTGCGCTTATATGCTGTCAACATGGATGTGCTCTAGTATCTGTATGCTTAGTCACAGACCTTTTGTGATGTAGTGTATATATATTTATAAATTTATGATGTGATGGTAGCATACAGCCCTCCCCAAAAAATGTCTCTTTTAGCTTATTGAGGCTGTGAGGGCTGTAGTTGTCTTTACAGATATGGAATATTAATCATCACAGGGTATTTTGGGCCAGATGGCTTCACATGTAGCTGGAGAGGAAATCATGCATGTTTGAGTAAATCTCAGCAGTGTCTCCATCACCTCTCTATTCCTGTTCAAATGTAGGAGGACTCACAAAAGCCTCTGTCTGATTTCATTCTTTTAACGCTGGCCTGGTTCACGCTATCTCCCAATTGTGTTTGTGTTGCAAAGGCTCTAATTTTGGACTCCAGCCTTATTTATATCGACATAATAAATCCGTGTTTGTCAGGAATATCAGCTAATATTTGAGCTGGGTATAACACTATAGTGAGGTCTCTCGGTTTCTTTTGGGTCATCTGTTGGTGATTTACATCAGATCAGCTTGTCGGCTGTGTTACCCACACAACTTATTCAGTCCACCTATTGCCCCTGTCTAAAGTCTCTGCTCGGGTCTTTGAGACGGGCAGCCGACAGTTGTCGAGTCTAATTTGGAGACGGCTCCAATAGACAGGGCAGAGCTACAAAGCAGGGCCCGTGGCTGCCAGGCCCTTGGCATGGCCTAGATGGGCCGAGCCATGCCAGCTCCACAGAGGGCTCCGGTGCAGGAAGGCACTGGGGAGAGGGTGCTTGGCACCTGATCAGTTACCACAGCGAATTCTGTTCTTGTCACTGGTATTTAGCTGCAGAAAAGCAGACCAGGGATGACGGTTGTTGTTGAACTCAGTTGGGCTTTCATGTCACTGCAGCAGTGCCGCTTTATTGAACTATTTTCAATTGATGCAAAATGACAATCCTTTGCAAACATCTGTGCAGTTGCAGAGAAATTACCCTCATAAGCTTTCATTGGAAAAAAAGGATTGAGTAATCGAAACATTTTCAGTTTACGTTTTTCCGGTGATGGATTACTCAGGGATCTCAGAGAATGATCAAAATAATTGACCCAGATCCCGAAATGCACCTGTGAAGGGGGTTTAAACCTCCTATTTCCTTTCAGAAGAATTCCACACCTCCATGCCTGATTCCTCCAAAGTCAAGTCCTTCAGAGGAGACGAAATGAGTAAAGTGCCCCATGGTAATCATGGCCCAATCACTGCAGGGCTTTGAAGTTGGCCCCCTTTCCTCAGACATCTCTACAGGTGGGGAAGCAATGTTAAGTGTTCTGTCTGCAGGCGGAGGGAGGTCAGCTAGAGGCCATGGAGGCAGGCAGAGGGGCTCCTCTCATGCACACATCAAATTAGACGAGGGTGGAGGGGCGACAGGTCACCTTCCCAGAGTCACTGTGGTGGTCACAGGCATTGAGCAAACCCATTCTCAAATTTGCGTTTGAATGGAAATATGAAACTGCACCTCCAAATCACAGACAAATGTAGTTGTAAACCTTGCACCATAAAGATGTAATAAATCCCTACACCAGTATTCCCTTTCAGGCTGCAGCCGCAGACAGGCTTTAATACATCGACTGCAGAAACCATCTAACAGTGATTTATGGACTTTTTCATAGTAAAGCTGGATTTGACAGTGTTTATCTGCAAGGCTTGAGCTTGTGTTTCTATTTGTCGTGTTTTGAAATGTGCGTTGCAGGAGTGGAACAGAGGCGGTCTCCCTGGGGCTTGTGACCATCGTCTTATTTGGATGACTAGACGTTACCTGGGTCATACGTTGAAGCTAGAGAACATGTGTTATAATCTGGACGAGCATTTATTTGGAAACTATGACCTACACACTCACAACAGCTTGCTGATTGGGTCTTTTGATAACGACGTGCCTAAGATGATTCGTCAGGCTCTTATCACGTGACCCCTTCCGGAGGAAAACAATCATAAATAGCCTTGGCATCCAGTGTAGAACGCAACATGGATATTCAGCTACAGGTTGCAGACCCTGTTGTCTTTGCTAACAGCTGTCTTGCATTTTACAATGATACAAATGCTTACATGTGGAGGACACAAGCTATTATTTGTGTGTATACTCTAACACTAACAACCAAATGCCTGTGTAAGTGTAAAGTGGTCACGTGATATGCGTTTTCAGGCATGGACCTAGATTAAAATGGATACAGAGCCAAAACGCTTTTGTGGACAGAGATGGTTTTAGTTAAACGTATGGATACAGTTCTAGGGAAGGCTGAGGTGGGATGAATTCAGATGCTGAGACAGACACATACCACAGTAAGACACAACTGAAAACCATTGGATTATAATTTTTTAAATATCAGTAATAGATACTAAACTAGATACTAAAAGAACCTCTATGACATACATTCTCTGTATGAATTTGTTTTTCAAAGTGTTTAACCTGAGCCAGGCCAAACAACAATGATAACAATCATCACTTCCCTAAAGCATGCAGCTGTTAAGATACATTGTATTATATATATATATATATATATTATTTTATTTTGAATGCACTAGTATGGGATCAGCTCTCGTTATTGACCAATACACAAAGTCCAGTTTTCAGAATTGGTATTTGGAAGGTAAAATGCTATCGGAACATCTTTGAGTCTGACACTTATAAAGTAAGAGAATCCACAGGTTGTGTGTTGGTGTGTGACAGCCATTGTCTGCATATGTGCACAAATGTGTGTGTCTTGACCTCCTGCACCTGACTGCATGTGTGTGACTCTGCTCGTCTGGTGGTCAGTCTAGACTCAGGCTACGTTCTCCCCTCAAGGCCCAGTGGGCACAGCCATCCCCTGTCCTGTCTCCAAACAGCAAGGGAGCCGTTTCTAAATCAAACAGAACTCTGTTGCACAGGATACCCTTGGTGACTCAATTTAGATTCATGCGGGTCCACTGTGTAGGTCATTTTCATTCTTTCAGGGAAAGAGGTCAGGCCTCGTCTTCTTTGCAAAACCCAGCTGAGTTGGTTGGAAACTTAACTCGATGTAACTCCATTTTGCCTTGCAGTTCATTTTTTGTTTCAGGAGATTTTAAAAAGGAAATGCAGGTTAGGCCCTTCGTGGAAAAAGGAAGATCAGTGCTGTTCAGCTCGCCTTCTACGTCATTCATTTCCTTAGGTAGAGAAAGTAAATGCTGTGCTGTCTCACGCTGTCACTGCACTTTCTTTCATTTTTACTCCACACTTTCACTCCACGTCCTTTCCATCAACTAGTAATGAATCTATAATTTTTGGTGTCTACTTGCTGGGGAAACAAAGAAAAGATGTGAGATGACTCAAGAGGGCCATGAAGTAGAGTTGTTGTTGTGGACTATATTTATCTTGTTACGTTTTGCTGGAATCCTTTTTTTCAAGTTTCTCCCTGTCAGCAGTCATACTGTTTTATACATTTAATTGTATTATTTTCACAAGAATATGAGCCTGGGGGGGTCAGCTCTTCTAATTCACCCTGCTGCTGGTTCCCTCAGAGTAATGGAAAATGGGCTGCATTCATATAGAACTTCCCCAGTCTCATCGAAGCCTGGAAACTCAGAGCACTTAATAGTGCAAGTCACAATCACACATTTGTGCAGCACCTTTTCACACACAATTCATCCACAGAGCAAGTGAAAAATGAAAAGAGAACAAATGTGTCAGGATGGCAGAGAGTTAGAGAAGTGTCATACATGTGGAAGAAACAAACAATTTAGACAGACAACAACACTTGATAGGTTTTGGGGATTTGGGCTTTTGATGAGAAAACATGTAATTTCCACAGTGCAGTTTAAACACTCCCCTCCTGCGGCTCTACTCTAATCTTAATGCTCAGGAGATTCTCCTTTTGTTTTGAACATATATGGCCACAGCATCTCCTGCTGCGTTCTTAATATGTGAAAGAAAAGATCTGAAAAAAAGTCCCTTCCCAGTTGTGTGGACTTTCTCCAGAGTTCATGTCTGATAATGGCCCTAAATGCTGAACGTTTCAGTCCTGGTTTATTTACGTTGTTGGTTGTTGTCAATAGTAGTAACAGCAAGTGCAGTTAAAGGGATAGTTTCCCGAAAAATGAAAATTCACTCATTACCTACTCACCACCAGTGTTGGGAAGGATACTTTCAAAACGTATTCCGTTACAGAATACAGAATACATGCCCAAAAATGTAATCTGTAACGTATTCCATTACATTAACTAATCTGAGTAACGTATTCTGAATACTTGGAATACTTCCGGTTTGTATTGCATTTTTTAAGTGTATGATTGCGGCATTGTTATAGTCAGTGGAGCAGCAGCAGTTTAAACTCTCTCTCCGCCGATGCGGCGGGCCAGCTGGATCTCCGGCTCCCATCCACTCCCACCTCTGTGCGGGTCCCACCGGAGGCTGAAGGACCCCCCCCCCCCTCTGCGCCAAGGCTGCCTCGCGCCGTGCAGCGATCGTTTCGGCGTCGAGTCTATTTTTTTTTGCGCTTGACGCGAGCATATCGCTCCAGGAAACACACTGACAATTGATTATAAACGATATTGATGACATTTTATATGATATAAATGATAAAGTATGCATCCCATAGTTTGTATTCCCCTTCTGTTGTCCTGGAGTTTTAATTTGACCAATTTTACCGATCACATTATTAAATGCCCCCCTCTGCCCATCCACTACAGACACACAAGCAGTCATAAAGATAAAAAGAGAGGGGGGGGCGGAGAATACGTAATTGACCCTCGACACCCGACATTGAACGGAGCAAACAGCGGAGAAGCTCTTGAAGATGGATGAAATTAAATTGGGACGCTGTTGCAGTTAATGTTGGAGCAACAAGTGACCATATGCTTTTATACTACTGCAGTGATGCCAGGGTTACGGACCCGGCCCGACTGTACATCACATCCGGCCCGAGGGTGATAAGGGGAGAATATAAATTTTAATTTAATTTTGATGGAATTAAAAAAAAAAAAAATAATTAAAATTTTCGGTGGACTCCGTTAGTTGGTCTGTTGCTGCTGCCCGCCTCAGCTGCAGCAGCGCCGGTAGTGCTGATCGAGATGTTGTCAAAGAAGAGGAAGGTCGACACTGAAGCTCGCATCTTTCAGGATAGATGGAGAGAAAATTATTTCTTTTGGGAAGTAGGAGGCAAACCCGTGTGTCTTATCTGTCGTCAACAAGTGGCTGTACTAAAGGAGTACAACATCAAACGACACTACGAGACCCACGCCGAGAAATACGGCGAGTACACAGGGCAACTCCGGACTCAAAAGCTAAACGAGCTAGCATCATCGCTACAGAAACAGCAAGCCGTATTCTCCAAATGTCGAGATACACACGAAGGTTCGTTTTATTTTAATACATATTGTAACGAACTGATAGTTGAGTTCTGTTCTGTTTGACTGCTTGATATGTGGTTGTAATGAATGTTCCGCTAAGTACACCGTGTTGAATAAGTACTGAGATGTCCTGAGTGTCTGTGAATAGGTCGGGGTCGGACATGTGACAGTTCTTGACCAATGGCTGTGTGGGATGACAGGCTCTCATTGGCTGGTTCGTTGGCGTGTCAGGGGTGAATGAGGAAGTGGAGGGAGAAGACGAGTGTTGATAGATAGATAGATAGATAGATAGATAGATAGATAGATAGATAGATAGATAGATAGATAGATAGATAGATAGATAGATAGATAGATAGATAGATAGATAGATAGATAGATAGATAGATAGATAGATAGATAGATAGATAGATAGATAGATAGATAGATAGATAGATAGATTACTTTCCGAAGGGAAATTAAGTTGTCATAGCAGCCGGTACATTTGAATACAATAAAATACAAAAATACAATACAATAGAATAAAATAAAAAATATTGAGGTAGAAAGAATAAAAAACAGATGGTAATGTTATTGTTAGACAGTATATAAGAATAGTACAGTATATATAGTATATAATATAACATAATATATATTTATATATGATAGTAATTATACCAATATAAAAGCAGTATATAGTAATAATGGCAGCAACAGTATATATAATAATAATAGTAATAGTGATATAATAATAGTAATTATAACATGTACACATGTATAAATATGTGTATATAGACTTATGTATACAAAGAATATACAGAGAGTATGATATATTTTATAATTTCCACTGTGATATGGGGGGGAGGGAATAAAAGGGGCTGGGGTTGACTGATAGCCAGGCTAGTGCCATAAAGGCACATGGGTGTGTGGAAATATGGGTTGGTGACTGGTGATGACTGGCAAAGTTAATGTGCCTCATCTGTTATTGAGCCAATTTAGTTTTTAGATAGCTCATATTTGCCTATTTTTTCAAGAACCGTTTTGTTTTACTAATTCCTACTGGATATTCAATCACATGGTCTAATGTTGGACTACTTTATTCTGGCGCTTTCTTTCTGTGACTCGTTTAGGCCTACTTGGCCTGGCCTTCTTTTAATTGGCGTTTTTTTGCATTGACTTGTTTTCATGTGCAAGCCTTCAATAAATATAATAAAAGTAATTAACAGTTTACACTTGTGTTATTTATAGGAAATGTGTTTTGTTGGCACCTAGTCTATTTTGTTGCATTTCTAATTTATAAATGTAGGCTACTTGCATGGATAGGAAAATGTAACGTTTTTAGAGGGTAACTGTCTCCTGCTTTAGGCTATGTAATTTTAGGCCTCATTGTGAGGCTATTTTGGTGCCGATGCAATTTCTTATTGATGTGTAGGCCTTCATGAATAATTTCAAATAATCTACCTATCCATGTGTTGAGTCAGTGTTTGGCCTTTTCAGTCCGAAAGTGTAATCCGGCCCCCTGAGGTCTTGCTTGAAAAAATCTGGCCCCCTGTCCAATTTCACCCTGGCATCCCTGTACTACTGGGTCAACGGGTGATATTATTAGCGCTACCCGGCGTGCCTCGCTGGCCTCCTGCAGAGCCATGACAGCGGAGCTCTGGAAGCGCAGGTCGGTCTTCTCTCACCAGGTGCTGGAAGAGCAGCTTGCGGATCGGCAGCTCCGTAGATTTCTGGTAGAGACGGAACTCTCTCAGAGCCTCGGTCCCGAGCCGGTCGCGGTGAGGCTCCTTCACGCCGCCGGGGCGCTCTTACGGCAGCCCTGGTCTCCAGCTGCTTCCTGGGGGCTTTGCCGCCGGTGGATTTACAAGAGAGTGAATAAACTCGAGAAGTACCGTCATGTAATCCACTGATTTCAACAATGTAACTGTATTCTGAATACCATCTATTTAATTTGTAATTGTAACGGAATACAGTTACTCATAATTTGTATTCTAAATACGTAACGCCGTTACATGTATTCCGTTACTCCCCAACACTGCTCACCACTATGCTGATGGATGGCTGGGTGAAGTGTTTGAGTCCACAAAACACTTTAGAAGTCTCAGGGGTAAACAGTTCTGCAGCCAAAGTTACCCAAAGTTGAGATCTTTATTACAAGATGAATAACTCTTGTGGCAGTTAAACGGGATCGTTCAATGGTTACACTTGAAAATATTCGCTGCTGTCCTCTTCAGCCCCGCTGAGAGAGCAGCTAGCCGCTGAGAGCTAGCTCGATCTGACGGTTCTCGACCTCTCAGTCCGGCCGTTGTCACGTTCTCACTCCCGGAGCCCCTCCACCAGACCCGGCTTTGTCCGGGTCCGAAGAGGCTAGCTTTCGAGCTAGCCTCTGCTAGCTGCGGCGGCTAGCTGCGGAGCTTGGCTGAATGTCCGCACACGGACCCTCAGTCTACGGGGAAGGGAACCCGGAGAGACCCGGGTCTGGGTGAGGTTCCGGGATTGATGACATGACAACAACCGGACTGAGAGGTCGAGAACCGTTAAATCCATCTAGCTCCCAGCGGCCAGCCGCCGGTCCCCCAGCGGAGCTTGTCGAGTATAGCTCCGGGCTGCTTCCTACAGCTGCTAACGTCGTCACTGTGCTGCGTTCAGGCAACCCGGGTATTCTGCCCTCCTACTCATGCGCTCATGGAGACGTATAGCTTCGCAGTGTTGGCAGTGAACGCAACATAATTTCGTCGAAGACAAAATAATGTCCTCGACGAAATTCTTTATGATCAATTAATCGATCGTCGATTAATTATGCCCATCCCTAGTCTGCATGCCCCGGTATTTATATTCGACTCGAAACAACATAATTTACACCATGTTTTAAGCCTAAAGGTCCACTACCGGAAGTAGCCTTTCTCAGTGAACTATCCCTTTAAGCACATAAAGGTCTCCAAAGTCTGCAAACAGCTGAAGTAGCTTCTGGAACTCCACCACTTACAATAAAAAGCATCACAACGTGATTTAGAGCATCCATCCATTATCACATGTATAGTGCTCCTCCTTTGTTGGTCGTGGTGGAGCTGGAGCCAATCCCAGCTGATATTGGGTGAGAGATGGGGTACACCCCTAGACATGTCGCCCAACACAGGGCTGACATACAGAGACAAGCAACCTTTCACACTCACGTTAACATCTGTGGGTACGGACTGTCCAGATTTATGGCCATTGTAAATGTTTGATTTAAGGAAAATCTCTTTCTGTAAAAATGGAAATCAGATCATAGACTGTACAGGGAAACATCCCTGTTGGTTGTAAAAAACATTCCCATCGTGAAAATCGTTTGAACAATGAAGGGGAAACATTTTGCATGCTCGCATCATCAGTCACCACAACATAATCTGTCAAATGTCTGTTACTGTCTGGGTATGACACATCTCTCCTCCACAATGCACCCCCGCCCACTGGATGCCCTTCCTGTGGGTGCACTTAAACCAAGCTTGGAGAACATGCATCCAGCAAAGTTATGAGAGTGAGGATTTTTTGTTTTCTGAGGGGCCGATGCAAAAGTTTGTGTGGGATATCTTTGTGGATTTAAGCTCCATTACCTTCTGAAATATTTTGATTTAGGGCTTCAAAATCACTGGTAGGCGGCATGGTGGTGCAGTGTTAAGTAGGGGTGCAACGATTAGTCGACGTCGTCGACAAAAATCGATGACAAGAATAGTCGCTGACGAATTTACTCGTCGATGATTCGTTGGTTACGTCACAGCACGTGTTTTTCGTGCCGCGCAGCGGAACTAAACGGCGTTTTACCGGAGGTGCTGATGAAAGCAGCTGAGGAGTGAGCCATCTCGCTTCCTTCCTATCTATGAAAGTCGCGCATGTGCAATAGCGTCAAAACACGGAGCATTGCCGGCTTCCGCTGCAGCAGCATCGCGCACCAGAAAGTAAAAAGTTCGGGAGAACTTCACCCGTAACAGCCCGAAAAAAACTACCTGCAGTATCTGCACAGCGGACCTGTTCTCCATGGAAGCAGGACACGCGCATGTTAGGAGGAGGCACGTGTGACATCGTAACGGAGACGATGCGGACTCGCCTCTGTCAGATGTTATATATAAACGTATATACCTGCGCGCAGGATTCTAGCATCCATTACAAAAATATGGTTTAAACTTTTTATTAACGAGTTTAAAAGCGAAAAGTTATCCAATTGCCTGACAAACGTCTTTTTTTAATCACAATTATTTAGTCAGAAGAAGACTGTAGTTTTGTTTGTTGATGTTTTTATTGCTGTTACTTTCCCTGTTATTTTTGTTAACAGGAAAAATGGATACTTGATTTTTAATTTATCTTTTTTATTAGAACTTTGCCTGTCCTTGGTTTTAAATGGTCAAAAACTTGATTTGTCTTTGCTTTCGTGTCACAGTACCCTTATATGCAGCAAAGTTTATTAAAAGACTTTTTTTAATGAAGTAACAATCTTTATTACCTGTTTTTTCAGTCATCACATGCCTCGAACAACCTCAAGCAAAATTTAAAAGCTGTTTGCTAAATAAGAGCAATTGAGAATTTGTGTCATTCATAATCCGATTAGTCGATTAATCGTTTCAGTAATCGGTGACTAATCGACTATCAGAATAGTTGTGAGTTGCAGCCCTAGTGTTAAGCACTGTTGCCTCATAGCAAGTAGGTTCTTGATTCGAATACCAGTTTGGCCGGGGTCTTTCTGTCTGTGTGGGTTTTCTGCAGGTACTCCAGCTTCCACCCACAGTCCAAAGACTTGCAGATTGGGGATAGGTCAATTCGGGACTTTACATTAACTGTGTGAATGTTATATGCTGTCGACCTGTCCAGGGTGCACCCTACCTCTCACCCTATGTCAACTAGGTTTGGCTTTAGCTCCCCCTCCACCCTCAAAGGATAAAGGGTATAGATAATGGATGGATGGATGGATGGATGGAAAATCCATTGTGGCTATAGGTAATAAATGACACAAGCATCAAATTCATAGTATGTCCACTTCTTATGCAGCCACTATTAATTTGTGACTTGTCCTCTGGTCCTCACCAGACACAGTTTGGGTCTGCCTACTGAAGTTAGCATGAGCTCCACTCCTAATTGTTAGCTTGTTGCTGTTCCTTCCGCAAAAGTGACCACAGTAAAGTGCAGGAAGTCGCCTGGGGGCCCGTGGTTCGAGTTTGTGGTTGTCCATCCGTCCGTCTCTCCGTCCCCTTCTTGTGATTGAGATATATTGGGAACACATGGAGGGGGTTTTATTTCATGTGGCACAAACATTCATTTGGACTCAGGGAGGAACTGATTGCAATGTAGAGGTCAAAGGTCAAAGGTCAGACGTCAGCTTCATTGAGTTCCTTATGCATTCATTATGTTGAGAAAACACTCTTAAGGCCATTTTTCTATAGCATTGCACCTCAGAATCAGGAGCAACCATAGGAAACATTCACATGTTGAGCACGCGGTTGGGAGAGAATAAAATAGGTGTATTCTGTGCAAAATGTATTAAAATATACATCTTGCCCTAACTTTAAATAGAATAATGTTTTTATTGATTTATTTGTTTTTTTTCATTAGCAAAGTAGTGGGCAGGTGTGTGGGAGGGCATTGCAGCTCCATCACCAGCAACTGAGGACTGTTTTCGCAGAACATTATGCAGTGTTTCCCATTAATTATCTATAAAGTGGCTGCCTGTCATAATCTTATTTGTCCAACCTCAGTTTCATAATAAACCAACATTTTTTTTTACACTTTTCTTCATAACATTAGAGATCTAAAACTTGTGTGCACGACTATTTGCCTTATGCTCACACATGCTGTCGTTTTTTCCACGAGCTTTTGCATGCTCATGCTATGGTCCGTATACCCATAACATTTTTGTTGACCACGCAGTCAAACCTCATTGTTGCAGCCGCAGTTGTGGCATGCAATGCAGTTCTTTTTTATCATCCGAGAACTTATCTTTCACTTTTACGTTTGTGGAGCTGTCATTCAGAATCTGTAGCACGTGAAAGTGATCTTCGAGCATGTGCACCCCATGTTACCACTGTAGATCGAATAAATTCTGTGGGAAACGCTGTCATGATGTCACAGTGAGGCTGACCACAGACCAACAAAAAGGATTTAATTGGTCAGTGTCATACCTGCCATTATGTTGATTGACAGGAGTTGCTCAAGTGCATGGAAGCAGCCTGAGCACGGGGGATAAGGACTCAAACTGAAACGCAGGACATTTGTTCAAACAGCTGTAATGTGAGTGCAGAAAAACGATGTTGAGCAGGAGCAGAGCAAATTTGCACGCGAGCGGCTGCTGTTTAGAAGAGAGGGCAGCGTTTTGAGGGACGGCACTGCAAAGTTAGAGCGTGAAATGAAGAAATAATGCTCTCAAAAGGAAAAACCTGGCTGTTGAATAACAATAGGAGAGAAACTCCATAATATTGCTTTCTCCACCTACTTGAATGTACACACACACAAACATGCAAGCACCCACGCACAGAATCAATCCAACAGTGGTGCCATGCTGGACGATACAGGTAGTTTGAGATAAAAGCATTAAACCTGTTTAAATACAGTTTTAATTGTAATAATAGGACATTCTGAATGTCCTGTGACTAAAGCAGAGTTTCAGCTTAATACAATTATTTCTTTACATTTTGGATGTTTGTTCAAAGCTGCGACTGGGACAACCCTGCACTGCTTTACTCTAAATGCTATCGTCCTGTAGTTTGCTGGGTAGCAAAATGAAATAATCAGGTTGACAAGAGCACAAGTACTGCTTAGCTGCTAAGCTCACCAAGATGTGGTTGTGTGTGTGTCTGTGTGTTTCATCTCTGAGAGATGACATTTTAACCTTCTATGCTATCAGGCTGGGATGTTGATTTAAATGTTCCTGCATTGATTCATAAAATCCTGAGATCAGTCTTTCATCGTATAACTTTCACAGTCTATGGCCTTTACCTGTGGATTCATGAAGCTTTTACTGCACTGGTATCAGATCGGCGCTCTTTAACTGTTGGTCTTTCGTGGTCGGCCTTCTTACACAATGAGATCTGGCCTCGCAAGGGACATAAAACATGGCTGGAGCTGCGGCGGCAGCGGCAGACATCTGGTTGGGTTTTGTATTTTAAGACTACAAAGACAGTGAAGAGGTGGACAAAACGTTATCGTCAGTTACATCTTTTAATGTGCAAGGATGTAGACCTTTACTGCGTTATTGGAAATGCTGGCCTCTGAATCCTCAGTAACAAACCAGAACTACACTGATAAAGTGGCATGCATACATTTCAGTGGTGATCTCAAACAAGTGAAACATGACGTCACTTACACACAGTTTCTCTTCAGATACAGGCAGTAATCGTTTTGTATCACAGTGTTGTCCAGGACAAAAAATTAGTGGATGCAGGCGAAAGACACTGTGTGTTCGTCTCTTGGGAGAACAGCCTCCCTCAGCACAAACTCACATAGGAAACACCAGCTGGCTTCAGCTAGTTGCTGTGTTAATCTCACGTGGGATCAGAACATACAGATTCAGAAAACAAGCAGTTCACCATGTCTCTTCTTTTCTTACACATGTCTTTAATACACCTATGGCTGCAAAGGATGTATTCACAGTTTTCACTCTCTATGGCATCAGCTTCAAACCAACAGAAAGTCAGGAACCCTCTGCTTTGGTAAGGCCTCAGTCTGTGTGGTCACAGCTGACAGCTCGTGGCACTCTGTTGAAAGGGCCCAGTCGGGAAAAGGGGCATTGGCCGCTGTGGTAGGGGGCTGGAGGGATTGACATTTTAAGGGGTTATGATCTTCTTCTGTGCCCTTCAGCAACCCGCTCTTTGTTTGGGTGCATGCTGCACACACAGCTGAGCTGTGTCTGCGGATCTGTTGGAACCAGAGGTTTGACTCGACAATCATATCAGACAGAAACCGTTACTTTGCTAAATTGATGTATTACTTGTTGTGAAAACACATTTTTTAGGGGTGATTACTTTCTTGTCATTTCTAAATAATGACTGTGTCTGTAAATAACTGAAACCCTAGGAAAAGCAGTAAAAGTTATGGCTCTGATGGTAAATTAACATTCTGTCTGATTCATGTGGTTTATAGGCTGGACTTTTTCACTTTTTTAATAGAGACATGTTTTGTTATATTTGTGGCTTTTCTTATTCCTCTAGTGTGTCATTAAGTCTGCAAAGATTAACAGCCCAAAGTCTGTGGTAAAGGGAGCTCATCTCTCCCACACAATACACTGTTCCTGAAGCTCCCCAAACCCCTTGTCAGCAGTCTGGACCATACTTCCCTACATTTGCATAATGCACGCCTAGCAGCTATTCTGACACTCCTCCGGACAAGCCAGGTGAAGTAAGATAGAGGCTGACGCAGTTTGCCAATCACAACAGAGTGAGTTGTGACCAATCATAGGAGAATGGGCATTATCAGGAGGGGGGGGCCTTAAGAGACAGAACCAAACCATTTCAGACGCAGTCTGAAAAGAGGAGCTGCTGCAATTGCCTGTATGAGGTTAGTGATTGTTTTCGGAACATTTTCAAATTAAGATAATGGACCTATATATGTCTCCTTAAATTAAAATGGAAAGTTCTTTTGAAACACCAGTGTCGCTCAGATACACAGGCTGCTTGTGCTGTCCACTGCAGCGTTTATCAAAGTTTATCTCAAATATTAATGTGATGATGCATTTAGAGCAAATTGACAACAACCCTCCACTCCGTGCACTGCTGTGCTGGCAGTGTGCAGTGCAGCAATGAGATGGAAAGTGACATTAATGCCTCCAGCAGCATCTTTCCCACAGCATGTGGAAGGCTGCTGCACAGAAGCTGGACTTCTTTTAAGTTTAGTGGAGGATAAGAGAGTCAAAGAAAAAGTATGTGAGTGTTGGTGCACAGCTTTATTACAGATGCTGTCTAGAGGTCAAGACTTCTGAGTATTATACTGGCTCTCTGCATTAGCCAGGAGTGGTTAGTGTATCAGTGACATGCAACCTGTAGTCACTCCTTCCACCTTGTTGTCTTTCTCTCGTCGATCTCTCCATTTTCTTGTTTCTTGAAGAAAGTGGGACCCTCCGTTTAGTTTCTCACACCAAGTAAATACCTTCCTGTGGGCGCTGAAGTCAGGGAACGACTCACTGGTGAGTAGAGCATAATGGAGGGAGTCTCTACACTCCCAGATGGTTATTGGAGACAGACAGACAGAGATGGAGCGCTCAGAAATCCAAATGGCTAAACTTGATGAGCCTGAAGAGCCCTAGCATGAACATGTTGCCTCAGGCACTGACTGAAACACGTCGCTGCCGATCATATTGTCTAGCATCTGTGTACTGCATGCAAACGTTTGCTGCCACATGTAACTAGTGATGCACGGACACAATCACCAAAAATACAAGCTTACCGTTGTGGCTGCAGGAGGAGGAGGAGGAGGTGGAGGAAGGAGGAGGAAGGACAGGGATTGAGGTTGACTGACTGATATGAAGGCTGAATAGCAAGTGGAACGTCAACTCTACGTACAAATTCTCTGATTGAATCTTGTGCTCTCAAGCAGGGACTTTGAAATAGTGGAAGTGCTTAGTGTGTAGTTTGCTGAGACATTATGATATCCCATTACATGCATTTCCCATGCCACTTAAGTGTGCTGTGTGATGAAGCATGCTAATGGATTGTGTTGATTATTCACTACTGATGCAAGGTGGAAAGGAAAAATCAGTTTGACTGGAATTGTGTTCATTTCTTTTATAATGTGCAATTACCCTAAAAGTCTAATATATTATTTAATAGTGTTTTCCATTGTTTCTGCCTTTATTCATTGGACTACATCAACTAGTGCAGTGGTTGTTGTAAACAAGCCTGTTTGGAATGGGCTGTTTTCTTGTCCTTTGTATTGCTCCGGAGCTACTTCAGAATTGTCACTTTTTTATTGTTTGTGTGCACAGCTTTTTATAAACAGTCCATGGTGCAGAGTGAAGTTCGAAAACTTTTCATGTGTTCATCCCTCCTAGTCAAGGTTTTTCATCAAATGAAATTGAATCTGCTTTATTACTGTGAGTGTGGTTTGCATATAAGCTTGATTTATTTAACTGGTGTTATTTTTTCATACACTGCATGTCAGCTATTTCAGAGTCTGTTAATCAGTTGACACAATCTTCAGATCTCTAATAAAAGCTCTCTGACTCCACTCGGTGTAGAGCACAGCTGCAACAAAACACATCTTGTGCTTTCACTTTGAAAATGAATTGCAACGAGGAGGAAGTGATTTTATGAATTTTGTTGACATGATGGAGATCAGCACCAGTGAAGCACCAAGAATTCAAATTAATGAAATGATCTGGCGGGACAGATATTAATAGCCACTGGCTGCCAGTTGCCAACCAGCTGTAGTTTATCTCCGGACATTGAAGAAGACGTGTTCAACTCGGTCTACAGACTGACACACTACCCTGCTCCCCCCCTCTGACTGCTACAGAGCGCCGGCCGCTTGTTTATTCAAATACTTTATTAATATTGAAGGTATCTAATGTTCAAATTGAACCAAATTTGACACTGAACTTCCTCAGGCAATTTGAATAAGTGTCATTTGGTGAACGGTTTGCGAGATATGTGGGAAAGACAGACAGATGTATGTGGAATTAGAAGGTTGATAATAGCTGTGAATCAACGCCGTTCAGAAACTGTTGTGTGGTTTTAGTGTTTCCATTAAATTAGCAAAGCTGCTTCTGTTGTTGTAGGAAAAAACAGGCCTTTTTTTCCCCCTCTGGCCATAACTGAGAGAGTGGGTTGACATGTTGCTGTACACAGGCATGTGAATAAGTTCTGGATAAGAATGAATCACATCTTTTATTAGCTGTCTTCAGTGTTTTGGCAGTCCTTGGTAGAAGCACTTGCTCTGTTAGCTGTGAGATTGGTAAACACACCAAGGGCACACTGAATGGGGTGGAGAGCTTTTTACACACACACACACACACACACACGCATGTTTATCTTCTCACACATTTCATACAGGATGTCGAACCTGGCAGTTTCAGCCTGATGGCGATTGGCCCCCTATAACTGCAGCTCAGCTCACAAACTGGTAGTGAAGCCACATTTGACCCGATGGAGTGTTGAGATTTTATACCATGCTCGAGTTGAAGAATCCAAAATATTCTGTCCATGCAACGCAGGAGGGATCAGGACTCCTTGAGGTTTCAGGAGCTTCATTTGTGTTTAACCACAAGCCTGCATTATATGTCCATCCCTTGCAGAACAAGTCTTTTGCCACTATTTTGTAAACCGGGCTCAGGTTTCAGGTGGCAGACATCCTGTTGACACTTTGGATTGTTGCCACCTGCTCTACTGGAGCTTGAGTTAGTCCTCCCAAAGCAGGATGCATTGAATCCTTCAATGAGATTAGCTATCTTATTCAAATATTTAGTCAAGCCTGAACAATTTATCAGCAGATCTGAGCCACAGATAACAGTAACTGCATTTATCTTTGCTGACATGCACCAATATGAAAAAATATTTATTTTACAGAATAAACAATGAAGAAAATATATGCACTTAGTTTTTACCTCCACTGAGGAAATATTGTTTTGTTTATTAGTTATCGGGATTAGGTAAAAACTAGAGAATAGTATTGTTTTTCCATGAAATTTTGTGAAGGGAGAAATCATTAGATTTTTTGTTATTCACATCATAGTGAGAGTGTATTTTTCAACCTTTTCCTTCATTTCTAAGAGAATAGTTTCTGGATCTTGATGAATTATCATCCAGGATTAGGGGAGTGAAATGTATGAGTAGGTGATGCAGAACCAAATAAAAATCCAGAGCTCATAAATTAAAACGTGGTTTCATATGGGGACTGTACTAAGTGCTGGTCTAGATGTGTATGTGTTTTCTTTCTATTTATAGTTATTTATAATGAAGTTTATGGTTAAATTGTAAAATATCAAACCTCAAATACATTTCTTAAGAGTGTGATGAAAACATCTTCATAACCAATTTTTTAAATACCTGTAATGGCTGATATATCAATATTGGTAATTTGGCAGATGTGGCCCCAAAAAAACATAAAATGCCTCGATACTGCTCCTGTCCATAAGCACCAACATTCAAATTGTCATTAACAGCATGTTTGAACCTTTCAGTTTTTGGTACACTGTCCCTTTAATGAGAAAACATAAGTGAGTTATGTAGTCATCATACAAATATGATTAGATACTATGAAGATAAGCCTCTCCTCCTCTCCTCTCCTCCTCTCCTCTCCTCTCCTCACCTCCCATCCACTCCTCTCCTCCTGGCAGGAGGTGGGTTGAAGGCTGACACCAGATGATCTGCCACTGGCAGATTCAGCAGCCGCTCGTCACAGTGTGACATCCAGTCTTTATGAAATGTTACAATTCATCCGCCATCATCAGACTAATCAATTTTACACTGTGTCAAGTCAAGATGGTCTTGCAGCAGGGGAGCGGCGTGATCAGACACCTTTATCGTGACAGGATTTACTTTGTATTCAGTACGAGATTCTTTATCTTCATCATCATCTTTAATACTTCAGTTGCAGTCTTTTTACTCAACCAATGTGGATTGGGGATTTGGGGGCTGATACTAATAGTAGTTAATTATTATGATCAACATAAATGCACATGTTTTCTGCATTGTTTATTCAGTAAAATAAAAGTTTTCATATAGTCACAAATCGGCAAACATAAACGCAAATATCGATATTACTCTAATAACGAACCGATAAATTTGTTACCCTCCAGTTTTTACCTTTTAGAGTGAGGGGTGTTAGATATTGACTCCCCATCTCGATCTCTGCAGTTACAATTTGAGTGGGACTTATTTTTTGTTCCAACCGAGCACAGTTTATGACGATGCAGGTTTATAGAAGGAAATTGATTAACCTTAGAAAATTATACCTATCAATGTCTGTATGAAGGGTTTTCCCAAACTGAATCAGTTTTATTTTTTGCACTAAAATCCAAAATAGAACCAGGTATTAAAAGCTTCTAACTCCAGATGTATATGATGCTGTATAGGATTTACTTATACGACCATTCTCCAGTTCTGGGGGAGCTGCAGTACAAAGAGTAGAGTGAAAGTGTTTGTACAGTATATTCACCTCCCACCTGCTTGCCGTGTATAGCGGCCTCACATGTGGGCGATCACCGCTCACTATGGAGACAATTATCTCTGCTATAACTCATCCTATTACGGTCCAACTGCTACATACGTACGTTGACATCATGGAAATACAGCCTGTGGCACATTTGCGTGGAGAAGAGATTTTGTATTAAATGACAAATCAGCTTCTGTCTGTGAGGAAGAAACTGTGCATCATTCTTCCTGTGTTTGTACGCGTGGCACTCTGAGGTGTTCACGGAGTCGAATCCCTCATCAAGTTTATCGAGGCACACTTTTTAATCAGCCAACTGGTTTACAACTTGCGATTTAAAGTAGTGACACTTCTAACTATGTTTAAGAGAAAATAAGAGTAGTGGGCGGGGAGCTGCTGTGAACTATTACTATGCATAGTGTGTAGGGTGATTTGGCATCGAATTGTAGTTTGTGTTGAGCTGCTGTATTTTTAAGCTTTATTAATTGTTCCACAGGTTCAGAAGAGATACTGTATTTTAAATTAAAAGGGAAATTAGATTTAAACGTCTATAAAGCCTCATCTGAAGAATTCACTAAGGTCAGTTTATTGTCCTGTGATATAAAGTTGACATAGAGGATGAGATGTTGAATGTTTAACTAACTAACTGCATTTTTAATGTGACTTTCTATTGGTCAATAAATAAATCATCTGCATTTCACCACTCAGTGGGTTAGACCCAGCACCTCCCCATTCCTCAGGCAGAGGAAATTATGTTTTCATTTCTGATTGTCTGTTTGTCTGGCTTATAGCAGGATTATGCTTTGAAACTTGGTGAGGGAGGAACATTGGCAAAGGAAGAACCTATTGAATCGACATTTTTACTAATTTCCCAGAGAATAGTTCATGAAATCATATTTATGGTTCTGATCTCTATACGTCTTGGCCTTGCTGGGGGATGTGCTCTAAAGTGCCGTTTGAATCCTTCTCCTTGCATCCAGGTTGTGTCGACTGTCTGAAAACTAACATGTATTTGAGTTGACAGATATTAAGCAGGTATTGACATCAAATCTGATGCTAAAGGCTGCATCTGACGGTAAAATGATTAGTTATTAAATTAACTTACAATTAGAAGACTCTTTAAATAAACATACAATCTAAGACGCTGAGATTTCATGATGCAGTGTTTTGAACCAGCGCTGTTTTGTTTTGGGATAACTGAAGGTGAGCTGGACAATTGAGAAACTGCTTTGTGTTTTTCAAGGTCTATGTGTTGTCATAAATATGTAGGGGATGCGGGCAGAGCGCTCGCGGGTCAGTGGGTCAGAAGAGATAAACAGTGTAGTGTGTGTGTGTCTGTGTGTGTGTGTCTGTTTGTTTATAAGGACATTAGAGAACTTTACTCTGTTGTGTTGCTGATATGTCTGCACCTAAGACCTGTAGTTGCAATATTATAAGAGACAAGGGTGGACAAACTTTGTTACTCCTGCTTGATCATTTTTCCCCCAAATTGAATCTCACTTAGTTAAGCAATTTGAGTACAACCTGCTTATTGGTAGGTTGATAAAAGTTGGAAGATTTGTTTTCTGTTTATTTTTTTCCCATTTATGGTGTTTATATATGGTTCAACTGGTTCAACTGTAAGTATATCTATATAGATAAAGATATACTGTGGAACAATAAACTACTGATAACGATATATATATATATATATATCCCTTTTAATTTATATATATATAAATCGTTATCAGTAGTTTATTGTTCCACAGTTGTTTTTCAAGCTAAACTACAGCAACAAACACATTATTGTGGGTATATCCACTAATTTGACTCCTACTGCTCAGCACTTGCCAGTCTTCTACTGAAAGTGTTGTGCGATCCAGCGAAGGATGGCAGAACATCCAGAGAACTTCGGTTGTGGCTGCTCTCACACATACATACATAATCACATCTGTGCCTGCTGCGTCATGCAGGATCATCCTGGAACACAACAACCCACCGGTGACCTTCTTTGCCTTCCCCCCGCATCAGCATGTTAGCGTTTCATTACGTAAAAGCACAGATCGTGAGGCTAGCGCTGCACTTTTTTTTTCACCATGTTGGTTGGTGGTGTCACATTCACACCTGCGTCTCTAGTGTGAGAACATGAAAATGTAAGTGTAGGCAGGGTCTTGGGGAAGAAGGCAGTTCTTTAAAATGATGATACTACATAAACTGTAGGTTGTTTTAGTTTTAGAAACTAGTGCAGTGCCCCAATCTAAACCTGCTGGTTTATTCTTTGGCTGTTTGCTTGACCTGTCTTATTCCTCTGGAGCAACATCAGAATGATTGTCATTAGTGAGTCCTCCTCGAACAGTTCAACTATACTTTCACCTTTTATTGTTTCTGAGCTGGACGTCTTGTGCAGCATCATCCTACCAGGTTTATCTGCGATGAAGATTTTATAGTAAATGTTTTTTTATAAATTAAACTGAATTGACTTTATGACTCTTCACATGTGTGGCTTATATATAAGTTTGAATGATTTACAACTGGTGTTATTTTTCATACATTGAATGTCGGCTTTTCCAGAGGTTTGTTAATCAAAATTAAAGCACTACAGCAACAAAACAAACGTAATGCTTTTAACTTTGAAGACAACTTGCTTAAGAAGAAGTGATTCTGAATGTTACTGCAGTAAATGAGCTCAGCCCTTCCTGTGTATGACTGTGTCAGTCCGATATGGTGAAAGAGACTAAAATTATCAAAATGATTTTGTAGGCAATTTTGACCTGCGGTTTAATTTTGACCCCGTAGCCAATCCCTGCTGTAGTTTATCCAAGGACAAACAAGAATATTAAACTCAGTCCACAGTCTGACTGTTAGCACTCTGGCCCCGACCCCACTGGTTGCTACAGAGCGCTGGTCACCTGTATATTCAATTTTTTATTATTGTTGAACATATTGTAAATTTTACACTGCACTTTCTCGGGCCACTAAGAAAACACAGGCCAATTGTGAAGTCGATGAGATGTGTGCTCCACAGACAGACAGGCAGACCTTTTTGGAATTATCGTTAGACATATCTAAGAAGAAATGATGCAGCTTCCCTGTGACCATACACCAACTGACCAACAGATGGAGACTTAGGAAATTAATCTCTGATCTTCTGTCAGTCACATTATAATGAATTGTCAGCTGACAAACTGGCCTCTAAGTGACACATAATGAAAGAAATGGCATTTTGGATTAGCGTATGAACACTAATGCAGAGGCACGTGCGTGTACGGTTGAGTGTTTTACAGCAGTTTTAAACTGAATCGCCCAATCAGAACAAAGGGCCGTAACCTTCTGTTTCAGGATGATAACTCTCTGTGCTTCTCTCTGTGTTTCAGGGTCCTCTGCCTCCCCAGGGTCTTCCTCTGCACTGTTGCCTCTGAAGCCATGGACTAGAGCTGTGTCCGGTCCTGACAGTCCAGTGGCTATCAGATGGCTCCTCAAACACACTCAGCCAAAATACAGAAAGTAGGTTTGACACAGAAAAATGTTCAATTGCAACCATCTGCTGCACATTTTCACAGTTTGAGGCTAGAGGTATTCTCAAGTGTTCAGAACAAACAATGAATGAATCCCGTGGTCGAGCATTGCTTGTGTAGTCAGAGCCTGATTTACAACCCAACCTCCATTGTCGCCCCAAAAAAACACAATCAAAACACATAAATCAGCAACACTGGGTAATGTCTTCCTTCACCATGCTCATGGGCACTGTAGTTTATTTCAGCTCAACCCTGTAACACCCTCCTGTCAGTATTCAAATGTTCTGCATCAATAAAAGAAGCAATACAACAGTGGAAAATGACTCTATTATAAATATTAGATTCAAAATATAGTAGAAGAAAAGAAGAAAAGCACAAGTATTATCAGCAAAATGTACTTACAGTATCATACATAAATCATATTTGTTATTGCAGAGAAAAGCCATATACAACATCCTATTATTATGGATTATTGATATTGATGCTGTTTGGGGCTGAGGGCCTCCTTCATTTGTGAGGTAGGTGAGACCGAAACTTTGAATAGAACTGTTGGCATCAGTGGAATCACTTGAATATGTCAGCCTTGTCCTTGAAAGAAGTTTGTTTTCCAGTTAACTGGATTGCCTGATACGTGCATGTGACAAATATGTTAATTGAGATTATGAGTAACAGGAAGCCGGACAGTTTCAGCTTCCTCTGGCCCACGTGGTTTTCTGTGTGGGAATTACCTCCCACAGGGACGGCCATCTGAACAGGGCTGGTCACGAGGGAAAATATAAGGTCATGGCTTATGCTATTTATCTTACTTGCTCCACACCACGGGACTCAAAGCTTTTTGCCCTGCAAAGCAATATTGTGATTCTCACTTGCAGTATATTATTCTGTATGAGGGAGGGAGTTGAGTGTCTAACCCTAACCCCATGCACATGTTGTCTCTTTAGTGCTGATAGAAGGCTAATACCTCACAGAGCCCCCTTCCTGTTTGTTTGCTTTGTGGTGAGGCTCGTTACAGCTCTCTTTCTGAAATTATAAAAGTGACTTGCAGTATGTTTTAGCCGTGGCGAACCAGGATCGGCTGCTGGACTCAGTCTGCAGAACTCTGAAGCTGCCACAACGGATCAAAAAGAGCTGTTGGCCTGTTTATTCAAAGTTACGTGAAGCTCGACTCACTAAGCAGATAAACGAACTACATAATCAGTTGTGTAGCCGTTGTCGTGAATGCACTGTTGTGGTGATAAACAAGACAAGACAAAACAACATCCATAATAACTGTATCAAGTGTCCAAATCGCACCAAATGTACACATGTGTAAAAGTGTCGATATCCAAATAGAGAGACGAGTCAGAAGCAGGAGTTCCACTGTGGTTCCCCTTTAATCTGATAACCTCCTATATATATAATCTCACGTTCTCGTATAAGGTTTGGTTGTATCTGCTTCATCTCACATCCTTATGTTCCTTGTGGTTGAGATGATTCTCTCGCTACTGTACGGCACATGCAACACAATACAAATGGCTGACAGTAAGTAGGTCAGCTAAACTACTGATTAAGTGTGCTTTGGCTCATTAATAATGCATATGATAAAGACTGAAGTTGCTGGGTCTCTTTTTTCTCTCTGATACTTTTCATATCTGAGATTGCTCCACCATGGTTAGAGGAAAGTATGACATGATATCCTCCTGTTACAGTAATCTACTGTGCTCCTCCTCGTCACAAGCAGGAAACAACGGCATTTGTTTCTGTCAGGCTCTATTTTCAGAGCGTCTGTCACTTCACAGCGCTGAGCCAAAAGCTGGGCCTTCGTGTCATGTGGTACACTGCGCGTGGGGGGGGCTGGCTGGCTATCTCCTGATGGCTGCTCAGAGACGTGGGCGGAGGATCTGTAGGTCTCCAGCATGCTCGGGTCAAATCTACAAACTTCTGGGCCGCACACAGCAGCCCGGTGTCAGAGCTGCAAACCTGTGGGTGTTTGTTTCTTCATGGACAATGCTGCGACCTCTGTTGCTGGAATGAAAGCTATGCGTGGACTCATTCATTCCCGGGGCCGACGGAAGTGAATGCATGTGTGTCTTAGAAGTGATGTTGACCTAGCAGGGCGATGCTTGTGATTAATTAGGGCCCTGGTGTTAGATAGCCGTCATGTAAACATGCTTTTCAGCTTGCATCACATAAAAATACCATCACACTGAATCGGCCAGCTCCGCAAACACTCACTGGCCGTTCGGTCTAGCTCCGAGTGTCGCTGTGGTTAAAGATGTTGGATCGTACCCAGAGACCTCTGGTTGACTCACAGTCGCAGGAAGAGGGTCAGCGTTGTTATGACGGCGGGCGGTGGGCCAAACCCTTTAGAGATAGGCAGGTGTGTCCTGGTTACGACTACCGGCTGTGTTGTTGATATTACATCTGTGCCGCCTGATGTTATGTTATGACTGTGAGCAAGAGCAGGGAGGAGCACAGGGGAGTGGAGCGCCGTTCACAGACCTATGAATGATCAGCTCCGTGAAGCATTGCATATCAGTCCAAGCAGGGAGGGGATACGATAAGACAGGCAGTGGCGTGAGTGTTCTCCCGGGGTTAGGGACTTTTTGGACGTTGAATTGTGAGTTTAAGGCCTGGTGTGTTTCATCCTTGTTTTTTTCTCCAGATGAGAACGTGAAGGCTGGCGTCCACCAAGGCCACCGCTGCACCTTGGGCAGCGCTCACACATGATCACATGACTCTGGACATGGACGCGGTCCTGTCAGACTTTGTTCGGTCCACGGGGGCAGAACCGGGTCTGGCAAGAGACCTGCTGGAAGGTAAGAGATCGCTGCAGCGCTGAGAGACACTGTCCGGCTTCTTCAGGAGAACTACAACTTGTATTCAATACAAGACAACAAAGATGTTTGGGAATTACTGTTTTGATTATTTGCTCCCTGTGGTGACATGGCTGAGCAGAGGAGAGGGAAGAACAGAGGAGGAAAGGAAATGAGAGTGGAGGAAAATAAAGGAAACAAAGGAGGAGAGGAGTGGGGGCTGCAACAGTAGGCCAGCTCGCTGATTTAAAGGCCAGTGTGACGGTTTTACGAGTGCACTCCCCAGGGAGAGCTTTGTGCCCATTCATTGGAACTCATTGAGGAGCAGAGTGCTACTGGCACTTGTATATGGCAAACATACAGTGGGAAAAAAACACAGGGGAGCAAAAGTGCACACAGCAACAGAACGCCAGGTCTGCTGGGTCGGCTAAGATATAGAGACGGTGATAGAGAGACGTTTTTTGTGCCTTTTTTACACTTTGACCAGGAGAATGTGAAGTAAAGAAACGCAGACGTCCAAACACAGATACAGTTTGGTCTGATTTTATGGAAATAAAAGCATGCACCATGCTAATCAGACTTCCACTAGTGGATGGAATCCTCGTTTACAGCAACCTATGTGAAAACTTTCTTTTCTCTGTGTATACATAATGCAGCTGATGTCTGGTTTGAAAAAAGAATTAGAGGGTTGGGTGTCTGCCCCTTCCTCCCACTCAGCCTCTATCCTCCCCCCTGATTCTGCCTCGGTATCGAGCCACCGGGGCATTCATGTGACAGACACCAAACAAGACACTGCACTCAAGACAAGACAGACAGTGGGCCCGGATGCCCTATTTCAGTATAACGCCTGCTGCTTTTATCTGATGTTAGCATCGCTTTCCAGATGAGCATCAATCAGCAGCTCTGTTAACCTCTGCTCCGAGTCAGGCAGAAGTGTTTGTGGATGTGTGTGTACGTGTGTGTCTGTGTGTGTGTGGCTGTGTTTGTGTCTGTGTATGTGTGAGGGGACAGAGAGACGAGCAACAGAGAAGTGTGAAAATATGACAGTGCCACATATGGTGCTTCCCTCTAGAGGCTGGTTTATATACTGCAGCTCTTAATATACCTTGACTTTGTGTCAAATTAACAAGGCGTTGAACTAGAACATTTTCTGAGGGTTGTAAATAAAGATTTATATAATTTAATTGTATATAATATAATGAAGTTTATATTCAGTTTGAATTGACATTGTATATGTATACATACAATATAGATTTTTAACTTTTTACTACCTTTACTTACTGAGTATTTCATTATTGACTTTTTCTCCTGTAACATGGTAAATTTCCCCTTATTTTATTTATCTTAACACTGGGACTCGGAGATAGAGCAGAGCCATAGTTAATGTTAACAGGAACATCTGGGACAAATACAAATGTCTGCTGTCTCTGAATGGAGAAAATGACTTTTTAAATTGTGTTTAGGTGAAGAAAATAGATTTTTTAAAGTAAAGCTTGTTCATAAAGATCTATTTCTACTGTATTTAAATCCTCTGAAAAAGGTTTAATTCTGAATTTTGTTAGAATAAAAAGATGCAGAGCGTCTCTATCAGACAGGCTTTATGTATACTGCATGAATTTATCAGTGTTCCCTGTGCTGACGTCAGCCATTACAAATTACAGTGTAGTAGCAGCCTAATGTACAGGCGTTTAAAAGAACGTGCATTAGGTGCTGAGTGGCTGTGTAGCTGGACCTTAAGTCGTGTTCCTGGATGCATGCGGCTACAGCTGCTGAGATCCATATAGGGGAATCAGTTTTGCATTGATTGGCATGAGAGATGGTGATTAGAGGTGCTGTGTTTCATGTTCAGACCGCCGGGAAGTCTGGGAGTCCGAGTGGGGTTGAGAGGACAACTTCCTCCAGGTCTCTTACATAGGGAGTCCATTAATGGACCCTGACACACAAACATGCTCAGGTTACATGCAGACAGACAGAGACCCGGCATCCTTAATGTTTGCAATCGAGGGCATTTAGGTTTTAGATTTATAAAGTGTGTTTTGCAGACAGGTCCTGTGGGATTAGGAGGAGGAACGCTGAGATATAATAAGACGGAGGTTTGACTTCTGTCTCATAAACCTGGAAGGGAATGTGTTAGAGAGACAGTACCCAGAGGACAACTGTGTCTCTGTGTGTGTGTGTGTGTGTGTGTGTGTGTGTGTGTGTGTGTGTGTGTGTGTGTGTGTGTGTGTGTGTGTGTGTGTGTGTCCCTCCTGCACATCAGGATATTGTTGTCACTCTTTTGAAGTATCTGTCTCCCCTCACTATCTTCATTTTTGTGTGGCCCCACCTGACCCCAACCCCTAGTTATTCACGTTTCGATGCAGCACGTTTAACACAGACAAAAGCACAGTATGGCATTGTTCTATATAGACTGTTCGTACCGTTATAGTTGGGAGTAACCATTTTTTGACTGGCTGTTGAGAAATCTAGACTTCTAGGCATTTAATCAAAGTATTGAGGGAGACAGTTATCTAAAGACTTTTCTTGTTATCAAAATACCAAGTGCATTGTTTTTGTTTTTAGGAATTACTAGGAGGTAATCTTGCTTATTTCCCTCTATCCTTTCTGTTTACTAGAGTTGTTTCTCAGGTTTTCTCCATGAGATCAGCATGTTGACACTAAACTGTAGTGAACACTGTCTTGTTGCCTCAGGAAAACAACGTTTTGTGTGGGAACATAACAGAGATGGTATATCATTATTTCTCATTATTTCCTGTGTCTATGAATCATCAGCCTGACCTTTGTTTGTGTCCCACAGGTAAAAACTGGGACCTCAGTGCTGCTCTAAATGATTATGAGGAGCTCAGGCAGGTCCACACTGCCAACCTGCCACAGGTCTTCAATGAGGGCCGATACTACAAGCAGCCAGAGATACGGGACACGCCCACCCATGTCAGCAGGGTCGACAAGCCGTGTGCACAGAAGCAGGAGGACAATGCACAAGGTAGCAGGACCACCATCTGGAACAGAGATAACCCACCACCAATCACAAGTTCCCTTTGTCTCCACACGCTTCCCACTCATCCGTTCCATTCGTCCCTCTTTTCCACTTTAGAGAAGCGTCTGTCCCGCGGGATCTCCCACGCCAGCTCTGCTATCGTCTCCCTGGCGCGGCTGCAAGTGGCTAGCGAGTGCACCAGCGAGCAGTTCCCTCTTGAGATGCCCATCTACACATTCCAGCTACCAGACCTCAGCGTGTACAGTGAGGACTTCAGGAGCTTCATAGAGAGAGACCTGATAGAGCAGTCCACCATGATGGCTCTGGAGCAGGCTGGTGAGTACTGCTGGATATAAAACAATACATCCATTTGTAGTACTCTGATACTACTGATACAAGACATGTTACAGAATCATCACTGTGGCCTTTATTCAGATTACACTGAGAGGCAGAAGGCCAACAAAGCAGCAGCAAACAGAAATGCCAGTGAAAGTGGAGACAGAGAAGTGGAGCGTGAGACTGAGAGGAGAGACAGAGCAGATCAGACGAGCAAGACAACAACATCTAATTCAAACATCCCGGATCCCAAAGGGATTCATCTCCCTGCTGAAGCTTTGAAATAATGAAGAGAAACTAGTGAGTGAAGTTTCCAAACTTCCAGCAGACTGTTTCCCTCACAGAGACGACAGAGTCTGTCAAGGCTTTCTCACCTAATTCTGTTCAACATCTGAGTTCAGTCGAAAAAATAATATCGAGTAAATAAACCATTAAAACATGAAAGGATGTCATAATATTCTTCTAGATGCATTTTTGATATTGTCTCAATATGGTGATTGCCAACCCGACATACATGCACCAAACAGCTAACAGTTGGATAATGGATGGATGGAAAATGTTATAGTTAGTTATAGATATGACATCATGAACTAAAAGGATAAATGCTCAAAACTGAATATAATTGCAGCATCATTGCTACAACAAACAAGAATTTTGATCCAAACTGGATTCTGCACTGGAAAACTATGCAAAACTACGGGAAGTATATTGGGCAAAACTGAACAAGGAAACCGTGACAACCGTGTTTATTACTGACTGATTGAGAGATTATTTTGATGTACGGCTTTGTTTTCTTTTCTAAACAATTTTGACATGATTAATAACTAATCTGACTTAATTTAGATGTGCTTCCAGACCCAGGTTGCACTGAACTTGAACCATCCCTTGGCTAATAGAGTTGCACTCAGTCAAGCACATTCAGGCCCAATGGTCCTCTTATTAAACCCCATTTTAAAATTCCCCAGATCCAGATTTTTCGTTGGATCCATACCAAATTGCCAATACTCATCAATATTAGCTCCTTAAACATGCATGCTTTTTTTCAAGATCATTGCATCTTTGCATCATTGCATTTCATGGAAATTCATTCAGTCGTTTTTATCAGGGGTGAAAACACCACCTGTGGTGGAGGTGGACATTTATGGCTTTTGTTTGTTAATGGAGATGCACTGAAAGTGTGTGTGTGTTGTGGGTGATGGCGTTCATCAGATCTCCAAAGATGGGAGCCACACTGATTAGCCAACCAGAAGACAGTATCTGATCTTGTGATACATCAAGAATTTACACTCATAAAAGTTTGGGCACTGTCATGAATCTAATCAAAATGAAATGCATCACAAACTGTGGGAAGGACCAGGACAATAAAATATGTATCTCTGTGAATAAGAATTAGCCTCACTTCATGGATGGTAAAAAGTAATAGTCGTTCTCGGATGTAACATCATTAAAGGCACTGGGATGTGACAGCAGACCATCCTTTTAGAAAATGTACAGTATCTAATGTAAAAAATTAAAATAATGACATTCGAACTGAAGGGACAAACCAGTGTAATCTGAGGCCTGTCTACACTGAGGGGTACATCAAACAGAGCCTATTATGTGTTTACTGTTGTTGATGATGGATTCAGATCGGCCCAGACTCGGAGCAGTAAAGCTACGTGCAGCAACCTGGGGTGTAAAGCAGTCGTTTCTCTCTCGGGGCGATGATGGAGCAGAAACTGGATTTACTGTGAAAGTCAGGCCGACGAGGAATATATTCAGAGTGGAGGCTGCAGGCATATTACCTGTGCTAATCACTGCCTTCAAAGATCAGCCATGGAGGCTCATAATACTTGTTTGGCTAATTGTACTCAATAGGCCGTCACTTGTACCTGCTCCAGTACTCGACTAAGAGGCGTTAAGTTACTTTAGACGATATTAAGGTTCACGTGCACAATAAACGGCTTCTGTTAAGTAGCTGTGACTCCGTTTTTTGTTGAATTTCATTGATAGAAGAGTTCTCAATTCCATCTTCAGGAAGGAAGCAATTCTGCAATCTCTCCACAAGACGGTTTTGATCAGATATAGATGGGTGTCAAATATAAGGAAAATCTGAAAGATGAGCAGAGAAGCAGAAGGACACAGGGAGCGAGGACTCAGGGAATGGTTTCACGAGTGTGAAAATAAAGTCAATCATTTGCTGCGGCCTTCACTCTAACCAGATCTTAACCCAGTCAACACTTATAGGAGATTTTATTAATAATAATAGCAAAAACAACTATATTTATACGGCACGTTTCAAACCAGCCGTTGCAAAGTGCTTCACAAAGACAACTTTCTATTATTATCGACATGGTTTTCTCTTCATTCACTTGCATTCTTTTTTTCCCCAACCTATGGTTCCTGTTCATGTAGAATATATAATAGCTCATAGTTAACATGTGCTTCTCTTCAGGGAGATGCTCAGCTGGTTTCGAGATCAGTGGCACATTGATATTGAGACATTATGTTTCATTATCAAAATACATTTGAATATCCAATGGAAAATGGACTAACGTAAAATGTGTTTTGCTGAGTATTATTTTACTGAATGTGTGTGTGCAGGTCGTCTGAACTGGTGGTCCACCATGTGCACCAGCTGTAAGAAGCTGCTTCCTCTGGCCACCACGGGGGACGGGAACTGCCTCCTGCACGCTGCCTCCTTAGGTGAGCTACTCATGGACACTTCAGCATATTCAATACACACTGTCACCATAATTTGATAATCATTTCTTGAAAACAGCTTTAAAGTCTCCACGAAACAGACTTAAGAGTGCAAGTTGATTCTGCATATTTTTGTTTCAGGTAAAAACATAAAGCTATGGTAGGTAGGCTTGATGGTTTCAGTAGCCAGTTACACTTCATGAGCTTTGTGCAGCAGTGTCAGATTTGTCACAACGATTTGAAGCCTGCTCTCTTTTGTCGAAAACTTCTCGCCGCCAACTTCGTCCAAACCTGCGGATTTCCCCGATGAGCAGGACAGGGATGAAACGAGAGGAGGTTGACGACCTTGAACAGATCACTGATATATATATGATCGAGTCCAACTAACAAGAGATACAAGAAAAATGTACACACGATTAAAAAACATGTAAAACTTCCTTTTCTTATCATGGGGCTTTTAAGCATCCAGTTGGCGTGGAACTGTGTCTCTAATGAGAGGGTCGACGCAGCGGCAGAGCTGCTGAATCCAGAGAACGGAGTGAGACAGGAGAAGTTAGAGAGATGAAGGAAGCAGCTGGAGAAGGGATGGAGATAACTGACCTGTACATTGCAGGAAAATGAAGGCTGCAGCGTTCGCAGGGTTCGGGGCATGACAGAATATGCAGGTCTGTGCTGGAGGAGATGGCCGACTCCCCAGTGTGAAGACTGTTGTAGCAGCAGAGGGTTAGAAGCATCACAGCTAATGTGATCAGCACTGACATTCAGACGACTGAGGCCCTCTGATGAGTGACAAAAGACATTTTTAGTTTGACAGCTGAGGTCATCTAGGAACGACCTATCAACCAAATTGCATCTCTTTTATTATGCCTCCGCGCCGGTGACAGCCAGTGGCCTATTCCCGGGAACATGATATCTTATGAATGCGTCAATGGAATTTCCTCAAATTTGATACAAATATTCACTCGTACTCAAGAAAACTAGTTTGATTTTGGTGGCTAAAGGTCAAAGGGTCAAGATCATGGTGACCTCACAAAACACATTTTTCGCCTTGTGAATGCAATATCTCCGAAACAGCTTGAGGGAACTATTTCACATTTGGCACAAACACTCACCTGAGCTTGAATTTTCTGTTGGTAGCCAAATGACAAAGGTCAAAGGTCAAGGCAGTCTCACATAGTATGTTTATGTTTTTCTTGAACATGATGTGTTAAGGTCCGCTTGAGGAAATGTCTTCAAATTTGGTATAAACTTACACTTGAACTCAGAGATTAACTGGAGGTCAAAGGTCAAGGTCACAATGACCTCATGTTACTATGTTTCAGTCGTCAAAGTTTATAGTGATCTTTATATGAAAAAAAGATTGCAGAAATAGGTTCACAGAAACTGCTTGTTTTATGTCCTTGAGCCTGACTGGCAGTAACGCCGTTGTGTGTGTTGATCAGGAATGTGGGGCTTCCATGACAGAGACCTGATGCTGAGGAAGTCCCTGTACACCATGATGAAGAGCGGGGCGGAGAGGGATGCTCTGAAGAGGAGGTGGAGGTGGCAGCAGACCCAACAGAACAAGGAGGTCAGGGAGAGCCTCCATCCCGGCACACTGCACCTTCTAAAAGCATCACATCCTCTTTCACTAATGACACTTTAATACAGCCAGGGATGAGCCACTCGTAACCTCTGCTAATAGCACTGATTTTAGCTTCCTTGCATTTGGATTTTTGCTGCAAGGAAAATTGTCTTTCTACGATACCAATTGTGGATTAGCAGCAGTGCTTCTAATACTGTCAAATCCTCTGCACTTCCTCTCCGTTCTCTTCGTGTCCATGGATTAAAGTATTTTCCAGTCTATTAAAAAAATGTGTCACCAAAGATAGCTCAGGCAAAGAAGTAGTACAGATGCTCATGTTTTAAAAATGCCAGGGGCATCCTGGTGGCCCGCTGATCTAAGATGCAACCCATGTAACTGCAGTGTCCCACTTTGAGTCCGGGCAGGGACCTTTGCTGCATGTCATCCACCTTTTATCTAATTACCCATATATCCTGTCAGTCTCATCCATTAGCAAGAAGAACAGGCAGAAGCTGCAGAACGTAAAGTTTTGCAATGTCTGCATTAGTCATACGACCGTGGAAATGCTCAAAATGACTAATAACAGGGATTGTGTGGGTGAGCACCAGCACATGTTCATGAGAATTTCTATTTCTGTGTGTCTGTTTCTGCAGTCAGGGCTGGTGTACACTGAGGAGGAGTGGGAGAGAGAGTGGAACGAGCTGCTGAAGTTGGCCTCCAGCGAGCCTCGCTCTCACCTCAGCAAAAACGGCAACACCAGTGGAGGGTAAGCCGTTTGACTCAGAGACTATTACTACATCCCTTAAAAAAAAAGCCTGCAAGCACAGACACACATACACACACACACACACACACACACACACACACACACACACACACACACACACACACACACACACACACACTCCCAAGACTCACATATTACACTTTTTAACCAGAATGCAGCAGTATTTGCTCTGTAATAACTGTGTAAGATGGAGACCACAGTGAATCCCAGCAGCTGTGCAGGTTGTGCAGCTTCTTGTCGCATGTCACACGTTACAGCTCTTGTTTTAATGGAATGTCCGTTGAAATTCTGCAGAAGGCCCACACTGAAAACAAAAAGTGACCTTTTTGCTGAGATGGATTTGTCGGGGAAACTGGTCCCACTCGGACTGTTGCTCTTTCAAATTGCTTCTCTGATTTAATAACATCACCGAATCTCACAAGCGTGACTGTGCCATCTACTGGCTGCCTTCAGCATTAATCACTTCTTCCATAACAGCCTCCCTGAGCAGTGGGTTACTTTTAGCTGCTGCAGGTGAAGTGATTCTCACACACACACACACACACACACACACACACACACACACACACACACACACACACACACACACACACACACACATACACACACACACACACACACACACACACACACACACACACACACACAAACACACACTCCATGAAAACAAGCGTACGAGTGGGTTTATGTCAGGCTACAGAGGCACCATGGAAACTAACCGTGGTTTCTTCTTCCTACGCACAGAAACCTTGTGGTTTTCTCTGTTTCCATTGTCTCTGAAACAAACATACACAAGTTTTCATATCGTCGCTAGGTGCAGCAGCACATTTGATGGGGGGGGGGGGGGGGGGACTATGATGCTCTATCTGCAGACTGAAAGAACTGCTGCGTCTGGAACATGCAAACTGCCTGTGCAGGTTTTCTCCGGCTTCCTCACACGCATTACAAAGTCATACAGATTGGGGTTAGGTTAATTGTAGACTCTAAATTGACTGCATGTGTGAATGTCGGCCATGTGATCCACTGGCGGCCTGTCCAGGTTTTAGCCTCTCACCCAATGTCAGCTGGGATTGGCTCCAGCTTCCCTTTGACCTTCAGTGGATAACCACTATAGATAATGGATGGATGGATGGATGGGAATGTGAAGGGTGCAAACCTCCTAACAAACAATTCAATGGTAAAATCTGAAAAAAAATGAATTCTTTTTAGATTTAGATGTCCAGCTTAAAGGGATAGTTCACCCAATCAAACCACTTCACCCTCCACTCCATAGGCCTAGTGGTGAGTAGATGATGAGTGAATTTTCATTTTTATGTGAACAACCCTTTTAAAGATCTCTATCGCTGAGTATATCCCATTAATGACCGTAATTTACTCATTTAGTCTGGTGGTTCTAACCTCTCATTGAGTCTGACTGTAATACAGTAATCAGGTCAGGGATGTTTGATGGTCCTAGTGTGAGATGAGCCACTAAATGGGATGAGTGGGATTCACATATTAAGAGACTCTTCATTAGAGTAAATGTGGCAGCGTGGCTGTTTGTGTGGCTGACAACTTAATTGTTCCACATCCTCCGGTTCCCTGGTGGTTGCAATCCTGAGAGCCTCTGTTTCTCTCCATTGCTTCCTCCCTCCGTCTTTCTCTCTCCCACTCTCTTTCATTCAAATATATGTATGTACAGATGGATTATTACCTCCACCAAGGAGGTTATGTCTTTGTCTGTGTTTGTTTGTTCGTCTGTCTGGATGAGTTATTGGTAAAGGGAAGAACCTATTCCATTTTGTGCGGATCCGGATCGGGTGGTCCAGAGATGCTTTTTTTTACATTAAGAGACAGAGATTTTCTACATTTTCATTGATTTCTCAGAGAATAATTCATGGATCTTGATGAAAGAAAACATACATGTTTTGGGGACTTATGTTTATGAGTGTGTTCAATCTGGTGCAGATCCATGAAAAAATCGGTACCTTGTTGATTTAAACATGCTTTCACAAGGGGACTGTTCGGCCTTAGCAGAGGTATGCTCTCTAAGTAAAAAGTAGGGGGCAGTTGGATGACATTAGATTACACCGACGCATTGTTAGCACATCAATTTATGTTATTCTACCAGTCATTATTCAGGAACCTGTCCCATGATGTCATATTGTTTCATGTGTTACTTTTATTTTCTCAGTGTGGATAACTCTGAGGATCCCGTCTACGAGAGTTTGGAGGAGTTCCATGTGTTTGTGCTGGCCCACGTGTTACGCAGGCCAATCGTAGTGGTGGCTGACACGATGCTCAGAGACTCAGGAGGAGAAGGTAGGCTGACTGCATCTTCTAATGATCCTGTACAATACAGCAGGGTAAGCTGTGATAACTGACACTACATGTTGTGTTGTGTGTTGTGAATCTCCAGCTTTTGCTCCCATCCCATTTGGAGGTCTCTATCTGCCCCTGGAGGTGCCTCCAAGCCGCTGCCACTGCTCCCCTCTGGTCCTGGCCTATGATCAGGCTCACTTCTCCGCACTGGTGTCCATGGAGCAGAGGGACCAGCAGCGAGAGCAAGGTACGCAACTGCACATCATTACGAAATCCAGTTACAGGAAACACTGTTAGGCTTTTTCATGCAGAGGTATTTGTTTAGTTTTTTCATTTTTGCATCTGTCACGTATTCAAAATATTATCAAAACATCAACTGGCCTGCAGTGAATCCTGCAGAGGAATCTCCTGCAGTGTTTTCATATTGGCATTTTGGAAAATTTGCAAAAGGTCCAGAGGCTCTCAGTCGGACATCAGCTGGTGATGTCTGCAGGTGTAAATCTGTGACGTTACCCTTTGGTTGACCCCTTGTTTTCTGTTTAATCCAAAGAGTCACCTGCTGTAATGTGCAATAGTTAAGCAGTTTTTTCTTTTAACTTAAGTGCTTGGATTGTGGGAATGAGGGCGAGTGGTCGGCCTGCCCTGCTAGAGGTGAATAATGTATGAGACAGCAGTCTAATTACCTGTGATCCATTATTAAAATTGGCTGGTTGGCAGCAGGGACCAGGGAGTGGTCGACATGGAGGGGGAGAGGAGAGGAAGGCTTCTTCTTCTTCTTCTTCTGACTTTCTAAATATTGAGTTAAAATAATTCAATCCTGTTTGTTATTGCATATCTACGTTTCTCCCTCTGAGGTTGAATTCAGCCTGTTTAACTGGGTGTGTCTGTTCTTCTCACGCAGAACTCTGTGATATAGTTCCTGTGCAGAACATTTTGATTGTTATGTTGTGGCCAGTCAGTGTTGATTTTCCATTGTGTTGAGTGACTCTCTTGTTTTTGTCCTGTTGTGCCGGTTCTGATGTTGCCAACTCCAGATGCGTGGCTTGTTTTCGAGGTCAGCTTAATCCTCACATGCAGGTCCTCTAATCGACAAATAAAGTGCTTCTCCTTGACAACCAGCGTTAGCAGTCACGGCACTCTTCTGTATCTGACTCAGTGGGTGGAACTCACTTGTCATTTGCGTGGGCAGCCGGCCAACTCCGTGTCTCCCCGCAGTTTTTTCTCACCCTCAAATGCGGATACGCTTGCGCAAATGCTCTTTTTCTTCCTCTCTCTGTCTTCCTCCTCCTTCTCTTCCTCTCTTGTGCTTGTCTGAGTACGTTCTATTCTCAGCCCATAAACACCAACCTAGTTATTAAGGCAGGGGTATGATCACTGCAGACCAGCAGACAGACATGATCACTAACCTGCCGTTCCTGCCCTGAGGTCATTCCTTTTTGTGCCAGAAGCACATGAAAGCCAGGCTCCTCCACTATTCTGAACTCTTGTATATTGGCTGTTATCATGTGGCAAAAGGGGGTTCTCCTTTTTGTCCACCAGATGGTGCATATGTCCAAAGAACCCGCTGTAGCTAGACAACCACACTGCATGACTGCATTTAATTATTCTGGTACGCTGTGTCCTTAGACAGGATCAGAGTGAGGTTCTGTCTGCAGTCTGACTCCAGGACGTTATGAAAACACGTGTACACACTAGATGCATGTGTGTGTCATGTGATGTACACACTAGATGCATGTGTGTGTCATGTGATGTGATGTATCCCATGACACACTAATGATACAAATCACTGCTACTCTAGATAGGTTTATCTGCAGTTTTATGCATTTAAAGTTCTATATTTTATGACTTTATTAGAAATGGCCTGTGCTCTTATCATTTTGTAATTGAAAGAAAAGTACAGTGTTGTCATGCTGCCTCATATCTTGTACGGCTGAACAGATGTCAGCCATACAAGCAAAGGGTCAGACAGGCAGACCTAATCTTCCATTGCCAATTAGGGCAGAGTAGCCCCAGTCTGTCTCTAAGCCCTCATGACATCGCCACATATGGGCAGGGTCCTGGACCACTGGGGCCCCGACGAACCCAGCCTCTCCTCTGACAGTCAGGCCACTGTGTGGACGTCTCAGGTGGTGGGCTGCTCTCAGTTTTCCCCAGCACAGCGAAGAGCATCCGAGGGGCATCGGGTCTGTGTGTGTTCAGGTGCCAGAGGCTTGGTTAGAATACTGGCTCTTTCTTCAGCCTTCTGTATGGAAGATTATAGAAGAGTCCCTCCCAGTAACCTGATTCTAAATCACACTGACACGTCACGCTAGTGCCCCTTTTATGGCCGGCCTGCCTGACTGCTGGGGCTGCTTTGATGGTGGATGGTGAAAAAACAACAAGGGAGGGGTGACAGAAGTCAAAGGTTATTGCTGATGGTTAAAACTCTTTGTTTATATTCTGAGTGTCTCCCAAAAGAGCAGTCAAGTGTTTTTTTTTCCTGGTGAGTTCATCAGGTGAACCCAGAGTCCTTGTGCACATGACTATGCTTTCTATCCGCCCATTTACCCGCTCACCTGCTGTGTGATAATGATCGGCTCCTCAGCAGATGCTGTTGGCTGTGTCTTTTATCAGCTTGTTTGCGCTCCTGTGGTTAAATGACGTAAGAGGTGGAACTGGTCCGCTGGAAAACTCTGAAACGATTTCAAGCTCTGGTCCCAGTACCAAAACACTTCCAGGTTTTCGTTGGCATCCCATCACCAACCCTCTGACACCCAAGTGAATTAAAGTAAATGGTGCTCTTTTACACAAAGACCACCTACAGTACATAATATCGCAGTGTACCCATCCAGCTCTGGAAAGCTCCCTCCTCTATCTATTAAAGACACCCAGTGTATTACTCACCATGCACTCGTTGTAATTAAGCCAACATGGCAATCACAATTAAAATGTTATGTGTTGTGGTTTTATGTGTTACTTCAAATGTGATGTAATTACAACCACGGTTCCGCTGCGAAAAAGCTCCGGCTTGTTTATATGCACGACTGCTGTTTACTCTGGTGAATTAGGCCCCTTTAAATCTGCAGCTGTGCGGACTGACCGAAGTCAGGAATTCAAATTTGTGCGTTTTCCAGACAGTACAAATTGTTCTTGAATCGCAAAACATAGGAAACATTGGCTCACTGCTCCTGCTCTGAATCAAAGCTCGTAACGGGAGACGCTGCTCATGGAAGGGAGTGAACGACGAGGGAGGACTCACTGTCATTCTGCTCTCACGGCTGCACAGTAAAAAAAAAGACAAATTAAATATATCTATTTCCAAACAATTCGTGTGAATAAATTCGTAGAAAGGATATCTACCTCATTTCCAACAGCTGTTTCCTCACTGAGTACACCCAAGTGTCCCCCTCCCTCCCTAATCGCTCAGACTGGACCCCCCCCCCCCCCCCAACCCTTCGATTCAGAGATGTAAACTGAGCAAGGCGAGGCGGGCTAGCAGCTATGTTGCTGCGTACACATCTCGCATACCACGGAGGGCTATGATGTCATCCATGCATATGCTATGGGAGGCGGGTCGTTCAAGGACAACACAACTAGGCTGCCAACGGGGATAGTAAATACATTACAGCACACTTTAGTCCCCCACAGCTCAATTGGCAGCATTGAATCCGTGAATCTGGACCGGGCCCAAAGCGGGAACAACAGCACACACAGCACTCTAGAATGGGGAGAAAGAAAGACAGCTGCATCGTGGGAGCCGGGACACAGACCTCCACTGCCTGCTGCATGACCTGAGTGGGAACTGAGTGGGAGCCATATAACTGCTGTGTGCGTGTGTGTGTGTGTGTGTGTGTGTGTGTGTGTGTGTGTGTGTGTGTGTGTGTGTGTGTGTGTGTGTGTGTGTGTGTGTGTGTGTGTGTGTGTGTGTGTGTGTGTGTGTGTGTGTGTTTTATATTGGCCTTGTGCATTCTAGGAAAGATCCTTCTTTAAAAAAATCCACTTCTTTCACCTCCCTCTTTTCAGACTTGCCCTGCCAAGGCTCTTATTTGTCTCCGTGGCTGCAGCTATAACTCAGTCCCTCATTTTAAGTAGATGGTATAGGATGCATTGTCATTGGCATTCATTTTAACCAGCCTGACATTCTAGGGCACATATCTTTCTCAACAAGTGTAGTCTGTCAGCAGTGCAGGGCGGTGTGGCCTAGGGAGTAGAGTGGGCGTTCTCTAACAAGAAGGTTGCCGGTTCAATCCCCACTCTTCCCCATCTGCATGCCAAACTGTCCTTGGCAAGATACTCAGCCCCTCATAAATGTTGAGTGTACTAAAAATGTAAGTCACTTTGGACAAAAGCGTCATCTAAATGACATGTAATGTAAAGTAATGCTGCTAGTGATCCAGTGGAATGTGTTTCCTGAGCTTCCGACTGATGGTGTGAGATCAAAATAAATAGCAATGTTGAAAGTGTTAAATGTGCGACCCCGGGTGGGGCTGCTCAAAGAACTTGAGGCATCATCAAAATACATGCAGCACCAGTATTTTGACACTGAGCATGCCTCATCGTGTGCTTTGCACCCGAACACAGGACGTCAGAAAGAGAGGCGACAGGGATGGAGAGGGGCTTTGACCTGCAGTTCCACCGGGGATGCAGTAGGGGCAGTTGCTGCTGCTGTCCATGTCTGTGTGGAGCTTGCAGAGCAGCCTCTTGGCAGTGGACGAATTGATGAGGCAGGGAGGAGACTGTATCTTCCCTCTTGGGCTGACAGGGAAGGCTGGAATGTCCTCGGCCTGAACAGCCTGCCTCTCTCTGCCGTCATGTGGACAACAGCCCCCACACTAAGCCACGAACGCAAGCACGTGTGGGTGTCTGTTTTGCGTTCTCCAGTGATTGGTGACGAAAACCTCTTCCTCCCAGTGAAGAGCCGATCATACCAGTGGAGGATGAATGACTTTTCTTCACCTCTCCTGCTCTTAACCTGTACTCCTGTGTCTGATTGCACTCTATAACCAAACCAATTAATCATGTGCAGCTCCGATCAGCCGAACACATACTCAGTTTCTGCACTCTCATCATGTCAAAGTGTAGATTCATTTTTTTTCACTACCTCTGCCAAGGAGGTTATGTTTTCACCCCTGTTTGTTTGCACAACAACAAGATCACACAAAATCCGCTGAATGGATAGGTGTTAGATCTGTTTTTTTAGATAGGTCTTGAATATAGTTTTTAATGCCTATTTGTGTTGCAGTTCTTTCTCAATGATACAGATATTATCATTCTGTAATAAAACTACAAACAAGACCAATGTGGAACTGATAACTGCTAGTCTGCACATCACCAAGGTCAGAATTTGTTAGAGTGCACTCTCCTTGGATGCCTGAGAGATGATGGATAATGTCTCTGACTGTAGTTTGTAAAATGAACATTTCAAGGGTTATTGGTTGTGTAAGTCAATCTGGGACTCCCATATCCCTTCCTATGTGTTGTATTTGACCTATAGGGCAAAAACCTCACTCATAATGGTCTGAAAATGGTCCTAAAAAGTCTTAGATTTAACTTGTGGAAAGCTGCAGAAAGCCTGATGACACCTAATCAGTTGTTGTTTTTCTCACACTGACCATGACCTGACCTGATACGCCCAGAAGAGACCATCGTGAAGGACATATCGTCTATTATTTCATGTTATTTTCTTGTCATTAGAATTATTTTGTATTACTGATGCAGGCAGTATTTGGGCCAGAGGCTGGAGGTCGCCCACCTGAACCCATACTTACAGGCATCTGGAATAATTAACATGGCATCATTCTCGTGAGGCCTCATGGTGTCAACTCAGCTCTGACACCACAAGGGTCTTGTGGGAGAACGGGTTGCGTGCGATGTAGTCTCCGTTGGTGAGGCGACACCGAAGTAACCTTTTGTTAATCTCATCTCTTCCAGCTGTTATCCCTCTGACTGACTCTGAGCACAAGCTGCTGGCACTCCATTTTGCCGTGGACCCTGGCAGGGACTGGGAGTGGGGGAGGGACGACAACGATAACACCAAGCTAGCCAAGTAAGTCCTGTATAGTATATCACAGCGTGTTGATGCTTATCAACAGAGCAAGTGACTACGAAAGCAACTCGGAGAGAAGGTGAGAGGGTAAAATCCGCAGGCGATGGCAGTTCTGTTCAGTCTACACACACAAGGCTGTATATATGTGGGGGATTTAACTTTGATTACGGGCTCCGGATCCAGGTTACTTCAAAGAGTGAGCAGAGAGAGAACAAATTGTGTGTCACGTCAGTCATCCATAGGGTTTTCCAGGAATGGCCCCACTAAAGCAGCAACACCCTCTCTGAGTTTAGCAAAGGCTTTGTGTAAGGGTTTCTGTTTCACATTCCTGCCGGTCAGGGGGTTAGCTTATCCTTATACAAGCTGCAGAATGGAGAATTCAGATATATAGAGAGAAGATGCTTTAACTACTTTCTGATGTCACCTCTTTGTACCACCTTTAAAAATCGGAAACTTCCCAAACAGAATGTTGCACTAGACCCTAAAGCGCACTGTTGATGCCATGAAGACGCCTACATTACACTGCTTGTTTCTAATCGTGAATATATCTTCTCCCACAGTCTCATCTTGTCTCTGGAGGCCAAACTCAACTTGCTGCACAACTACATGAATGTAACATGGATTCGAATTCCATCTGAAACAAGGGTAATTTTATTTTCTTGCTTGTGAGTCATTCGTGGCGGTTAATTTAGCTCGGGAGAGACTCCTCCATTCCAGAAGATCTTTAAACCACAGAGTTCGATCAGTCAGTGTTATTTACTGTCGTAGGCAATAAACCTTCGGCATTTATGTGTGTGCTGAATATGAATCTTCAGAGTACAGGCAAATTAGCTCTTGTGTGTGTGTGTTTGTGTGTGGGAATTTGCATAGTTATAGAACTATTTTAGATCTCTCCACTTATAAATACCCGAAATCAAAATTCCATGAAATTCTCCAAAGTGCAGAAATAAAGATTTAAGGAAATTGTCCCTGAAACATCATCATCTCTGCTCTGATCTGTGTTTTATTCATTGCTGTGTGTGTGTGTTTGTGCGTCTCTGTGCAGGCTCCCTTGGCTCAGCCAGAGTCTCCCACAGCCTCTGCAGGTGAGGATGTCCAGTCTCTGGCAGAGTCCATGGACTCTGACCGTGAGTCTGTCGGCAGCAACTCTAATGTCAACACGGGCAAGCCAAGCAAAGAGAAGGACAAGGACAAGCAGCGCAAGGACAAAGACAAGAGCCGGGCTGATTCTGTAGCCAACAAACTAGGTAGCTTCAGCAAAACCCTGGGAATCAAGCTGAAGAAGAACATGGGAGGCCTGGGTGGCCTCGTGCACGGCAAAATGAACAAATCCAATTCTGGCTCAGGTCGTAGTGGGGAGAACGGAGGGGAGAAAGCAAAGAAGAAGGAGTCTAAGACTAACAAAGGAAGCAAGGAGGAGTCGGGCCAGTCAGCCAGCTCCACCTCCTCTGAAAAGGCCACTAGTCCCTCTCCTACAGACAGACCCTCCAGCTCCTCCCCCACGGAGAGACAGGATAGTGCAGGGAGAGTCTCAGGGGACAAGATCATGGAGAACTGGAAATACAGCACCGATGTCAAGCTCAGCCTCAACATTCTGCGGGCCGCCATGCAGGGGGAGCGCAAGTTCATCTTCGCCGGCCTCCTGCTCACCAGCCATCGACACCAGTTCCACGAGGAGATGATCAACTACTATCTGACCAACGCCCAGGAGCGATTCAGCCAAGAGCAGGAGCAGAAGAGGAAGGAGGCCGAGAAGAAGCCCCCCATCACCAATGAGGTGGCCGCGAAGAAACCTGACCATGAGAGCGTCTTCCAGAGGGAGAGATCGGACAGCTCGCCTCCGGAGAGCTGCTCTCCTGTCCTGCCCCACCACACACACACCTACAACCACAACTCACAGCCCCCGCTGGGTCTCAAGATGCAGGGCAGGAACAGTCCCATTCCTGCACCCCCCCTAGTATCGGTCCCATTGCCCCCCCTGACACCGCCAACAGCCTCACACCATGTCTCACACCCAGCCCCTGCGCCTTACTCCTCCCCCAGTATTGGTGCTAAGAGACCTGGGCCTTTACCTGTGTCTGCCCACTACAGCCATACACCGCCCATCCAGAGGCACAGTGTGATTCACATACCAGATGTCAACATGCAAACCTCCATCTTCCAAGATGACCCCTATAAGCCTGTGGTGGGCACCCTAAAGACATGCGCCACCTACCCCCAGCAGAACCGCTCCCTCTCATCGCAGAGTTACAGCCCTGCTCGCCTGTCAGGGGTCCGCACTGTTAACACCATGGACACCCTGGCCTACAATATGCCTGGCGAACACAAGTCCCACACCTACACCAATGGATTTGATGCGGGAGACATTCAGGACTGCCTGGAGTTTGCTGATGAGGACAACTCGTCTCACACCTGGCTCAACCAAGACAAAACCAAAGGGCGGAGCTCTGGAAGCCCTTTGTACTGCTTTCAGCAGCGCCGCTGCAAGAGGGAGAACTGCTCCTTCTACGGCAGGCCAGAGACAGAATACTACTGCTCCTACTGCTACAAGGAGGAGCTAAAACGCAGGGAGAGGGAGTGCAAGGTGCAGAGGCCTGCGTAGCCATCACCGCCACTTCAGCCACTTGTCAGCAAGGCCACAGGAGAGTTGAGGGAAGACACCATCTGCACTCTGCATCACGAATATCATGATGGCAAACATTTTCCTATTTTGTTGAAGAATGCTCTTGTATTCCTGTCACCCTTCCCTTGTTGGTAAAGATTATTACTTTATGATGGGAAATGCAGAACTTGAAACAGTGAGCAGCTTTGGCCAGATATTGTGCGATTGTTTAGTTTGATTTCTGTCTAATTGAATTTAGTCTTTTACTTGTTTTAGAGTAAAAGTCATCTCTGTGATGTAACTCTCTGTATGTGAGGGAAAGGTCTTTATTTTTCAAAGTTTAAAAAGATTTGCATCTTATCTGGAGGGAACATTTTAGCTCTTTTAATCAGTTTTAATGCAATACCTCCGCTAGGTTCCTCAAAATCTCTGTGGAAAATTTGTAGTTGTTTTGCAATCAAAATAAATTCAATGGGAGATTGATATTAGAATTTAAAGCAATAAATTGGGGATTTTTGCTACACCCTCTCCCAGTTTTGTCTATGCACCAATAATATAATTACTGTAGGTTATCTGTGTCTTGTAAATTGTAAAGGATTGTCACGGTGTGCTTTTGTAAACAATTTGAACTACAGGAATAAAAACGTGTAAGCATCATAGGTTGTAATGTTGGATTAGGCTGAGATGTAAAACTCTCATTTGTTACGTGTTAACCTTTGTTGTTACCACAGTGCAAGGGTTAGCTGTATCAGAGGCGGACGCAAAATATTGTGCAGGATTTCATTTCATATTTTTGCCCGTAGTCGACCTCCTCAAGACCACAAGCACTGCCAAAACTGGCTTCTTAAAAAAATTAGATTCCAATTTTCCAACTGTTTTATGTGCCAAATACTGAACAATGTGCATAGGACAATTTGCTTTCCAAATATGCAGTGTTTTATGGTGTGTGTCTCTGAGTCGCCTATTAACTACTTTATTCAGTCGATGTGTTAGATGAGAAGAATTGTGGGTAGTGAGAGCAGGCCGATGCGTATTTGTCTAACGTGTGATTACGTGTCTCTTCCCCCTCTACACACGCCACACGATGTGCAATCATGCTATAGGCACTATGTGGTGGCCTGCAGTATACATGTGTCACCCATCCAGTGTGAGATTGTGTGTTCTTCCTCCATATCTAGAGGCCGTTTAAAAGAAGCACCTGCTGCTATGAGCACCTCAAGCCTTTGTGATCATCAGTGCTTTAATCAATCAGTGGGTTTGTGAAGCCCCGGGCCTCCAAGTGCTTTCTGCCCATTCGACATGACTACTGTAAAGATGCAGTGTTTGTGTTGCTGTTTGTTCTGGTGATGCTTGGATGATGTACCATGCTGTCCTTAACTAAGTGTGTGTCCTGGCCAAGGATGTCCACTGCTCCCTCGATTCACTTCTGTCCTCTCTCCTGTACACATTTACAGTGATGCTCCTCTTTGTTCCTATGTGACCAGTTCATGGACTCCCACCATGCTAGGACTGTAAGATATGATTTTGTATTCCTTTAAGAGTTTTACACTACTTTAAATTATTAATTTGCACATTAGGTACAGATGTAAATATGAAAAAAATAGTTTATTGTTACAAACATGGTGTGTCTGTGTCTTTTTTTTACATATTGCTAGGATTGTAAATAATATTTTTTAATCAGTACTGCGCTTTGAGAGTTTTAGGGTATTTTATAAGAATCTAGGAATATGTCAAAACACTGCAATACACTTTTTACCATCGTCTTCTTCCCATCTCTAGCCTTCCTTTCTTTTTTCTAGCAGGGCCCTAAAGCAGATGATTATGGGAGACATTACTGTTAGAACTTAACAAGACACAACACACAATGAAGCCTGTAATTTCAACTGTTGTAATCAGGTTGTTTTACCCATAACAGAGACTTAAACACTCAGTCTGTGAAAATAAACCAAGTGAACGTCAGTATTATCTCCAGTTAGATTAGAGACTTTTAAAGGCCTTATAAAGGAGGCCATGAATTGCATCAGAGTAGCGAATGAACTTCTCACCCACTGAAGTAATGGTCAAAATGCAGCAGAGGCCGAAAATCAGCTCTAAAGTTCCAAAAAGGTTTGATCTCATAATTCCTATAATTACCTCTTCTGCTTGGGAAATAGTGACGCCCTTTTAAATGACCCACCGTCATTCTCCTGACGCGGGCTTCCCACTTAAAGTCCCTGCAAGCTGCAAACTAGTTTACATTCATGACATCACTATGACATCACTGGGTCTTTCCGTCAGACTACACAAAGCTCACACTGATCCCTAAAAGATGCTCTAAAGATGTTTTCACAGGCCGTGCAACGCTCCCTCAGACAAATAAACTGGTCATCATGTGCACAATTTGGGCCGCGCCCCTTTAAGAGGCAGTCTGAAGTTTTGAATGGGACACTCTGATTTATAAGACTCAGCATTAATGGGAGAAGGTGATTAATCTTGGGTCGGCTCATTGAATGAGACAGAGCTGAATGAGGGGAGAAATCCCACCGAAACGGAATGAGGTTACGGAGTTGAGATTCTTTCGGGTGAGCTGAGAAGTGGGCAAGCATTCCTGACCGAGAGCTGCAACCCTGCCTCATTCCTCCGGGGATGCTTGTTGATCAGCAAGAGAATGGATGCCTAGTCTTTGAAATGTCCTCTCCTTCCCTACGTTGGTTAAATCTAGTGAGGGCGTGTCACACATGGAGACAAATGGAATGAAGCTTAGCATACTCACGATTCAGAGGATATATTCACATAGAGGTTTAGTCATGTATTCGTCACTGTAGATATGTTAGGATTAATTTACTCAAAGCTTCTTTTAATCTTTCCACCGCAGAGAAACGAACAGCTCAAGAGAATAGCTCAGTAAGAAAGGTTTCATCCTGGTGCATTAAAGCTGATTCTAAAGGCTTCCAGTCAGATTATCATCCCTGGTTTTGTACAAGAAACCATGATTTTATAAATATTGAAAGTCTGTATAGTGAGCTGTGAGGGATGTTTCAGTGCACTATTTTCATGGAAATCTATCCACAAACTTATGTCTGTCTGTATGTGTATTGCATATCTCACAAACCTTTCATTTGATACGCTTCACACTTGGCATGTGTATTGTTATACGTTCCGGGAATCTGGTAGAATTTTAACAAGAGGGAGGTTAAATATTAACAAAAGTTGAATAAACAATCGACCAGTGCAACAACTTGTTAAATAATTATCTACAGCAATGATCGGCAACTGGGTCAAACCATGAGTCAAAGTCACAGCCAGATTATTTTAATAGTTTTAATATTTTTATTTCACCATATTAAACTGACACAGGCATTATTGGGTGTTGGGTGTATGATCTCAGTCATAGCACTGACATTCATAGGATCACTTCCTCTTTAGCAATTTATCTACAAAGTAAAAGCACAGAGTCAGTTTTTGTTTCTGCAATGCTATATATCAAGATGAATTACAGAATTTTATTTTGAAAAGTAGGGTCTGAAGAATGTGTCTGTTGCTTAGATGTCCTCTAAAATACTAACTTCCCTCTGCACCACAGACTGTTTATAATAAGCTCTGCACACAACATCCAGCACACAAACAATAAAAAAAAAAAAGTGACAGTACATTGTTGAACTGTATGAGGAGGACTCAATGAAGACAATGAATGATTCTGAAGTAGCTCCAGAGCTTTCACACAAAGAGAGCAGGCAATTCCAAACCGGCAGGTTTAGAACAGGTGCTGCACTAGTATCTCAAAAGCAATTAAATGGATTATTGCGCATTTCTTTTACAGATATTCATAGTCACCTGAGGATAAATGCCTGAAAGCAAAACTTAGCCTTTCCTGTCAGCCACACCTATCCATTGTGTTTAGTACTAATTAGCAATAAAAGAATAGTTTAAGATAAGATTAGTCTGTAATATCTTCAGTTGTTTTGGAATCGGACACTGTTAACCCCTGAAACCTCAGCAGTGTTTCGGGGTCTCAAACACTTCACCGACCCCTCCATCAGCATATGAGTAGATAACGAGTGAATTATCATTTGGGGTGAACTTCCCAATAAACAGAAACTGAGTATGAAGTAAAGATCGAGTGTTTACTTTGAGTGTCCACTGTCTGTACAGCAGCTTCAGGCTGTGTCGGTGGAGTGAGAGAGAGAGTGAGGGGCGGTTTTGCACTGTGGGCCGGGGCCTCTGGCTGAGAGTAGAGTCTCGTGACCGGGCTGCTGGAGACGATCATGTGGGTTAGACTCTCCTCCCCAACTGTTGCCCCGTGCTTCGGGTCACGGTTCTGGCAGCTTGTAATACGGACTGACTTGTTAAGTTTTGAAGATGAATTACAACTCCACGTGACGCCTAATATTAGTCACACAATGGCACACGAGGGTCTCTTTCCTCACAGCAGTATTGGCCGAGATCTTGTATCCTGCATCTTCCGAGAACTGAATGGGAGTACATTGTCTGCTTTCTTGGATCCCCTTTTCTCAGAATTTCCTTTGAATTTGAATGAGGGGACCTCCCTTTGCTTCTCAAGGCAACAAAGAGCTCTATCAGGCGTACAGCGTCCTTTTGGCAGCAGTCATGCTCCCAAACAGTACGACAGAGCCTTCGGGTTGTCAAATCTCTCTGTCAGTTCTCAACTCGTTCTGGAATCACGCAGGAAGCCCTGATTCTTAACTGTCTTCCCTTTCAGATGCATCTCTCTCCTTCCTCGCGTAATTAGAAGCCATTACAGACCTTAACATAACGGTTCATAAATATTGATTCTTATGGTGAGCAGTTGGCTCATTAAGACGAGGAAATTAAAATGTGGGACAATTACGCGTAACCATGGGTATGTAAATTGAATATTCAGATCCTCCTTGCACTATTCTCAACAAGCTGTTCCAATCAACTCGACTGTAAGCAACTCCACCTGACAGTATTTACAGTGCTGTCGGGTTTTAAGCAGGGATTGCTGCGTTTTGAAGTCTGTGCTGCAGCGAGCGATAATGCCAACCCCCTCCCCACCTCCCAGAGCTAAGCCTTGTTCTCAGCCAGTGCCAGCCTCCAATATCTGAGCTCATCCCACCCGCTCCGCAGGATCTAGCGCCAGCCCTGCCATGCACTGCACTTGAGAGTGGGTGGCATCACATGGCCCTTCAGCCTGCCTTCTGGGGCTCGGCATGGAGGGAGACGGACACACACACACACACATGCATGGGCCTCTGTGTGATTAGGACCACTGCTGCTGCCTCTGCTGAACACATGTCTCTCTTCTTTTTTTTGTGGATTAACTCCACTGAATCTCAAAGTCAGCGATGCCCACACACCTCCGTGGAGCATAGACCCGTTTTCCAGCCTGCAGAGCCTCCAACGCTCTAGACTGTGAGTGTGTCGAGGTTTGGGTGAACCAATCAGCGCCGGGTAACACCTCCCACCCACCCACCCCCTCGTCTTTATCTCCCATCTCTCTCACACACCATACTGTACTTTCTCTGGTACAATGCCTTCAAAATAACTGATGGTCGAGGTTCTCAACGCTTCCAGGTAAAATACCTGAGATTGCTCTGCGTGGTAAATTTCTCCTGGAGATAATACTCCAAAGATAAGGTGGACCTGAGGTGATAAATCAGTCAAAGTGAAACCACCTCCTCTGCCCCCACATCCTGCCTGCAGGGTGTCACCAGCAGAGATGAGCTCTCAAGGCTTTGTACTTTGCTGTGCATCTGGAGTTATGTAACTCACATGAAAGAGAACATGTGTCATCTTGAAAATACACACATGATTGAAAGATCTGCAGCCCAGACAGAGCATGTGTCTCACCCAGGCAACCGGTACAAAGATCTCTCTTGTGGTATGACAAGGTGTGTGCTGGTGAAACTCGTGACCAGAGGCCCTGCAGGATTTGTACATTTAGCAGCTCAGTTTTCCTTGACAACAGTTCCCTGCCACTATTCCAAAGGGGTAAATAGACCCACATTAAAACTAACCAGGCATATTAGCACACAAATATGAAAACAAGCTCCGGGAACATGCTGGCTATGATGGCACATCAAATCGTGGCAATGTCAGGGGCGGCAGCTTGTGTGTCTGTGCAGTGTGGTGTGCTCGTGGCTCCAACCTGCCAGGAGACAGGAGGTGTTCAGATTGAGCAGGGAGAACACCACGCAGGCCTCCTCATCAAGAGTTTTAATGCTGTCGTTCTCTCTCTTGCTTCCTGTCTCACTTCACATCGCATGATTCATCGTGAGCAGGATTGGCCACGCCTGTGGTCTCTGCTGGTGGTTAATCACATGTCGGCTGGTGAACATGCAGATGAAAAAGTGCAGTTTTCACAGGGTGGAGGCTGCAAGTTTGTGGTGAATCATTTATTCTTCTGCTCGGAAAGGCAATGAATACGTACAGGAAACAGTTTAACACTCGATTTGACCTGAAAACACAATAAGGAAGGAAGGAGTACCCAGCGCTGCAATGCCCCACCCATCATTGATACCCCAGCAGTTGCTGTAAATATTTGCATGGGGGAACAAGGTGTACCTCCTCTTACAGGAATAATACTGAAGTGAAAGGCAGGCTTGCGAGAAGAGGCTCTCTAACTGAGACATTTTACCATTTTTATCTGGTGTAACTGTGAGAGCACACTGCAATATTGTCAAGCCTGAAGTTAAAGAAAGATATTTAACTATACAGAACATCGTCCTCTAATCGTAAAGTTGAATTCACAAGCAATAAAACACAGATGCTCAGCTCAGTGCAGTCAGGGATACTGCTTCTAGTCATTTACTTGACCGGCGGCAGTGAAGATTATTGGAATGCACACACCCACCTCCCCCCAGGATCTTTCTGAGCAGTCCACCATTAGGCAGGCCAACAGGATGTTATCTAAATTCTGAATATGTTTGGATGAACTCTAGAAAGAACCCCTCTGTGCAAACACAACCAGTTCAAAACCAATGTCAGTTTAATGCGTCCATGTGAATATGGAGGATATTTGGTCAGTTTGCCGGAGAGTCTGAAAGCATGTTTTGCCTTTTCAAAAGAGCTCACTATATAGTGCTCTTTATAGAAAAACTTATATAGTAATCTAGGGGTTAGTTGTGATTTTGGTCACAGCCATGACATCATCATTTCTCTCGTAAAAGATGGTGAACAAACCTATTGGCCAATGACTCTCATCCTCTTCTACTAGTAGCCTTTGTTTTAGCATCTATCATTGTCCAGTCATGTGTTCGTCCCTGTTTATCGTGCCCTCTGTAGCTGTCACATAAACAAGGGAAAACAGCACAAATCAAATTTTTGAGCTGCTTATTTTATGAATTTATTTCCAAATGTAAACTTCACTATTTCATGCATACAAGTTATGACAACATACATTATTCAACAATCTGTTCTTTTTCATATTTGCATAGGACATGGTCACAATATATTGTCTAACATGTAAAAAATAATGCCATAAAAAGGTACAGCAGAGCAGCTAAGACCAGCACATTAGAAGTGTGTAGAATCCGAGGAACTGTACAACTGTAATACTTGAATGCATGATTTTGGTTTGCTGAGAGAAAAAATCTAAAACAAAAAAAATGACACCTGAAGGTTAGAGTGAGGTCATAAGTGGATGTACTGGCCATAGCTGAGTCGAGAGTTATTTACAGATTAGATTTTTATCGGCGCTGAGAGGGAGAGCAGCACCATGGAGTCACTACAACAGGCAACTGATGGTGATGGGCAGAGGAGGAACACACAGAGGTATCAAGAGAGCAACATTACACTAAGGAGGTACGTTGAAGACAAACAGGTTCGGAACCAACAAGCCCTTTGTAATCAAAGGGAGGTCATTGACAGCACTGTGTGCTGCAGAACTTTGAACAAGACAAATCCTTTAAGGGAAAAAATATCCAACGCTCGAGTAAAAGACTTTTTGTCAGCCTGTTTTTCAAGAGCAGATTCTGTACAGTGTCAGCTGTGGCAGTCGAGCGAGAGCACTCGGTCAGTGAAGGGAACTGATGGATGTGCTCTGCTGATCCGCCACGCTAGTCTTTTAGTCGTTGAGTATTCGTTTGCTCTTGTATTTAAATGAGTTTTGTTCATTCAAGTTAAAAAAAGTTGAGGTGCAGAAAAAGGTCCATCTGAAGCACAACATCCATTGATCAACACTTACAGCATGTAAAGTTGAACCCAGGGGTCCATGTCGGGTTGGGTTCAAAGTTACTGCAACATTCATCTTTCCCTTCAAAGCCTTTGGTAACAGTCTTTAACTGTGGAGCCGCCGACGAGCTGCGAGAACTCAAAGACTCCTTCGCACCGGTCAAGAACCACTCTTTTCTTTCATGGCTGCCGATTAAACATTATTCCCACCTTACAAAGCCTCAGGCCTTTGACCATGAGGCAAGACATGCTCTGTCTTTACATGCTCTGTCTGAACTTTTTAAAAATATTGCATGTTGTGTTCAGTTGAATTGGCTTAAGCCTGCACAAAGAGCCCGCAGAAAGGAAAGGAGAGATTAAACCCGGGAAATGTTGACATTGAGAAACGTACCTTGTGCACAACTCACAATGGGTAAAACCTCACAGTCAAGACGAACTTCTATATCAAAACCTGCCAAGATGCATCAGGTCAATGTAAGCAGCACATTTATAGCAAATGCAAAATTTTCAATCCTTTGGAATGGGTGGGCATTCACTATCATTAAGATTGTTTATGTCAAAAAATACCTGTAATAAGCCATTATACATTGCTTGAGTATTGTACAGCAAAAAAAAGAAAACAAATTAAATAACAGGAACCAAATAAAACAAATCTACAGTCAAAAAATTGTTTACATTAAGCAGAAAAAGAAATATTTAACTTCGAACAATTGCATATCAAATATGCAGAGTTGCTTCATTAAATCCTGTACATAACGTAAAAAAAACAAGTCACACTTTATAAAACTGTACACCTTTGTTAAATGTCTGATAGTAGCTAGTTTCTTGTTTTTTATCCTTAACATTTGTATGATCTTTATGAAGTTACCATTATGGTTTTGGCACACAATTGCATCAGTCATGTTTTTGTATTGTGATCAGTCAGCAAGATTTCAGCTGAGACGGTCTCATCAGTGAATATATTCATGTCATTAATATCAACTTCTTAAATAATATTAAATGTTAGTTCTTTACATACTCGTCAACAATCAATTCTCTTTTAATGTATTTTATTTTTACATTTAGAAGAAAACGCCATTAACATTTTGTAGAAACCTCACATTTCCACTTTGTCGACGTTTAAAGTTGTTTTTGACAGACGCTGAAATCTGTTATCTTACTGGGATTACAATTACAATCATAAAGATGGATTAAAACAAAATGCTGAAATTGAGTTTCATACCAATACAGTTGACATCATCCCAATCACAGTAAATATTCAGATCGAGACAAAGTTGTGGAGCTCAGTAGGGAAGGGATGGTTTAAATATTTTTGTTAAAAAAAATAATTAAAAAACCATAGTTATACTTTTTCCCAGAAAGATTACTTATTGAATCTACAAGGATGTGCAGGACCCTGACAACATGGGATGAATATATAAAATGTAGCCCAGTGTTTTTTGTTGTTGTTTGTTTTTTGTTTACAAAAGAAGTCTATCTTTCCTTTCTTATTCAAGTAGGGACAAATAAAACCACCAGTTAATTGTGCTACTCATCAAGCAAATATAAGCTACATGATGGATGCTTTGAAAAGATATGAAGGTACATATTTCGAGAGGTATGATTTTTGAAAAACATACAACCTTAAAACTTCTTACATGAGACAAAAAATAATAATAATAATAAAAAATCGTGACTACATTGCTAACTCACAATGCTGTGGTCTCTCTATTCTTATGGAAAACTTTAAAAAAGAATCTAAATAATCAAGGAAAAAGTCACCACATGGGAAATCAACGTTCATAGAGGTCAGGGAGTTTCCGTTTCTCATCGTGACCCCAATCACTCCCCCCAACGACCCTTTCAGTTTCCAACATGGAGGAACTTTGGATAACAGGCTCACTGGAACGACCTGCACCCTGACATCAACAGAGTAGTAAGTGTATCTGGTTAAAGGGGTGAACCCCAGTTAAATGGGGTTTAAGTTGTGTTTCTGTATTCAAGAAAATATGCTGCCGTTACAGCCCGACAAAACAGTCAACATTAATGCTGTGATAAAGTTTGAGGAATCGCTGAAATGACCTGAAGACAATGGAAAATCATCACAAAAGAAAATCATCAAAAAAAGAACATACTATTCTATATACCTTTCTGCAGAGGTTATGAATAATTTGACAACATATGCGAGTACAGTAAAAACGGACATGTACAAAACTGTGTTCAATGGCCTTTTGTGTTGTGTTATTCAAGTAGATTTGGTACAGTGAGAATAAAAGCAATGAGACACCCTGCCTATGGAGGCCTGTATGTCACTGGTGCAGTATGGATGGATGGATGGATGGATAGGTGGATGGATGGATGGATGTCTACACTGTCGCAGTCAGTTTGTTTTCTCATGGTATGAGCTTCGGGTTGCATACTGTACAGCACGTCCACCGGCGCTAATAGTCAAAGGTCTTTAAAGGAGCATTTCATCATCGTTGCCCGGTGCTTAAAGAGGCATATAGCAGGACTGTTGAATGTTACGCAGACATATCAGGCAGGAGCTGGACCCGTAAAGAGGTGTTCCTGTGATTCCAGTGTGGTCGGACACTGACCAGCAGTGAGCACTGAGAACCCAGGGACACTGCGGGAGGCCGGCAGAGACATTTCTGTGCAGCCACGGATGTTACGACAAAATCTACAAACTGTCCCTGTCTGCTCTGCGGATGTCGACCCTGAGGTAAATGTGCAGAGTGTGGATTAAGAAGTGATTCATGAAACCTGCTTAAGGGTGAGCCACTCAGACGTTTTTTTGTTTGTTGTTTTTTTCGCAAAGAGAAAGTTACACTACAAATCAAGTCAAAAATTGACTGTAATAAAACAAAAGCCATGGGTAGATACCACAAAAAGCTGCTCAACAGCAATTAGAAGAAATTGTTTGTGAAAATCCGAGGTCATTTTTGTTTTGTTTCGAGAAATGGTGAAAAGTAAAAACCCTCTCAGTGCTTCCTTGACAGGAAGCGACTGATTAGTGGCATTCAAAGTGTCATCTTGCAGCCTGGAACCTTATTTAACATCTCACAGAGTTTTCTTTTTCTAACATGTGGTGTTTTGGAGTAAGCTACTGCAGTCGGTCAAAATAAGGGATGTTTTTTTCCTTCTGGAGGATGTGACAGAGCTGATTCTTTACGACTTTTAAGAGAGATGGCCGCTATGGCGAGTGAGGGACAAGGCCTACCATTCATTAGCTTACACCTGCCACACCGCCTCAAAAAAGACCCTCCACGCTTTCAGGGCGAAGTTGTTAACATGCACACAGCGGACCGCAGGGGTGAGGGCTGAGATGGGAAGATGAAGCGAACGCACGGGATTCACCATGACTGCAGTCCGGACCACACTACATGCATGAAACTATTTGCGACCATAGTGCTGAAGCATTAAAAGTAAATGTAGGCATAACACAGACTGGCGGGGCTGCAGCCGTTTTGATAGTGGTGCCTGTTTGCATGGAAGGTTTACTGTGCCTTTTGCCCGACTTATTGAGGCATGTCCGTCTAGAAAACACAAGTGAGCTTTCTCACGGGGACATCTGAGTTTCACAGGCAGGACAACGTGAGACTGGCGAACGCTGCACTTTGCTGATATGTTCATTTTGGTTCAGATGTTTTTTCAACAGTTTAAAAGCCCCCTTGTTGCTAAAGAGAGAAGTTTGAAAGCAGCTGTTTGACGGCTCCGGTTTTACTGGTGGGAATTTGGAGCATCGTTTTCTTGGCATCGTGAAATCCGACTCCTCAGGAGGACCAGAGGATTTCTACCTGTGCTTAGGATGGAGTTGGATACAACCTACCCACACTGCCGGCATTGTTTAGGTAGCGCCGTTGTTCATATTCTTCTCTTTCTACTCTTATCTCACAGGTTGGATCAACCCACTAATTACAGCCATTTTTCCACTCACATCTCTTACAGTTGGAGGAGGAAGGGAGTCGCAGGAGGAGGAGGAGGAGATGGGGTTGTCTGCAACTGGGTGTCTCCTCCTCAGTGCTGCTCAGCTCATGATAAACCTCTCCTCTTTTATCAGGACCTGCCCTCTCTTGTCTGCCTACTGCAGATAGCTGCTTTGTTCCGTCTGCGCTCCACTGTGTTGCAGCCCAATCCGGCTCGGCCCAACACCCCGGCCTACATTTGACCTCCTACTCAGGCGCACTTATGCAATTTGGCAGGCGTGCAGCCTCTCCGCTCCCTGGCAGGACAGGTAGAGCCAGATGAGTTAAGGAGGGACTCCCTGAAAAATGGCATGATCAACTCCTCCAGCGGGTTGTGAATAGCTTCTTGTGGGATAGAGCTCAAAAGTCAGAGCCAGGAGGAGGGAAGTGAGCAGGCTGTCTGGTTCTACCTGTGATACTGCCAACCACCAGCCCCAAGCCTCGATGAAGGGCGGCTCACAAGACCGAGCAGAAAGCTTTCTTTCACTCTTGTCTTTGGTTCTTTTTCCTATGTGCTTGAGAGAGAGGGATAAATATTGTTTCAACCACAATCCCTCTGTGTCCATTTTGTGTGAAATGCTGGCTGATGATACAGCACTTTTGCTTGAAAAAGACGTATGAACAGCTGCTTTGAAACTTAACTGTGTCTATTTAAAGGTTTCTTCAACTGAGTGCATGTATAAAAATTGTTCACTCACTATAATCCCAGGCCTCCCACTGTGCAGATTTACACAGTACAGGCTGCACGCTAAAAACATGTTTAACCCAGTGTTACGCCAACTGACTGAGGAGAGATGTGTTTACTGAGGTGAGGGTATGGAGATATTGATTTCTTAATACACGGCATTTACATCAATTATGAATCCCCAGAACACACGTGAGTCCAGAGCATGAGCTTTGTGTATGATTGACCGTATGACCATAGGGCTAGTTTCCTTGGATGTGAAAACCGACAGAAGAAAAAAACAAAAATAAAACCATAGAGTGCAAATTGTGTTGAGTGTAAGGCTGCAATATATGTACTGTATGATTCTCTTTACTGTGTTCATTCTTTCAAGCTAACAAGGCCATCCCTGAGCAGGGCGTAAAATCCAACCCCTGTTGAATTTCAGAGTAAAGTGATGAGTATATTGTGCAGTCAATGTGAGTACTGTTCAGTACTGTGGTATTCCAGAAAAAGTAACTGTCTTCGATCCTGAGGTGTGTGTAAACCCCTTCTCCTCACCGGTTTAAAAAACAAAAAAAATCAAACATGATAAGACTTGTCAGGGCGTGTTTTTGTTTAGCTGACTGCGAACGTATATTGGACAACTAGCCATCATTAGAAGCTAAAAAAATACAGACATATGGTACAGAATGTAAATATTGCCATCTGGGAAAGGCATTACCTTCTTTTAGGATCACACAAGTAATTGCACTACAATAAGCAGTTATGTACAGTATGGTACACCACAGCAAGCGCAGGAATAGCAAAGGGGGGGGGGGGGTTGCTGACAACTGTGCAACACAAGTGTTATGATGAAAACACAGGCCTCGCAGGTTAGAGGCGGAAAGTGCGACTGGTTTTCAGTTTAAGGCGAGTTGGCTGGGCTGAGGGTGGGGCTAAGGGTGGGGCTGGAGGCATCTGAGCGGCTGTAGTCGCTGAGGGAGCTGGGGCGCATGCTGCTGCTGCTGCTGCCGCCGCTGCCGCCATGAGGCCGCTTCAGCATGCCGGGTTGGAAATCTGAGTGGCGCCGGGCGTGCTTCATCAGGTGGTCGCTGCGCATGAAGCGCTTGTCACAGAGTGGGCATCCAAACTTTTTCTCCCCCGTGTGGGTGCGGTAATGACGGGCCAGCTCGTCGGAGCGAGCAAACTTCTTACTGCAGTCTGGCCAGGTACACGGGAAAGGTCGTTCTCCTGAAAAACCAGAGAAGGAAGAGAGATGTTGTATAAATTACTGAAGAAACACAAGACTCCAGCAGCATGACTTTTAGTAAAAAATGTGAACAATTAAACAATTAGTAAACAATTTTAAAGTTATTTAAGATCACAAAGCAATGAATCACAATACAGACGAGAAAGCGTAAAAAACAAACAAAATAAAACATTATAAAATGATTAAAACAGCCAGTAAGATCTACTAGATTAAAAGTAATAAGTAAAAAGAAACAGTACTACAGATCATATATACTTAATGTTAGGGCCATCTCTGAACGCCAAGATGAACTATTTTTTTCACTTTACTATTATTGGGCAAATGGTGAGCAGTAATGTAAAGTATTGACATTTGCGTTATAAGGTCAAAATCTGCTAAATCCACTGTGCATGCTTCCGATTTAGTACAAAGGGAATTCCTTATCTGCACTAAGCCTTTTCAGAAGTCCTCAGAGTGTCAGTTAACGTCACATGGAAAAATACAAACTCTTGACTAATCATACGTCTGCACTGTGAAAACAACTCTGCTTCCACAGTTAGTGACTCATGGTGAGGTGTTTACAGGTTGACAAGCCGTGAACACTGACATGCGCAGCCAACACACGACAGGTCCGGCTCAACAAGACTGTGCTGTTTTCTCAGTCAACTCTGAGTCATCCGGGAATAATGATCCCAAGGCTACTGTTGTCACTAATAGGTCAGTATGGGAGGGATGTCAAAAACCACGAAAGACCTCTTCAGAATATTTTTGTTAAAGTGAGACAAAAAGTCTGTGGGGACTGGGGGGACTTTGGGGGTAAATCACTTAGAAATTGCGCTGTAGGAGCAGACACAGTTTAATTATCTATGCTCCAGATGCTAATCACGCTCACAATGGTTGCCCTGCCCTTTTCCCAACACGCAACTAAATGTGACTCTGCACATGGGAAATTACACCCTTCCCCCCTCCATCAGGCAATAAAAGTGGGCTTTGACACAAATATACTCAAAGCCAGATGGCACTATATATCTTGTGGTTTCCTTCCATTCTGATTTGGAAACAGAGAGCGTGGAGCCTTAATGCAGCGCCGTGCGTTCACCCGCCATTATGTTATTAATAGTGTGTTCCGTTTAGTTACATTTCCCTGAGTTTCTGCCTGACAATAATCCAGCATGCTAATTTTACTTTGCAGTGCTACACAGCGATGAGCAGGACATATTCTTTTAATGTCATGGTTCTCTCTGGAGAATAAGAATAATCAATCAACATGTGTAAGTATATGCCAAGGATTTGAGGTTTGAAAAGGAATAGATGACGTGTTAATGTTTATTGTTGGCATGACAATAAGAGCAGGTCTTCCAAATGCTTTCTTTGTTCTGCGGTTTCCTCGAGGGCCACAATGGAATCAGTGCTGTTCAGCATCAAACACTCATATGCTACCTGATGCCAGTGAGTCTCAAAAACAAGAACTCGGTTCACTATAGTCTCGATCCCTCCCCCCATACTGCAGGGTTACAAAGCATGCAGACAGACAGAGCAGGTCTAGACAGCCCAGTCTGTGTTCCTGCCTCTGACGCCTCACCTCAGCTCCAGACAAACACCGCCGGCCCTTCCCAATACAGATCCTGAGGGCTCATGTAAACTCTGTAACTGACATATAGACATTTGCATATGCTCTTTGCATACCACCTCTTTTCTTGGTATCAGAACCCTAAACATGCCTTTATCCTTAAGATACATGAATTATTCCCCGGGAAATCAGTAAAAATGGCAACCAAAAACCTGATCCTAAAATGATAAAAACATTCCAAGATATGCCCCTTTATCTAAATCTGCACCATAGTTTAATGGGCTCTTCCCTGGTGCATACTTTCCACACCTTCCACAACGTTTTGTGCTAATCCGTCCCATCCGTGCTTAGGATACAAACCAACCAACAAAAACTGACAGGGGTGAAAACATGACCTCTTAATCCGTTGGCGTCACCAATTCTCAAAGACTCAGGATTATCTGATTTCAGACCGTAGAATCAAGAAGAGCAGCCCATGCTGCCACATGGCCCCGCAAAATGAATTATTGGCTAAAAAAGAAGAGCTGAGCTACGTAGGCAGCTTAAGGCTCAATAACCGGTGTAAAGGATCCAACAACATTAATTTTTAACCAGACACCAGAGAGCCGGGCTGAAATATCCAGTCTAACTGCTCTGATACAGTAATGCAGTCATAGTGGAAGCATCAGGTATCCAACAGCTACTCACGGAGACTCATCGAATTTTGTGCGACGTGACTTCTCAGAAAATACAGAATGAACCAATACGGTGACCATTTTCATCTGATGCTAAACTGCTTATGGCATTTGGGTTGACAATATGAATATGCATTGAAATCCTGCGGCTCTAATGTCGCCTTCGAAGTTTCTCTTGCGTGAAGAGAACAAACATGCAGTGCCCCAATTGGTTGTTGCGCTTGTTTCATAATCATAAGGATCCATACGGTTTGGGGGGGGCTATGGAACAAAGACTTCGATCCTGAGTGGAAATGATGATAGCAGCTATTACCCTGTTGTAGTAGGAGGATGTCACTCTCCAAGATATTTCAATTAACTGCAGCTATCACTCAGCATTTCCGTTAAAAGACTAATGCTGCTAGCTACTCCTCTTACACTGCTGTTCTTCCCAACTAGTCCCAGCGTTGTGACAGCAGGACACTGTGGCCGCCATGACGCCAGGCCCCACCGAGGTCAGGCACCCATTTCTGGCACAATGCCATTTCCAGGGTGGGGCTTGTCTTTCTCAGAATGTGTCGGTTGCAGAGGGCAAGCAAAGGGGGGTAAGTACAGGGCGTAATGAGGGAAGCTTTTCCCTAACGAACACAGTGACCCAGTTACCCGTAAAGTGAGTTACATCATGCATGCAAACTGTACCACTGCAAGGCATCAGTGTCCCCCCTCCAAGGCGATGTGATTATGTCACAGGTACTCTTGTTATATAACTGTTCTCTCGGAGGCCACTGGGTCAGTAAATAAACAACCCATCTCTTGCTCGTCTCCCTTCACCCCCCCTCATTCATATCTTAGAAGCTCGGCTCCTCGGTTTCTGCAGAAACGGCCGAGAGAAACGGAATCTGTCTCCCCGGTGTAAGAGATGCGGTCTGTGAAGGCGAGATCAAATCTCTTTTTGACGTGAGCAGCGGCAGCGGCACAGGAACTCTACTCAGTCACCTGCTCCGACAGCGGCTACCAGCATCTCAAACCAGAGGAGATAACATTCCTGGTGTGTCCTGGGCCAAACTCCCACAGCTAAAACCTCCACGTGTGCGTGCCATGAGAGAACTTGAGTAAATAGCTTCTAAAGGGTGAGAGAGGGGAACAAACTCCAGCTCCTGTGGATACATGTGAGATCACCTTGAAGTTAACTTTGTTCTGGCTGTGAGAAACAGAGCAGGAAATATCTTCTACAGAGCTCATGACAACAACAAGCTGCACACACAAACACACACACACACAAACATGCACACACGCATGCATACGACCTGCACAGACTTTTACAAGCCTAGACAAAGAGAAAGTAAGACTGGAGTCAGACAGCCCATTAGATTTGGAACTCCCTCACCTCACTGCTGGCTTAGCTGCACAGCCAGCTTGGCAACATGAAATGAGAGGGACACCACTAACTCCAGTGGCAGGGCTCCGCAGAATCCTGTAATTTGGATGCATGTTTACAACATGCTATGACCTGTAACCAACCAGGAGCCAGCCACTCTGCCAGGAGACAAGCATTCATGTGATTTTGGGAAATACTAAAATGACTGGCGAGTCCCTCATCAGCATAAACCAGTGAAGCAGACGAGGTAACCCAACCGTGCCCGGCCTCTCCCCATCACATGCCAAGATGGTATAAACACAAACATGTGTGTGCAGAACAATAAATATACATTAAGGTTTTTGCAGCGGACCATTTCTTTGTTCATGCAGCAGTACATACACAGGCCTTGCTTCACAAAAATAACAACAAAGGCTTACAACGTGCTGCGGTCTGTGGAGAAGAAAAAAAGCTTGATTTGAAACACATCTGAGAACTGTTTACGTGGCTGTTTGTCTACAAGAAATTAACTCAGTGGGAGAGGAATCAAATTTCCAAGAAAATCTGCCACGGCAAACTGTTTGGCTCTTCTCAGAGTTTGTTGCTAAAGATAAAGAATCAGACCTCCCTGCAGGAACAGAGTACCCCTGGGTGGGTCAGGTGCTCGTGATGAGGTCCGGCTCCAAAGTGGGAGAAAGCTCTGACAACAGCGAGCATTTGATCTCTTATCATCTTTTGTCTTTATTGAGGGGGACATTGCCGGCCGGTGAATGGCCCGGCTCCCCTCGTGGGCCTATAGCTGTGAGGTTGTCAACAATAGCGGCAGCCTCGCACCCAGCAGGAGAGGCACTCCTGTAATGCATTTCAATCAGACAGGCTGGGCGTACTCACCGTAACTCACTCCCCTTGCTCTGCACTGCACGGGGCTTATTGACATTCACCGGGAGACATGCAGCGGGGGTCGAGTGTGTGGACTGTCTGTGATTCCTGCACATACATTACTCCATCCCCTCAACTCTTTCAGAGAACTGCCGGGATAACTTGCATTGACTAGCTCATCACATTTCCCTCAATTAGTTAGAGTGGGCACTCTCTTTCAGCCTTGAGTGAATAGTAAAACAACCTGCAGCCTTGATGTGTTGCAGGCAGTCGCCTCATTTTTTAAGCCCTGGTTGAACTTAGGACATGCGGGCAGCTGCAGCTACTGTATTAATGGGTGTCTGCAGTTGGTCTACATAAGCAGGTGGGAGCAGGGATGCCCCATCACCCACTCTCACGGGACAATGCCAGCTCATTCCATTGATGGAGCCTGACATTATATCTCCTATGAGATAGACATCCTCACCGCCCGGTGCCAGACAAAGAGCCATAGCCTTGCTAGATCCTGGGAGGCCTCATCACACACACGATAAGAGCAGATACAGGCTGGGGATAGTGCCAGCTGTCCCAGTGCTATACCTGATACTCTGACGGTGAGTGGGAGAGAAATATTTTCACGAGGGAGATGATTATGCCGTCCTTCCCCCAAGACTGAACAGAATACTCCTCGCTCTGCGCCGAGGGCCTCACCCCAGTGTATCGTGGTCTGCCACAGTCTGATTTATCACGCAGGGAAAGGGGACACACCTTACATGCTGTAGGGAACATAAACGGCTCAGCTGGAGAAAAAACACTCCCTCTGACATCAGCTGCACAAGAAACATTCAGCCATTGCCCCCTTATTCGAGCTGTGCTGAACAGAACACAGTGGACCCGGTTTCAGATGGGACCCTTTGAGCGCCGACCTGACAGGAGGGTTCTCTGGTGCAGAGGTCACGGCCCTTCAATGTTAATCAGATTAGCTGCAGATGCATGCGGCTGAATATATGACCTACATCAATGGAGGGTATTGACAGTGACTATCCTAGTATCTAACCCCACCCAACCCCCACCCGGCCACACTGTACATTCTCCGTCTCTATACTGCAGAACCCTCCCTCGCATGCGAGATGCGGCTGGCAATTTTTGAACAGCAGAGGTGAAAAATGCACAGTGTTCCACAGGTCTTTATCCCTCTCTTCCTGCCGCTGGTAATCAACACCACACCACGAGCCTTGGCCGGGTCTTGGCCTGGGAACACAACACGCTTCAGCACCTATTTCGCTGTGCAGGCTGGAGAAGCGTGGGAGGGGCTGGTGGGGGGACAGACAGAGTAGCTTTTATAGTAGTACTCCAGAGCTAACTAAAGAATACATGAGCCCCGTGGGCCATTGAAAGCAGCGAAGCCAGGGAACTGCCTGACAGGGGCCTTTCAGTATCATGAGTGTCCACCATGCATGCTTAATCATGGCTAAATCAGGTTTATATCCTGACATTAGCAAGGAACTGTCCTACGGTTATCTTTTCATGTCCATATGTAAGATAGCATAGGGACAGTGCGTTCACTAGAACACGCCACGCCTTGGTGGGTGGACCAGAGGATTAGCAGAGACAAGATGGTGGTTCCACTGGTTGTATTTGCATCCCTAGGATCAAGTAGATTTAACTAATACCTTATTTCCACTGGACGTACTGTGGGCCGCCGCCAACCACATTTCATCCAGTCTTATCTAACATCGAGACAAACACTAAAATGTATTCTTCTTTAAATGTATAACAGCCATGCTGCAGACTCAGTGGCACAGTGGGGCTTTGAGCTGAACTGACACCAGCTAACATGCTCTCATTTGCTAACATGCTTGTGATGAGCATGTGCCATGTTAAGCATATAGTGCTTTAGAATGCTAACATTCGCTAATTAGACTAAACCTAGTGTGCAGCTAAACTTAATAGGAATGTGATTACCTCTGCAGGTATTTGGTCATAAATGAGACGTTGCACATAAAACTGCAAATGTCAACCTGCTGATGGAACAAGAGGAAAATTCAAATTATCATCAAAAATTAGGATTCACGATCGAATACCAAACCTAACTGCAATGCATTTCATAGTTGTTAAGATATTTCAGTCTGGACTCACTGCTAGCTTGCCCTAAAACAGAAATTTAACTTGTAGCATCACCCGAATGGAGGTCAATGGAAAGTGTTGGGCATCTCCTGACTAAGGAGTCATCGTTTTTTGTTTCACTTTAGGAGGAACATTACTCAACTGGGAGGGATGGTGGAAATCCTGCCATGTGCCCAAGTGTTTTTTTTGCATATTAGTGCACCAAGGTCAGGCCCGGGAAAGAGCAGGAAAACCCCATCTCCACCCTGCTACCTCATCACTGCCACTAGCCACACAGGAACACTGCACTCTGTGTAGCCGTGCAGCCAAATATAAAACCACTGGCGGAGATGCAGTTTATATAAAATGAGAGACTCCTGCTTCTCTTTTTCCATACCCAATTTGGGATAATTTTACGCTTTAAAATAGTGTCATTAACTGCAGTTATTTGACCGAAAGTAGAAAGCATGCATGAACAACTGGAGCTACATGATGGTGAAACTGTGCTGCCAGGTGGTGCCACTTAGTTTTTAGGACATAGCGTAAAATGCTATGCAGCAATCTCTCGGTATTAGAGGTACCCCCAGCATAACACAAAAGATGTCTAGACAAAATGTCAAACGAACTGTAAAATATGTCATTAGGCTCTTTGTCTTTGAGAAATATTGACCCTGTTCCTCCCGGTGATTCAAATAGTTTTCGAATAGGTTTTGTACACTGACAAGATGGCCTTTTGTGAGGCCCAGCTGTGGGGGGCACAGAGGAGCCGGGCTGTTCTTTCTGAAGAAGACATGACTTGTAATGAGCTTGTCAGGGGCCATCTCTCCTTTGGACGTGGCCGTCTGCATGACATGACTAAATCAGGGTAATGAGCCTTCACAGAAAACACTGTGTGCCCCATGACCGCAAGACACCTCTTGGGAAAGTGGGACCTCATTGTTAAGGGTCTGTTCCACAGTTGAAGAGAGAGAATAAAATTGAATAAAAAGAAACCAACTAGCGCAAGAAACTCCATGTAAAAGAATCAGAGGCAGTTGTTGCCTTTCTGGCCTTCATTTGCTCCATTTGACTGTAAAGCAGAGTTTATCTGTGAATCAGCATTACACAACTGCAATTTCCATACTTCAGGATAAGTGTATGTGCTGGAGGGGAAAAAAGTCCCACCTGCCACACCGGGAGATCAGTCAAAAGCTGTCTGGTAACCATAGACCCCTAAACTGCTGTGGATTCCTCAACATCAAACACGATGCAACATAATGAGTGATTTAAATTCAGCCTGAATACACATGTCTGCTACATCCTACTGGCCCTCTTACTCTGGGCTGAAGGACACAAAATGTGGTTGAAACCTAAAATTAGACATTTAACTGGGAACCTTTTAACACCTTTTAAGAGATCATTTAAAAAGAGTTTTCCAAAAGTTAAATTTGAAAACGTTGAGCTCTGTCAACAAACTTTTATTCATGTCCATCGCACTGGATTGGAAACCCTGAAATCCTGAAAACTATATTTAACTATATATAAACCCTGAATCTATATTTATAGCAGTGGTTATCTGTCATTTAGATTTACCCTCGACAATGCTTCAGTAGTTTGAAAGAAACCATGAAATACATTGCAATATACAATATACTGATACTAAATTACTTAAGTATATAACTAGCAAGTGTTAGTTTAGTTTAGATTTTAGTTTCTTGACAATAAAAGTAACAAGTAAATAGCCAATATTGTACACGAAAAACATCATAACATGAACTAGTAAGGACACCTTGTTCCCAGCTCTTTGTTTAGTGTCTGTGACAGTGCTTCCCCCCTCAATTAGATAGTGGCATTTGGCTGGGGATGGGATCCATTCTCTCTTGACTCTGCTAGTAGGGGCTGAAGGGAAGTGCACCGCCAGAGTCTGGCTCTGTGAAAGCACTGCAAGGTTGGCTGAGACAGCCTGGCTGAACTCAGATGACCCACATTCTGAGGCTATCCAATCAAATAAGCAGCAAGAGTCATTATTATGGGAATTTATGGGGCACAAACCAATCGTGAAGCCAGACGCCGGGCATATCGACACAGAGAGGCAGGCGAAAGGAAACACTTAGCAGGCAAAGAGACAAGGGATTGGGCAAATTCAGGGCAATAAAAACTGCACTTAGAACACATGGCTGGGGCTGAAAGGAGGCACACTGCACTGGAGCCTGGCACACTGAGAGAGGCGCTGCTGCAAGTCTGCCTCAGATGAACTGAGATGACTCACATTTTGTGACTATCCAATCACATAAGAAGAAACAGAACACAAGCCAATCACAAAAAGCCAGACACAGGAGTGTTTCCTGAGAGAAAGGAAAAGGAAAAGGCTTAATAAGCAAAGAAACAGGGGCAGGAATGATGGACAGTTATAGCACTGCACTAACACAAGCTATTATTAGTATCATGTACTACCACTTTATGTATAGTAATAATTCAAATCAAGGCTTCATTTTCTGGCAGCACCAGGCTGCAAATGATGGATAAAACACAAAAAATACACAACAGCACGACAGGACTAACCACACATATCAGAGAAAAGACACCTCCCAGCAGGCCGGAGGTAGCGTGTGATGGAAGTTATATAGTTTCCCTTTACTACCAAGGCATATGGCATCCATATGAACAGCCTTCTAAAGTATAATACATCTGGAGATATAAACAGATGCAAACCATTCACAAAGCCAGGAAAGGGGCGTGCACCCTCACAGTTAGACGCATAAAGAAAAAAGGGCTTGATAAGTAAACAGTCTATAATTTACCTTCGTATATAGAGTCACAGACAAGAGGAAGAAAGAGGTCATAGTCGATAATGTGTGTTTTTTTTCTATTACATAAAATCGCACAAAGACTCAAATGTATGTCAAGTTCAAATAAGGTTTCCTGTGATCAATGTGTGTGTGTGGGAAGAAGCAGAGGAGGGAAGGGAGTGAGAGCTGCAGTCATGTAACAGGGAGGCAGGGGCTCCTCAGTCGAGGCTCAGCTAGCTGAGTCTGTTGCTGGCCAGATCAGCTGGCAGTCTGTCTGCTTGGGGGTGTGGCACATCACAACAAAGGGCTCTGGGCAGGCGGAGGACTGCGCGGCGCTTATCAAACCCCCAATTTGAGCCGATCTACATCTCGTTTCCCTCCAATCTCTCTGCCTGTGGCTCTCTGTCCTGCGGAATGCAAAGCGCCGATGTGGAGGTGTGGTCCTCCAGGAAGGTCAAAGCTACCCGAGCCCTCACTGCCGACCTGGAGCGCGTTTCACCTCCTCTCTCCCCATCTCTCTCTCTTCTCTCTGCAGTGTGACGCACTGGGTTGATCTTGAAAACTTTTTTTTTTTCATGCATCCGCATATTCGTGCACACTTGTTTATTTATTCTGTGTCGTGCGTAATGCGTGTTGTTGGATGTTATTTTTGTCATGATGTCATTAAAACTAACCAAAGTTTACTTTGTGCACGAATATACGTCGATGTTTAAGTGATCGTGTAAGAAAAAAGGGATGTTTGTGCATTTTTGCTTTGTATTTTCGGTTTATACGCACCGTCCAATGAGGGCGGTGTGGGGGGGGAGTGACGCCGTGACAAGGCTCGGAGACTTGAGTGGGAGTGGCACTGTTTTCGACTCGCTCCCTCCCCCCCGAAATCAAAATGACATTACCCAAAGTTCACACAAGTTAAAGGCAATAATGCAAATGATTAAACTATGAGTCAAATCTGCCTCAATCCGTCCGTCTATTTCCATCCCAGGGTGGATCCGTGCGTATTTACGCATGTGACCCACACACACCCTCCCTCCTCTGCACACATATCTCTCTGGGTGTATAACAGAAACCAGTTTCCTTATTCAAATCTGTATTTTCATAGCTTTAATCATCTCATATCTCATATATTGAAGGGGGAGGGGGGGACCACAACAAGTATAATGTTCACAGCAAGAAACATTCGCATCCGGTGAGACTGACCTGTGTGTGTCCTTAGATGAGCTTTGAGGTGGGAGGATTTGCCATAAACTTTTTCACAACCTGAATAGGAGCATTTGTGCTTTTTCTGGGGGGACTCCTGCTCTGCTCGACCTCTCGATCTCTTGCCTCTTTGTTTGAGCGAAGGATCGGAGATGGTGGTAGGTGTGGCAGAGTTTCCATCACCACCATCATCACCATCCTCCTCATCCAGCAGCTTCGGCATGCTCTCGTCCTTTATTTTTGCCTGCTCGGCAACATTGCCGGGAGTCTGCTGCTGGTTAAAATCCGCCAGGATCCTCGCCACCACGAACAGAGAGGAGTTGTCTCTCACCAGGGGCTCCTTCACCTCCTCTCCGCTCCTGGAGGAGGAGGAGGAGGAGGAGGACGGGCTCTCTGGTTTCATCTCCCTATTCCCTTTAGGAGCGTGAACGATTGCACGGCTGGACATGGAAACAAGGCACTCTGCAGCAAAGTGATCCATCGTGTCTTTGAAACAGCCCCCTCTGCTTCTGAGTGACATTCAAAATAACACTAACAACAACAAGAATATCGAAAAGAAAAAAGGATGGCGCGTTGGGGAAAGTACTTGCTCCGTGTTTCCCTTTGTGTGGTGGTGGAGGAGGAGGAGAGGAGGTGGTTCTCGTCAGAGGAGAAGTGACTTTAGGATCTCACCCCGGCTTTCCAGTATCATCAACATCCTGTGAGAGAGAGACGCCTCGGCAGAAAAAATGCAGACAAGCCCCTCGGATGGAGAAAAAGCCAGAAGAGAGCCAGAGTCTTTGTTTAGTGCAACGACGCTGGAAACAGGAACTCTACAAACTTGGATGTGTTAACTCCCATCGCGGCTTCAACCACTCCGGCATAGTGCCTGTGTGTGTGTATGTGTGTGACTGTGTGTGTGTGTGTGTGTGTGTCTCCTGCTCCTGCTGGTTGTATCCGCGCTGGGGGCGTGTCGACCGGCAGCAGCAGCGTCAGAGTGGCCGCGCACTCATTGGGCACCTCGTGTCCTCAGATGCACCGAGAGCAGGACGAGTTTGCTTGAAAGTTTCCCCACAGGTTGCTCACGGGCGAGACGGCTACTTGCACTGCGGAGACATTTCAGGAACAAAATGTGCAATACAATGACGGTATTTCTCTGCTGTCTCCGGGCACCGGGCGGGGGGGATCGTTCTGCAGCATCCCAGTCCGCCTGCATGCACACGTGTAGTTACATTTGCAAAAAACATGCACACGATGCAAGGGGTCATTTTTCAATGTGATTCTGCAGATTTATCCATGTGAAAATAGTGTCGAATGAAATGCAAAATTATGTCTTTTTTTTTTTTTTTAACACAGAAGCAGCAAATCCTTACATCGGAAAAGAGTATTATCTATATGACCCTCAGTAGAGCACATACATCCACTAATCTACAACGGTCCCCTAATGACACCACATTTAAATTCACTAGAATCAGGTTGTTGATTTTTTTTTGGCATCTGCACTAGGTTGCACATGCTCATCAATATAATGAAAAATCTGAGTAAAAAACGCAGAATTTGGTCATATTAATGGTGGGGTCCTTTCCAAAATCCCATCTCCAAATTGTCTTATCTCACCAGATGTCCAAAATAAAAGCTTTGCAATGATATTAAACTACTGAAAGCATCAAATACTTATATAGTAGAGCACATACTTCCACCAAGGCAAGGGGCCGATGCTAATCCCAATTTATGAAACAAAAGAGTACCAATACAGATCTATCAGCCAATATAGAGTAGCTGAGTAGTTGTTGTCAGCACATATGACAAAGATATGTAATTGAGGCCTCACATTCTACGGCTTCACCATAAACTTTAAAGAAAACAAATGAACAATTAGACACTCCGCCGAGGCCCAACATTCCCCTTATGAAACAGCATTTACTTTAGGTCCAGATTTGTACTTGAATCTGCACCAAATTACCCAAACTCATAAATATCAGGCCCCTAAACGTGCATGTCTTTTTTTCATCAGGACCCATGAATTATTCTCTGGGAATCAGAAAAGCAATGAAAATGGTGAAGACTCTCGCAACGTTAATGCAGGGGCCCTTTTCATTTCATTCCATTGATGTATTGAAAATAGTGAAATGCTTCAAATACAATACAGACAGACACCTTCAAACTGTTTCATATCACAACCAGACATTAAAAAAATTGATGTAAAGCAAAACCTTGGAACAAAATAAACCAGAAAAGAATGGCACTCAGTAGAGCTCATACAGGCCGATGCTGATATTAGAAAGTAAAGAATACCAATACAGATATATAAGACAATAAAGATTTTAAACAATTGCTAGAAGAACTAATGGCAATCAGAGTTAACATGTTATCTAACTTGATATTCCACCTTTTTACCATACACTTTGAAGAAAACACATGCTCATACAATTGAGCTCATACCTCCACCAAGGCCCAACAGTCCCCTCATGAAACCACACTTAAATTCACTAGACCCAAATCTTTTTTGGACGTTTCACACACTCATAAATAACAGTCCAATAAAAATGTCAGGTTTTTTTCATCAAAATCCGTGAATTGTTCTCTTAGAAATCTGTGAAAACACCCAATGTAAAAGAAAAGGAAATTCCTGAGGTCTTCCTTGCATGGGAATAACCCCACCCCTCCACAAAATGTCATGGATATTGGTAGAGTACTTTTTGCACAATCCAGCTAACTATAGCAAACAGAGATGAAAACCCCTCCTCTTTAGTGGAGCCAGTGTCTGCAGATGAGTTTACAGGAAATGTGCTTTGATGGTAAACAGCTGCAATTTCTTCTTTCGAGGTGACACCAGAATGCCACTGACTTCCCCTCCATGTCACATTAACAAATGACCAATCACAAATGAGGAAACAATAAAGAAAAGCACACACGTCACAGAGGAACATTGAGGCGAGTGAATTGTCTGGTCTGCATAAAAGACCGGCTGCCGCAGATCATCATCGACAAGAAGTTCCTCCTGATTCCATGAATGTTACTGTGTCACCTTCTCCTCCGGGCCCCTGGCCAACAAGACCGTGAACCAGCAGTAGGCTCAACTGCTTCCAACGGCCAAATTATTTGCATAGCCTGCTGAGATTCCACAGGGCTGATCATTCTTCTTCAGCACCTCCCATAAGCTCTTAATTACACCTTAGTGAGACAGTGGTGTTAACATTACAGGAGAAAACTGGTACAGTTGTTCAAATACCTGTTTTACATGTTAATTAAACCTTCTTCTTCTTCCTCTTCTTCTTCAGGGATTGTGTGTACATTTGTTTTTCAGGAGTTGCTACGTGTCACGATTATGATTTATTTTCGAGGGTAATATTCTGCTAAATTTATCACTAACAGCTTGTTCCATTTTATTTTTTTTTTTTGAAAGATGGCGGCTGACTCTCAACAGAACCAGCAATTTACCTCAGAACCTTCCTCTGAGCAGCTCTGTGGTCTCTGCCAGCTGAAAGGCAGCCAGCCACCACAGGCAATGTCTTCTTCAATTTATCCTCAGGCGAGAGACAAGTGACACCATTGTGGGGAGGAAATAGACAAGATACAGAGCTGTGCGATATGAGGGTTCTGCCATTATCAGACGGCCATTTATTTCACAGTGTTCGTTTTACAGCGAGTCTGTCGGAAACAGATTTCCCAGAAACTTGGAGTTAAAATCACAAGTCAATTTTTCGTCAGGCTTCCAATGTTAGGTTTTCAAACGCAGTGCTGGAAAATAACATGTCCCCAGTTACAAAGTCCTGGCAGAAAACAAACCAGCTGATACTATTGATTAGCAGTGAGGACACACTTGAACATCCCTGATAACCTCATGCACTCAAGTTAACCCCACTGGTTATATCTCAAATATATTTTCAGGAATCAACGTGACCAAACTTTGCTTTGTGCACGATGCTCTCAGTGATCACCCTGTGCTCCGCTTTTCATCTCTCATTTATCCATCACTTAACAAAATGGGTTGCTTGAAACACGTTTATTAAGAATAAGAAAAAAAACACACACTGCAGTGATACAGGATTAGACCTGCTTCCCTGCAGCAGCTGATGCTCTCCTGTGAGAATGAATGCACACTTTCAGCACCGTGCACAAAAGCCCACACTAGAAAGTTCCCAGTGTTCAGAGAGAGCAAGGCGATGTGGCATTCAGAGGGCCATCTGGCTGTATTATTTTACATATTCTTTCACCACAAAAAAAAAAACGCGGCGTTCTTGTATTTCACGTGGTGCTTTGGCAGCCTATTCTAGCTTGAGCACGTCAAGAGGGTGTAGTTCCTCTTTCACAGGGTTATTTCCCAGAGCTGTGTAGAAACTGCGAGTGTTTATCAATTCCCACAGGGCGTCAGGCACAAGAAGGCCCGGCCGCAGCTCCAAAGGTAACATGCAACAGTTTCTCTCTCTCTGTAGCTATACTGAGATCTGATGATTCCAAAGACAAGTTTTTAAATTCCCCAAATTCCATGTGCTGATTCAACAGCGTCTAAACAGCACACTGTCTGGCACTGACACGGAGTTCTCGCAATCTGATTGGCCTTCTCCCTTCTGTTTGTGATGGGAGAGACGTGTTTTCAGGCACAGGACAGTCTGACCACTATTAGCAATCTGGTCGAACTTGTCGTGTCAAGGCTCTAAAAGCAAGGCGGGAAAAAGACAAAAAAGAACAATAAAAAGAACATGAAACACAACACTTGGATTGAGAGTTTTTCCTGCAGCAGGTGTTGACATTCAGCAGAGGCCAAAGATCTCTGGCTTATCTGAGAGTCATTCCACTGTTACATCAGCATGCTAACATGCTGACAATGACAACATGCTGATGTTTGGAGGTTTTTTGTTTATTTAGTATTTTTATTTACTTACATAAACTGTAAACAAATAAAGACGATGCGTCCCCACTTCCTATAGGATGATAAAGTAGCCCGCAGCCATATTGTGTTTTTGACTTTATTTACAGCCAGAGTTTGTGCAGTAGTGATCCTGGTGTGGAGATCCAATAATCATTTTCGACCTAGTCAGTCTGAGCTGTCAAGCATTGCTTTGTTAGAGCATCAAAAAACTAAAACCAGACTTACCAGAAAAATCAGGACCTGAACAAACATCGACGTGATAAGGGCTAACTATAAATGACTGAACTCATCTTTGAGGAAACAAATATTTAATGTGTGTGGCCACGTCTCATCTGCCAACCGAAAGGAGGCGGGTTTATAAACCCAACTGCAGCCAGCCACCAAGGGTTGATCAAGATTATTTGGCCTCACCTTTGGGGAGCTGTCATGTCGTACATCTTTATATAGAGTATATGTTACAATGCTTATTATCGCTGTTGTTCGGCTAACAGCTATTATCTGTTCCACAAGTCTAAACTTGATGGAGCTTTGCAGGTAATTGGTCATCAAATATTATGGGTGAACAAAAACTCCAGCTTATTTTTTTTTTCATCAAAGCAGAACCTTTCTTGTAATCGTAATCATTTATTAACTAAAAAGTTTCCACTGGATTTCCTTTAATACAGAGCTTAGGTTGCTTGGGCAATCCGACTTCCCTTAAATTCAAAATCAGGCAGCTCTTATCAGAACTGAAAAAAAGCACAGCACTTAAGGATGTTTTGGTGCAGAGCCAGTCTTTCTGGAAATGTCATGTGCCTTATCTGTTACCGACTCGACAAGTAAAAATCAGATACCACAACTCTCTGATAAAAAAACAGCGTATGCGTTATTTGAGCTGTAAGAACAGACACAGAACATGAGGTGCTACAGCGTCGGTCCCACAATGCTGCCACTTCTTTGTGTTGCTTTACAAAGCCCAGTCATCCTTAGTGACACTCGAGCAGTCGGGCCTCATGACTAATACTGACAAACAGGTGGCTATTTTACCCAGTATAGAAGAAAAGAGGATTAGTCACGCACAAGACGTTAAATAGGTGTCGGAGGGTAAACAATGATCATATAAGTCAACAGTGTGAGTCTGACACACTCCCTCTGTAGGTCACTGTAACAACAAACCACATGACCTGCAGTTTCAAGGTTTTCATCGACTGAAGAGGGGAAAACAACTGCAGATTACATGTAGCATATGAACGCAGTGATCACATGAGGCCAAATGAGTCAGTCAGGTGCAACAAGTCCAAACTATGTGTAATTGTGACAAAGTGCGGCCTGGCTGCTGTTGAGCAGGATATACTGGTTACTTTATTGGGTCCTTATCATCGAGCGTCTACTGTCCTAAAATTTCCATTAGACAC